>NC_091788.1:19498379-19831712 GCF_029378745.1 Bos indicus
TGAAAATGTAGAATGGTATAACTGCTCTGGTAAGTTTGGCACTTTCTTCAAATGCCAAATATGTACTTACCATACAACCCAGAAATCACACTACTGCAAATTTATTCCAGAGGGGGGAAAAATTGATGTTCATACAAAGAGCTTTATGTTAATGTTCATAGCAGCTTTATTTATAATATCTGCACAACCCCATCGTTCTTCAAGAGGTTCAAACGGCCAAAAGACTATTCTATACATCTGTGCCTCTTTTGCTCTCTCGCATACAGAGTTATCATTACCATCTTCCTAAATTCCATATATATGCGTTAGTATACTGTATTGGTGTTTTTCTTTCTGGCTTACTTCACTCTGTATAATAGGCTCCAGTTTCATCCACCTCATTAGAACTGATTCAAATGTATTCTTTTTAATGTCTGGAAGAATGGCATTGAAACATGTATAATATCATATAAGAAATGAATCACCAGTCCAGGTTTGATGCAGGATACAGGATGCTTGGGGCTGGTGCACTGGGATGACCCAGATGGATGGTACAGAGAGGGAGGTGGGAGGGGGGTTCAGGATGGGGAGCACGTGTACACCGGTGGCGGATTCATGTTGATGTATGGCAAAACCAATACAATATTGTAATTAACCTCCAATTAAAATAAATAAATTTAAATTTAAAAAAAGAGGTTCAAGAGGTAAATGATCAAACTGTGTTATATCCATACCATGAAATAGTACTCAGCAATAAAAAGGAGTGATCTAGTGATACATGCAACAGTTTGGATGAGTCTCATGGGAACTGTGCTGCATGAAAAAAGCTACCCTCTAAAGGTTACATACTATATGCTTTCTTTACTATATAATTTTCAAAATGATAAAATTAAGTGATTGAAAATAAGTCAGTGGTTGTCTGGAATGATGAAGGGGAGAGAGCATGGTGGCTGTGGCTATAAATGATAAAAATTGCTCTCACATCTTTACTGCTTTGCCTCTTGACTGTGGTGGTTGTCACCTGAATCTGTCCATGTGATAAAATGAGCATGTACACATACAAGTACATGTAAAGCTAATGAAATCTGAATAAGATCAGTGATTTTATCAATATCTATTTTCTTGGAACATTGGACTATAGTCAAGACGTTACTGTTGGGGAAATCTCATCGTATTATTTCTTTTTTTTCTTTTTTTAAATTTTTAAATTTTCTTTTTTTATTTTATTTTTATTATTATTTTTTTTTACTTTACAATATTGTATTGGTTTTGCCATACATCCACATGCATCTGCCACGGGTGTACACGTGTTCCCCATCCTGAACCCCCCTCCCACCTCCCTCCCCATACCATCCCTCTGGGTCTTCCCAGTGCAGCAGCCCCAAGCTTCCTGTATCCTGCATTGAACCTGGACTGGCGATTCATTTCTTATATGATATTATACATGTTTTAATGCCATTCTCCCAAATCATCCCCCCCTCCCTCTCCCACAGAGTCCAAAAGACTGTTCTGTACATCTGTGTCTCTTTTGCTGTCTCACATTTTCGTTACCATCTTTCTAAATTCCGTATATATGTGTTAGTATACTGTATTGGTGTTTTTCTTTCTGGCTTACTTCACTCTGTGACTTTGTTTTGTTTCTTCTTCTTATTTTCTTCAATATTGTATTTTTGACATGGTATTATTTCTTACAAACCCAAGCGAATCTACAGTTATCTCAAAATAGACATTTTTAAACAGAAAAGAATTCCATCAGCTTAAAAAAAAACCCCAGACAATCTGATTCTAAAGTTTATAGGAAAGATAGGGGAACTAGGATAGCTATACCAATACTGATAAAGAAGAATAAAGTTAGAGGAATCACACTGTGTGATTTCAAGACATACTGTCTAGCCACAGTAATCTGAACAAGGTAGTGATAGAGAAGAATCAGACATGCAAATCAGTTCAACAGGATAGGGATTCCAGAAACAGATCCCAGTACATAAACCCGTGTGTGTGTTTTGTTTTGTTTTTTTTTAACCAAAGGTTGAAGATCAGTAAAATAAAGACGGTCTTTCTAATAAAAGGCGTTGGAACACTTGAACTTCCGTTTTGGAAGTGAGAGTAGTGGAGAACCTCATGCTTTACCTCATACCTTATACAAAAAGTAGCTCAAAATGAATAATAGATCTAAATGTAAAACTCCAAAACTTTGACAAGAAACCATAGGAAAAAAAATCTTTGTGAGCTTGCATTAGGTTAAGATATGACACTACAAACACGTTCCATAAAGAAAAATTGTAAAATTAAACTTTATGAAAATAAACATTTGTCTTTTGAAAGACCCTGTGAAGAAACAAAATGCAGACTGGGATAAAATATTTGCAAACCCATATGCAACATAGGACTTGTATGCAGAATATAAGCATTCTATCAACTGAACAGTAAAGAAACAAGCCCTTTATAAAGGGGGCTTCTAATGTTTTCTTGGCCCTTCACCCAAGAAAATACACAGATGGCAATCAAGAACATGAAAATATGGATAACATCATTAACCATTAGAGAAAAGCAAAGTCATAAGGTATCACTACACACAAATATAATGGTTGGAAAAAATATATTGGCTAGCAAATACTGGCAAGGATGCAGATAGCTGAATGAATCTCTTATATATTGTGGAGGATTGTAAAATAGTGTAGCCACTCTGAATTATAGTTTGGCAATTTCTTATAAACTTAAACATTCACTTACCATATTAGCCACATTTAAAAATTATTTATTTTTAATTGGAGGATAATTGTTTTACAATCTTGTCTTGCTTTCTGCCATACATCAATGTGAATCAGCCATAGGTATACATGTGTCCCCTCCCTCTTTAATGACCCTCCCACTTCCCACCCCACCCACCCTTCTAAGTTGTCACAGAGCACCAGGTTTGAGCTCCTTGTATCATACAGCAAATTCCCACTGGCTATAAATTTTACATATAGTAAAATATATGTGTCAATGCTAGAGTCTCAATTTGTCTCACTTTCTCATTGCCTCACTGTGTCCACAAAGTCTGTTCTCTACTGTGGCCCTGCAAATAGGTTAATCAGTCCCAGTTCTCTAGATCCCATATATATGCATGAATATATGATATTTGTTTTTCTTTTTGTGACTTCAGTCTGTATAACAATCTCTTAGGTTCATCCACTTCATTTGAATTGACTCAAATGTGTTCCTTGTTTTGGTTAAGTAACATTCTATTATATATATATACCACAGCTTCTTTATCCATTCATCTGTCAAAGGATCTAGGTTGCTTCCCAATCCTAGCTATTGAATGTTTGTACACATGTGTATGTGTATGTGGCCAATGAATTTCAGGAAATGTTTCTGGGAGCAAGAACTTAAACGGGACAATGATGAACTCTTTTCTTTTTCATTTTCTGAATTTTACCTAGAATGAGAGGAAAACAGATTAAAAGTAGTGAAAGAAAAAGAAACAAAGAGGTGTAATATGCTCAAAGTTTACAGGTTAGAGCTGAAAGGACCTAGGTGGTAATTTAAAAATGTACAACTAAGACCTAATACAAGCCTAATAAATGTATTTTTTAAAAATGAAAAAAAAATGTACAAATGGTTGAAATCCTCAGAGGACTAAAATTGTTAAGTGTTGGGGAATGGCCAGTGATTACAGGTATTATGGTCAGGCTGGGTGTGTGTGTGTGTGTGTGTGTGTGTGTGTGTGTCTGTGTGTATGCTTAAGGGAGGGGTGGGGAAGAGAGAGAAGTACCTCCTGAGGACCTGTGATAAGTCAGCACTGTCCTCTCAATTATATGGGATGCCTGTGTCTTTTTCAATCGTGGTTTTCTAAGATTTTATGCCCAGTAGTGGGATTGCTGGCTCATATCATAGTTTTATTCCTAGTGTTTTTACGGAAGTTCCGTACTGTTCATCGTAGAGGCTGTATCAGTTTACATTCCTGCCAACAATGCAAGAGGGTTCCTTTTTCTCCGCATTTTTCCCAGAATTCATTGTTTGTAGACTTTTTGATGATGGCCATTCTGATCAGTGCAAGGTGATACCTCATTGTAGTTTTGATTTTCATTTCTCTAATAATAAAATTTTCCTGTTTATTTTCCATCTGTTGTCTTTACAGTCTTTTTTTGGAGAAATATCTGTTTAGGTCTTCTGCCCAGTTTTTGATTGCGTTGTTGTTTTTCTGGTGCTGAGCTGCATGAACTGCTTGTTTGTTTTGTAGATTAATACTTATCAGTTTCATTTGCTATTATTTTCTCCCATTCTGAGGGTTGTCTTTTCACCTTGTGTATAGTTTCCTTTGCTGTGCAAAAGCTTTTAACTTGAATTGGGTCCCAGTTGTTTATTTTTATTTTCATTACTCTAGGAGGTGGGTCCTAGAGGATCTTGCTGTGGTTTATGTCAAAGTGTGTTCAGCTGATGTTTTCCTCTATAAGTCTCACATTTTATTTGAGAGCTTTTGAAAAGTAGTTAATGGCCTTTTTAGTTAATTAAATACTTTAGATGTTTTATTTTATTTTTGTTTCTTTTTTATTATTATTATTTTTTTTGCATATAAGCATCCAAATGTACTTTAATGTTGCTTCTATTTACAAAGAGCATAATATTAAAAAACCTGTTTCCCAGAATAATACAGGATCACTACAGCCCAGAGACTCCTCTCTTCCTAAGCAGTGTTGTGTTTATTCCATGCAAAAACAGAGCTGAAAGTTTAAATGGTTTTTTAATATTTAACTTACAGCCATTTTAGTTTTAAACTGCAGTTATAAATTTAATATATTTCATTTTTAGGTACCCAGTAGTCTGATTTCAATCTTTTCAGAATACTTAAGTAATTCATATAAATCTAACACATTAGATGAAAACTATATTGACTTTAATGCTTTTACATCTTTCAAATTATTTTGTAAATGTAGTAAGATTTTATTTTATAATCATAAATCTCAGTCAGTTGCTCTATTTAACATTTTAAATTGAAGTTACAAAGGTAAAATGGGCCCAAATATAAATTTACCTGAAATATTAAATGCCCAAAGATTTATTTTTTTAATTAATTTATTTTTAATTGAACGATAATTGCTTTACAGAATTTTGTTATTTTCTGTCAAACCTCAACATGTATCAGCCATATATATGCCCCCTCCCTCTTGAAATTTCTTCCCATCTCCATCCCCAATCCATCCCTGTAGGTTGACACAGAGCCCCTGTTTGAGTTTCCTGAGCCATGCAGCAAATTCCCATTGACTATCTATTTTACATATCTAAATACACAGGTTTCTTAAGCATAGTACTAGTAACATAGATATGACTGTTTTAAACATATGTACTTTTAATTCTGCATCTTTCCACTTTTAGATATACTTATTCACCAGAAAAACAAATGTCATCTGTGTTGGTTTCCTAGGGGAATATATTATGGTGGCCTTTATTTTATTTCAATTTTTAAAAATTATGGAAAAAAAAAACATAAAATGTTCCATTCAGTTCAGTTGCCCAGTCATGTCTGACTCTTTGCAACCCCATGCACTGCAGCATTCCAGGCTTCCCTGTCCATCACCAACTCCTGGAGCTTACTCAAACTCATGTCCATCAAATGGATGATGCCATCCAACCATCTTATACTCTGTTGTTCCCTTCTCCTCCAGCCTTCAATCTTTCCCAGCATCAGGGTCTTTTCCAATGAGTCAGTTTTTTACATTAGGTGGCCAAAGTATTGGATTCATCATCAGTCCTTTCAATGAATATTCAGGACTGATTTCCTTTAGGATTGACTGGTTTGATCTCCTTGCAGTCCAAGGTACTATCAAGAGTTTTCTCCAATGACACAGTTTGAAAGCACCAATTATTTGGCACTCAGCTTTTTTTATGGTCCAACTCTCACATCCATACTTGACTACTAGAAAAACCATAGCTTTGACTAGATGGACCTTTGTTGGAAAAGTAATGCCTCTGCTTTGTAATATGCTATCTAGGTTGGTCATAGCTTTTATTCCAAGGAACAAGCATCTTTTTATTTCATGTCTGCAGTCACAATCTGCAATGATTTTGGAACCCAAGAAAATAAAGTCTGTCACTGTTTCCATTGGTTCCCCATCTATTTACTATGACATGATCCTTGTTTTTTGAATGTTGAGCTTTAAGACAGCTTTTTCTCTCTCCTGTTTCATTTTCATCAAGAGGCTCTTTAGTTCCTCTTTGCTTTTTGCCATAAGAATGGTGTCATCTGCATATCTGGGATTATTGATATTTCTCCCAGCAATCTTGATTCCAGCTTATGCCTCATCCAGCCTGACATTTTGCATGATGTACTCTGCATAGAAGTTAAATAAGCAGGGTGACAATATACAGCCTTGATGTACTCCTTTCCCAATTTGGAACCAGTCTGTTGTTCCATGTGTGGATCTAACTGTTGCTTCTTGACATGCATACAGATTTCTCAGGAGGCATGTAAGGTGGTCTGCTATTCCCATCTCTTGAAGAATTTTCCACAGTTTGTTGTGATCCACACAGTCAAGGCTTTGACATAGTCAGTGCAGCAGATGTAGGTATTTTTTTGGAACTCTCTTGCTTTTTCCATGATCCAGCGGATGTTGGCAATTTGATCTCTGGTTCCTCTGCCTTTTCTAAAACCAGCTTGAACATCTGGAAGTTCATGGTTCACGTATTGCTGAAGCCTGGCTTGGAGAATTTTGAGCATTACTTTACTAGCATGTGAGATGAGTGCAATTGTACAGTAGTTTGAGCATTCTTTGGCATTGCCTTTCTTTGGGATTGGAATGAAAACGGACTTTTTCCAGTCCTGTGGCCACTGCTGAGTTTTCCAAATTTGCTGGCATATTGAGTGCAGCACTTTCATAGCATCATCTTTCAGGATTTGAAACAGGTCAACTGGAATTCCATCACCTCCACTAGCTTTCTTCGTACTGATGCTTCTTAAGGCCCACTTGACTTCAGACTCTAGGTTGTCTGGCTCTGTGTGAGTCATCACAGTATTATGGTTATCTGGGTCACGAAGACCTTTTTTGTATAGTTCTTCTGTGTATTCTTCCCACCTCTTGTTAATATCTTCTGCTTCTGTGAGGTCCATACAATTTATGTCCTTTATTGTGCCCATCTTTGCATGAAATATTCCCTTGGTATCTCTAATTTTCTTGAAGAGATCTCTAGTCTTTCCCATTCTATTGTTTCCTCTATTTCTTTGCATTGATCACTGAGGAAGGCTTTTTATTATCTCTCCTTGCTATTCTTTGGAACTCTGCATTCAAATGGATATCTTTTCCTTTCTCCTTTTACTTTAGCTTCTCTTCTTTTCTCAGTTCTTTGTAAAACCTCGTCAGACAACCATTTTGCCTTTTTGCATTTCTTTTTCTTGGGGATGGTCTTGATGATTGCTTCCTATACAATGTCATAAACCTTTGTCCATAGTTTTTCAAGCACTCTGTCTATCAGATGTAATCCCTTGAATCTATCACTTCTACTGTATAACTGTAAGGGATTTAATTTAACTGAATGGTCTAGTGGATTCCCTACTTTCTTCAATATAAGTCTGAATTTTGCAATAAGGTGTTCATGATCTGAGCCACAGTCAGCTCCAGGTCTTGATTTTGCTGACTGTATAGAGCTTCTCCATCTTTGGCTGCAAAGAATATAATCAATCTCATTTTGGTATTGACCATCTGGTGATGCCAAAACAAAAACAACACCCAGTTGTGGAAGTGACTGATGATGGAATTAAAGTCCAATGCTGTAAAGAACATAGGAAATCTGCAATATTAGGTCTATGAATCAAGGTAAATTGGAAGTGGTCAAACAGGAGATGGCAGGAGTGAACATGGACATTTTAGAAATCAGTGAACTAAAATGGACTGGAATGGGTGAATTTAATTCAGGTGACCATTATATCTACTACTGTGGGCAAGAATAGTCAACAGAAGAGTCCAAAATGCAGTACTTGGGTGCAATCTCAAAAACAACAAAATGACCCCCATCTTAATAATTTTTAAATGCATGCTTTAGTGGTGTTTTATATATATATATATATATATATATATATATATATATATATATATATATATTTATATTTATATTTTAGCCTTGTCTAACTCAATGAAACTATGAGCCATGCCTTGTAGTGCCACCCAAGATGGATGGGTCATGGTGGAGGATTCTGACAAAACGTGGTCCACTGGAGAAGGGAATGGCAAACAACTTCAGTATTCTCACCTTGAGAACCCCATGAACAGTATGAAAAGGCAAAAAGATAGGACCTTGAAAGATGAATTCCCCAGCACGGTAGGTGCCCAAAATGCTAAGGGAGATAAGTGGAGAAATACCTCTAGAAAGAGAAGAGATAGAGGCAAAGCAAAAACAACACCCAGTTGTGGATGTGACAGGTGATGGAAGTAAAGTCTGATGTTGTAAAGAGCAATATTCCTTAGAAACCTGGAATGTTAGGTTGATGAGTCAAGGCAAATTGAAAGTGGTCAAACAGGAGATGGCAAGAGTGAACATTGACATTTTAGGAATCAGTGAACTAAAAAGGGCTGGGATGGGTGAATTTAACTCAAATGACCATTATATTTACTACTATGGGAAAGAATCCCTTAGAAGAGCTGGAATAGCCCTCATAGTAAACAAGAGAGTCTGAAATGCAGTACTTGGATGGAATCTAAAAAACAACAGAATGATCTCTCTTCATTTCCAACACAAACCATTCAATATAACAGTCATCCAAGTCTATGCCCTGACCTCTAATGCTGAAGAAGCTGAAGTTTAACAGTTTTATGAAGACCTACAAGACGTTCTAGAACTAACACCCCCAAAATATGTCCTTTTCATGATAGGGGACTGGAATGCTAAAGTAGGAAGTCAAGAGATACCTGAAGTAACAGGCAAATTTGGCCTTAGATTACAAAATGAAGCAGGTCAAAGGCTAACAGAGTTTTGCCAAGAGAACACACTGGTCATAGTAAGCAATCTCTTCCAGCAACACAAGAGAAGTCTCTACACATGGACACACCAGATGGTCAGTACCAAAATGAGATTGATTATATTCTTTGCAGTCAAAGATGGCGAAGCTCTGTACAGTCAGCAAAAACAAGACTAGGAGCTGAGTGTGGCTCATTTTGAACTTCTTATTGCCAATTCAAACTTAAATTGAAGAAAGTAGGGAAAACCACTAGACCATTCAGGTATGATCTAAATCAAATCCTTTATGATTATACAGTGGAAGTGACCAATAGATTCAAGAGATTAGATGTGATAGAGTGCCTGAAGAACTATAGGTGGAGGTTCATGACATTGTACAAGAGGCAGTGATAAAGAGGATCCCCAGGAAAAAGAAATGAAAAATGGTAAAATGGTTGTCTGAGGAGGCCTTACAAATAGCTGAGAAAAGAGAAGCTAAAGTAAAAGGAGAAAAGGAAAGATATACCCATTTGAATAAGGAGTTCCAAAAAATAGCAAGGAGAGATAAGAAAGTACTCCTCAGCGATCCATGCAAAGAAATAGAGAAACACCAATAGAATGGGAAACTTTAGAATTCTCTTCAAGAAAACTGAGATACCAAGGGAACATTTCATGCAAAGTTGGGCACAATAAAGGACAAAAATGGTATGGGCCTAACAGAAGCAGAAGATATTAACAAGAGGTGGGAAGAATACACAGAAGAACTGTACAAAAAAGATTTTCATGGCCCAGATAAACACGATGGTGTGATCACTCACCTTGAGCCAGACATCCTGGAGTCTGATGTCAAGTGGGCCTTAGGAAAGATCACTATGAAGAAAGCTAGTGGAGGTGATGGAATTCCAGTTGAGCCATTTCAAATCGTAAAAGATGATGCTGTGAAAGTGCTACACTCAATATGCCAGCAAATTTGGAAAACTTATCATTGGCCACAGGTCTGGAAAATGTCATTTTTCATTCCAATCCCAAAGAAAGGCAATGCCCAAGAATGTTGAAACTATAGCACAATTGTAGTCATCTCACATGCTAACAAAATAATGCTCAAAATTTTCTAAGCCAGGCTTCAGCAGTACATGAAGTATGAACTTCTAGATGTTCAAGCTTGATTTAGAAAAGGCAGAGGAACCAGAGATCAAATTGCCAACATCCGTTGGATCATTGAAAAAGCGAGAGTTCCAGAAAAACATCTACTTCTTTTTTACTGACTCCACCAAAGCCTTTGACTTGGTGGATCACAACAAAGTGGGGAAAATTCTTCAAGAGATGGCAGTACCAAAGCAAGTGACATGCCTCCTGAGAAATCTGTATGCAGGTCAAGGAGCAACAGAACTGTTCGTGGAACAACAGACCTGTTCCGCATTGGGAAAGGAGTACATCAATGCTGTATATTGTCACCCTGATTATTTAACTTATATTCAGATTACATCATGCAAAATGCCAGGCTGGATAAAGTAGAAGCTGGAATAAAGATTTGTAGGAGAAATGTCACTAAGCTCCGATATGCAGATGACACCACCCTTATGGCAGAAAGCGAAGGACTAAAGAGCCTCTTAATGAAAGTGAAAGAGGAGAGTGAAAAAGTTGGCTTAAAGCTCAACATTCAGAAAACTAAGATCATGATCTCTGGTTCCATCCCTTCGTGGCGAATAGATGGGGAAACAATGGAAAAGTGAGAGATTTTATCTTTTTTGGCCAAAAGTCACTGCAGATGGTGACTGCAGCCATTATTTAAAAGATGCTTACTCCTTGGAAGAAAAGCTATGACTAACCTAGACAGCATATTACAAAGCAGTGACATTACTTTGCCAACAAAGGTCCATCTAGTCAAAGCTATGGTTTTTCCAGTAGTCATATATAGATGTGAGAGTTGGACCATAAAGAAAGCTAAGCACTGAAGAATTGATGCTTTTGAACTGTGGTGTTGGAGAAGACTCTTGAGAGTCCCTTGGACTGCAAAGAGATCCAAGCAGTCAGCCCTAAGGAGATCAAACCAGTCAATCCTAAACGAAAATAGTCCTGAATATTCATTGGAAGGACTGATCCTGAAGCTGAAACTCCAGTTTTGGCTACCTGATGCAAAGAAGTGACTCATTTCAAAAGACCCTGATTCTGGGAAAGATTGAAGGCAGGAGGAGAAGGGGAGGGCAGAGGATGAGATGGTTGGATGGCATCACCAACTCAATGGACATGAGTTTGAGCAAGCTGTGGGAGCTGGAGATGGACAGGGAAGCCTGGCTTGTTGTGGTCCATGGGTCACAAAGAGTTGGACATGACTGAGTGACTGAACTGAATATATATATATTCTATATATATATTCTATATATATATGTATATAGTATATTATATGTATATATAATGTTGCCCAACCTTCAGCCATTCATCTCTCAAACTCTTTTTATATTGTAAAACTGGATCTCTTACTCTTTAAATATCACTTTCAATCCTTCCTCCTCCTCCTCAGCCCCAGACCCTGGCAATCCCATTCTACTTTCCTCCTTTATGATTTTGATTACTCTAAGCACTTCGTATAAGTGGAATCATATAGTACTTTTTGTATATTACTGGCTTGTATCACTTAGCTTAAAGTCCTGAAGGTTTATTCATGTTGTAGCATATTAAGGTTTATTCATGTTGTAGCATATTGCAGGATTTCCCTCCTAAAAGGATGAATGATATTCTACTGTATGTATAATATACCACATAACATGGGTGCATAAATGCCTCATTGAGACCCAGCTTTCAGTTCTTTTGGTTGCTGGATCATATGGTAATTCCATTTTTAATTTTTTGAGGAATTGCCATTAGTCTTTTCCAAATTGGCTGTACCACCTTGTGTTCCCACCAACAATGTACAAGGGTTCCAGTTTCTCCACACTCTCACCAATAACAACAAACCTTATTGGTTTCTGCTTTTTGATAGGAGCCATCTTAATCTTTGTGAGGTGGCATCTCATTATAGTTGATTTACATTTCCCCAGTGATTAGTGATGTTGACTCCTTTTCATTTAATTATTTCCCAGTCCAAGTCTTTAGACAAATATGTAGTCAAGTCCTCTGCCCATTTTTGGATTGTTTGTTTTTGTTGTTGTTGAGATTTAGGACTTTTCTTTATATTCTGAATTTTAATCCCTTATCACACATATGACTTGCAAATATTTTCTCCTTGTTTATGGGATACCTTTTTAGGTTGTCAATAGTGTCTTTTGATGTATAACATTTTTTATTTTCACGAAGCCAATTTGCTTAAATTTTTGTTTTTGCTTCTAGTTTCATCATCGTAGGAAAAAAAATTGCCGAATTCAATGTCATGATTTTTCCTCTATGTTTTCTTATAAGAACTTTAATGTTTTATTCCTTACATTAGGTTTTTTATTAATTTTGAGTTAATTTTTATATATGATATTAAGTAAAGGCCCAGTTTCATTCTTTTCATGTGACTATCCAAGTTTTCCTGACAATTTGTGGAAAAAGTTATCTTTTCCCTGTTGAACGGCCTTGGCAGTCCTGTCAAAAATCATTTGATCATATAAGTGGGGCTTTGTTTCTGGGCTGTCTACTCTATTGTTTTATTTGTCTGTCTTTGTGCCAGTACCATACTATTTTGATTGCTGTTGCTTTATAGTACATTTTGAAATCAGGAAATGTGAGTCCTCTGGTTTTGTTCTTCTTTTTCAAGATTGTTCTGGCTATTTGGGATCCTTGTGATTCCATGTGAATTTTAGGTTGAATGTTTCTATTTCTTAAATGTTACTGAGATTTTGTTACTAGGTTGCAGTGAATCTGTAGATTGCTTTGGGCAGTTTTGAGGTCTTAACAATGTGGTCTTTCAATCCATGAACATGGGATTGTCTCCATTTATATGTGTCCTCTCTCCTTTATTTCAGCTTGTGTTCTATACTTCACTGTGTTATCTTTTACCCCCTTTTATGTACTTTGTTCTTTCACTAAATGGGTATTAACACAGTTGCTTTTGTAATTTCTTTTTCAGATTGTTCAATCTTAGTGTATAGAAATGCAACTGATTTTGTGTGTTGACTTTGTATCCTGCTGCTTTACTGAATTCATTTATTGGTTTTCTTTTCTATATGTGTAATCTTAGAATTTTCTGTACGTGAGATAATATCATCTAAAAACAGAGGTTAATTTTATTTCTTTTCAGTCTGTATGTTCTTTATTTCCCTGTGTTGCCTAATTGCTCTGGCTAGAATTCCCAGGATTACTATGAATAGGGATTCCAAAAGCAGACATCCTTGCCTTGTTCTTAATCTTAGAGGAAAAGCTTTAAGTCTTTCACCATTGAGCACAGTGTTCATTCTGGATTTTTCATATATGTGTTTAATTATATTGGGATAGTTTCCTTCTTTTTATTCTTTTTAAAAATATTTATTTACTTGGCTGTGGCAGCTCTTAGTTGCACCATGCAGTATCTTGGATCTTTGTTGCAGCCTGCAGCATCCCCAGTTACCACATAGCAGATCCTTCATTGCAGCATGTGAACTCCCAGTTGTAGCATGCGGGATCTAGCTGCTGGACCAGAGATTGAACCCCAGCCCTCTGCACTGGGAACACAGAGTCCCAGCCACTGGTCCTCCAGGGAAGTCCCGGGGTAGTTTCCTGCTGCTTCTAGTCTGTTTAGTATTTTTATCGTGAAAGGGCATAAAATTTTGTTAAATGCTTTCTCTGCATCAGTTGGGATTATCATTCCCCACCCTTTTATTCTATCAGTGTCGTGTATGACACTGATGGATTTTGATATGTTGAACTATCCTTGCATGTCAGAATAAATCCTACTTGGTCATGGTTTATAATCCTGTTATTACCCTGCTGAGCATTTGCTAGTATTTGCTGAGTATTTGCTGAGTATTTGCTGGTATTTGCTGGTATTTTGTTGAGCATTTTTGCGTCACTCTTCCTAAGGGATATTGATCTGTAGTTTCCTTTTTGGTAATGCTTGTCTAGCTTTGGTGTCTGGGTGACCTTAGACTCTTTACTTTTCTACAATCTTTTTTTAATCCCTTCCTCAGACTCAGTAACTTGCATTGTCCTGTCTTCAAGTTCATTGATTTTTTTCTTCTGCCTTAAATTTGCTTTTGGATCCCTCTAGTCAATTTTTTATTTAGTTCTTCTACATTTTAGCTCCAGAATTTTTTTTCTGGTTTATTTTTAGTTTTTTTTTTATCTCTTTATTAATATGTCCATTTTATTCATATATTATTTTTTGACTTTATCCACAAATTCTTTGAGTATCTTTAACATGTAATATCTTTATCTAGTATACCTCATATGAGCTCTTTTCCAAAGATAGTTTCTGTTGATTTAACTTTTGCCTTTGAGTGGACTGTACTTTCCTATTTTTTTATGTCTTGTAGTTCTGGAGGAGTTGAAAACTTATAAGACTGTATTATAATAATTCTTAACGTGTGTGTGTGTGTGTACTCTTATATTTATCACTTTTCATATATATTAATATTCTTGGATATATTGGTACATACATTTTATGAAATTTGGAGATTTTTTAAACTTTCATTTCCTCAAATGTTTTTCCTGTTCACCCCCTCCTCTTAGGACTCTATCATACATATATAATTTGGATAAATTATATTCCTACATTTGAAAATCCATTGATCTTTACATCATCTGTAATAACTAATCTGCTGATAATTTCATCCAATGAAATTTTCATTTCAGTTATTATTTCAGCTCTGGAATTTCCTTTATTTTTTATTTCTTATAGTTATGTCTTCATTATGTTCATATCTTACATCTGTTTTATACATTATTTATATTTATGTTTTATATAATTTATAATCCTTATTTATTAATTTTATTACCCCTTTCATTTCCAAGTTTGCCATCATTAGATAATTTCTCCTGATTATAGGTAAGTTATTCTGTTTCTTTACCTGTCAAGTAAATTTTGTTTACATACTGCACTTTGTGATTTTACCATGTTGGTTACTAAAATTTCTTGTTCTCCTTCAAAGAATTTTAGACTTTCTGTAGCAGGCAGTTAAGTTGATTTGGAAATTAGTTAAATTCTTTGGAGGCTTGCTTTTAAGCTCTTTAGTGGAAGTTCTACAGTCATTCTAGTTCTAAATTATCCCCATTTCAAAAGTGTTGCCCTCTGGAGTCTCTAGAGAATGCCTGAGTAATTATTGACATCTGTTCATTCTCACTGGATAGACTTTGAATAATTCACACACCTAGTAGGAGGTGTCCAAATTGTCTTAGAAATTTCTGGTAATTTTTCTTTTCCTTGATCTTGGCAAGCTTCAGAGAATTTTACTCTGCAAAGGTACACTTGATATATAGTCATAAACTGAAGGAAAATCTTTATGTATTTCCCTAACAATCTTCTTTTTAGCATAGCTCAATTCCCTATGGAACTCTAGTCCACAAAGTCTCTTGACCTGTCCTCCATCTGACTTTTTTTTTTTTCTCTTTTCACACAATTTCTGGGTCCCTTTTAGAGTTTTCTTCCCAGTAGTACAGTCTAGTATTCACCTGCAAGACAAAAGCCTGGAGAATGGTAGAGCCTACTTATTTGTTTACCTTTTCTCCAAGACCATCATACTGTGCTCCCTGTTGTCCATTGGCTGAAAAAATTATTGCCTTATTATGTCAAGTTTTCTAGTGGTTTATGGGAAGGATGCTAAGTTTCCATCCTGTTACTCTCTCATAGCCATTACAGAGTTCACTTCTTAGTTCTCTCTTTAGAAGAGAGATTCTCAAGATTCTTCAAGGTAAATATCAGAAAATATTTTTTAATGAGATATTAATGAGACATTAAATGAGATAAAAATATCAAAAATATTTTTTTAATGAGAAAAGAAGAGAGATTCTCAAGGTAAATATTGAGAAAAAATATTTTTTTAATGAGAAAAGAAGAGAGATTCTCAAGGTAAATATTGAGAAAAAAGAAGAGAGACTCTCAAGATTCTTCAAGGTAAATATCAGGAAACAAAACCAGGATCTTTTCTAATAACACCATCTGATGTGAAGTGTCTGGGGCAAGAAATACTCATGGCAGGTGCCTAGCTGGAGAATAGGCCAGAAAAACACAAGAAGATTGCCCGAGTGCCTACTCACTATGACTCTGAGGCCCACAAGGCCTTGCCCCATCCTCACCCCATTCACTTTACATCCACATCACTTCTGTACCTGTCTTTTTCTCCATTCTGAAAATTTTATGCATAGAGAAGTTATTCTCTCATCATAAACATTATTATTATGCACCAGAAAAGGTTGATCCCTAAGACATTAAAATATTGACATCAACTATGACTTACTGGTACGTAGTCCTTTGATGAGAGTTGGGCTGGAGTAAGGAACCCTAGTAAGACTTGTGAACTTGATGGACTTTCTAAGAACCCTATCTACCAAGATAATTGAATTCAATATATTGATCCTTTCTCCTGTTTTCCCCTCTGCCCGCGGCTTGGATAAGGTGCCTTTTCTCATGTATGATTATGACTTGAGAAGAACAACCAATATCTTGGATGTCATGACAAATGCTTCCCACGAACACAGTAGCTTTTTTAATTGGGATTTCCTGTCAACTCTGAATGCAGGCAAATGGTTTTCAGGTTCATGGGTAAGACATATTTCTTGGGTCCAAAACCCTGCATTTACTCTCTCTTGTATGGTCATGTGCTACTCCTGGAGATAAATACAGTGTGTACAGCTGTAATCTTGATGCAAGTATGAAGGTTTCTACTTGAGAGAGTTGGAGAACATTTCATGCAAAGGTACCATTTGAGCTAAAATAAGACCATTTTTAAGGGGAACCAAGGGCAATGAGAAGGTAATGCCACCCCACTACAGTACTCTTGCCTGGAAAATCCCATGGACGGAGGAGCCTGCTAGGCTGCAGTCCATGGGGTCGCTAAAAGTCGGACACGACTGAGAGACTTCTCTTTAACTTTTCACTTTCATACATTGGAGAAGGAAGTGGCAACCCACTGCAGTGGTCTTGCCTGGAGAGTCCCAGGGACGGGGGAGCCTCATGGGAGGCCGTCTATGGGACTGCACAGAGTCGGATACGACTGAAGCAATTTAGCAGCAGCAGCAGCAGCAACAAGGGCAATGGTAGTGATTTGTTTCAGAGATTATACCATAATGGACAAGAGGGGATATGGAGTATGTGTGTGTGTGTGTGTGTGTGTGTGTGTGTGTGTGTGTATGAGTGTGTAAGAAAGAAGGGAAGAAGTGGGAGGAAGGAGAAGGGAGAGAGAGATTGAGAGAAGAATCAGGAAAATATGTTATAAGAAGACTATAGCAGTGCTTAAATAACAAGTTAGAGAGTTTAGAATTATCCTGAGTATTTTAAATGGGTAAAACAAAAGGTCAAATTTGCATGTGATGAAAGTCAAGCCTGACTTTCTCAGAATTATTCTCCTAATAGTTAAAGAAGACAACAAATTACATTTTCCAGGTTATCATATGTCTAGAGGGAATCCACACAAACTAGGTTTTATCAATCAGATATACTCATTTTTAAAAAAAAATAATTATTTTAATTGAAGGCTAATTTACAATATTGTGGTGGTTTTTGCATTTTGAGTCTTTGTTTTTGAAAGCAAATATATGAGAAGCAAGCATTCATATTACTAGCACCTATGGCAGCAAAGCTAGGATAGTTGGGGGCAGCTGTAATAATAGCTCTCCTATCAGGTAATAGTGTAATTAGGGAAACAAACTTTCAAATACTTTTGGTTATGTACTAGGAATTTTATTTATATTTAATGTTAATCTAGAGGACAAATTTAATCTTTTTTCATAATAAAAATGTGAAAAGTAAACAATTATGTGAGGGTAGATTTATCCACTTCAAATTCATTCTATTAACTAGTGTTAATATAAGGAATAGCTGAAGATTGATGTGTAATGATTGTATCACTTTAGAATACTTATTTTCATATGAGTACATAGCCTATAAGCACTGTTACCATATATGAAAGTAATAAGATCAATTTGATATGGGTTTCAGTATGGGTTTCTGTGTGTAGGCTCTGTATATATCTCATCATACATGAATAGACAACAGAAACTAGAGATACTTCATTAGAATGTATGTATATATTGTCTTAGTTAGCCATAGATAATGTTTTGTCACCCCACTCCAATACTGTTGCCCAGAAAATCCCATGGATGGAGGAGCCTGGTAGGCTGCAGTCCATGGGGTCACACAGAGTCGGACACAACTGAAGCGACTTGGCAGCAGCAGCAGCAATGTTTTGTCAAATGCATGTTCCAGATGAAAAGACTATTACTGTATCTACATGGCTGGTAAAAGTCACACTGGTAAGTGGTGTGATTGGATATGTTATTGTAATAAATTTTGGTGGCTTCTTTTAGGATTAACAGTTTCCTATCAGCATATTTAGATGGTATGCTTGCAGAGCTTTGTTTTGCTATTGCTTTGGCTACTGAGGAGTATCCTGAGACCTCAGCTTCAAATATGGTTATCTGAGTGCAAGTAATAGTTATTCAGTCATGTCTAACTCTTTGCGACCCCATGGACTGTAGCCTACCAGAATCCAGATTTGACTGTGGAACTTTCTTTGCTTGCATGCTGTGTGTTCACAGGTGGTCAGAGTGATGATAGCACATAATTTAAAGATTTGGATGTTTGGATAATTTTCCATAGCAAGATAAATTGGTTTTCTTTGTGAAATGTATTCTGGGTTGTTCTTCATTTGGATGGGTATCATTATGGATTGATACGGTGGTGAGTTGATGATTGTTAGTATATTTGTTCTTCTTGAGATTTCTTGTGAAAATTAAGTTGTTAATCTGATCAATAGTGAAATAAAAATAGATACAGAAATTTTAGGAGTTGTCCCTGGAAACAGCTGAGTTCCCCTTTCTCCAGTAAAACCAACCTTTGTGTGGAACATTTTTATATCCTTTTTGAAAGTATAAATCTCAAAATTACAGAGATATAATTCTCATACATATAGATAGTAAGCAGAGTATAAGTTTTAATTAACACATTAATGTAGGAACAAAAAGGATGACAAAACCCACTCAAAAGAAAAGTGAGAAACCAACATGCAAATACTCAGTACAACAGAGTAATGCTGAAATTACATTGCTAAGTTGGATACAAATCTAGTGTATTATTTTGGTTAATATACTCTATGACAGTACAGTTTACTTTTAGAGTTCTCTATCAAAACTCATTTGCATCTTGACTGGACAAAAATATTTTCCTCTTTTATCAGTTTTATAGAAGTCAACATCTAACTTTATATTGTCTGCCCCTAATTAATAGTAAATAATTCAAAGAAAGGTACATTCCCCTAAGAGTCCAATGACACTTAGGTGTGCCTGGTAAGAAAAAATGCTACCCTAATACTGGAGGGTTCAACAAGTCTTAATTCTGAGTTTTGAATAATTTAGGCCCTCTCTTGTGATCATAAATAAACTCTAGATTATTTAGAGGCTGGCCTTGTTGTGATTTTGTATTATTTGGCTCTATTGACTTATATCAGTGCAGTTAAAAGGGTCAGTTAACACACATAGAGTTCCTTGTATAATTAGCAAATCTAGAGTCAGACTGTGTTAAACAACTACTAAGGCTATTAAATGAGGTTCTGTCTAGAGAGTATATAGAGAATCTAGAATTTCTCTTTTAATAGTCCCTATCATCCCAGAGCTCTTTTTCTCACTACTACTTTAAAAATTGGAAGTTCACTTGAACCAGTTTTCACACGTATAGCTACAAATATGGGCAAATTTCTCTCTCCTTTTCCTGCTCATCAATGATCTTTCTTACTACCTGTAATGCTGAGACAGTGTGCAACAAGGGACACCATACAGTTTGCCTAGGAAGGTGTGTAGGCATTGGTTCCAAATACCAATTGTATGTGTATCCTTAGTTGGGGACTGGGGGCTTGTCATACCAGATTGAATGACATGTAATCTCAAATATGCTCTTCAGATATGATGTTGACAACACAATTTTTCCAGTTATATCCAGTGTAAAGGGGGGCATATTTCTATTCAATTTATGTAGATGACTGCATTGCCCTGAAACATAGTGATTCAGTAAAAAGAATTTGTACCTGAATTCAGAGACGTAGTGAGAACAAGTTACTAAATATTGGGTTGGCCAAAAAGCTCCTTCAGTTGTTAAATAAAAATGAAACACATATTTTTCATTTTTACCAAGGTGTTTATTGAACATCATATTGACCTTTTTGTCCCACTACCTTCTGCCATTTTTCTGGCAACTTTGTAATTCTATCTTCCAGAACTTTTCGTCTTTTTGAACAAAGAACTCTTCCTTATGCAGTCTTTCAGGGAATTGAATTTTTTTCCACTAAAAGAATTTTGCAAAGACCAAAATCAATGGAAATCCAAAGGCACAATGTCTGGTGAATATGACAGTCGAATCAGAACTTGCCAGCCAAGCTGTAACAGTTTTTGCCTGATCATCAAATAAACATGCAGTCTTATGTTACACTGTTGGAAGATTATTTTCTGTTGACTAATTCTGGATGCCTTTCATTGAATGCTGCTTTCAGTTAGTCTAACTGAGAGCAGTGCTTGTTGGAATTTATTGTTTGCTTTTCCTGAAGAAATTCATATTGGAGGACTCCCTTTGAATCCCACTATATACACAACATCACTTTCTATGGGTGAGGGCCAGCTTTTGCTGTGTTTGATGGTGGTTCATTTTGCTTGTGCTTGATCTCTTCCATTCCACATTATTGTACAGTATCCACTTTTCATCATCCATCACAATTGGTTTTAGGGAATGTTTTTGTTATGTTTAAGTAGAGAGTTGTATGAAATATTTTCAAGAAGATCCTTTTCATGTAACTTATGTAGAACCCAAGTATCAAAGCAATAAACATAATCAAGTTAGTGAAAATGATTTTGAGTGCTTGATTTGGATATTTTCAGTATGTTGGCTATCTCTTTGTGGTGTAACTTTGTTCTTAATTAATATCTTGATTTGATTGCTATCAGTTTCAACTAGTCTCCAGTCCAGTGAGAAATCTCCAGCGCTAAATTTCACAAACCACTTTTGACATGTTCCATCAGTCACAGCACCTTCTCCATACACTGTGCATTTTTTGGGGCGTGTTTCAGTTGTGCTTTTGCCTTTCTTGAAATAATAGGAAAAAAAAGAAATAATAGAAGTATAATATGCTGAAATTTTTGCTTTTTTGATTCCATCTTCCATGTTAAAATGGCCACACAATTGCTGCATGATTCAGGGAACTCAGATCTGGTGCTCTGTAACAACATGGAGGGATGGGATGGGGTGGGAGGTGGAGGGAGGTTCATGAGGGAGGATACATATGTAATACCTATGACTGATTCATGCTGCTATGTGGCAGAAAACAGCACAATTTAAAAAAGTTATTATGCTGGATTAAAAATAAAATAGCCACACAAAAAGTCACCAATTTTTATAAGTTTTAAAAAAATGCACACTGATATGACAGCAGTCACAATAGAACCTAAGAAAATTGTTTTGAATGAAGTTAAAGGCAGTTAATTGTTTCTAGAGCCATCTTATGAGAAAAGACCAATGAACCTTTTGGCCACACCAATGTTTATTATGTCATGCCTTCTTGATATTTTTACCCTTTTATCATTACATCATGACTTTCTTTGTACCTTGTTATCATTTTGCCTTGAGATTTATTTTTTTGGGGCATAAGCATGACTATACCTGCTTTCTTTTATTTACCATTCGCTTGGAATATCATCTTCAGTTCTTTCATTTTGAGTCTGTATGTGTCTTTAGAATTGAAACGAGTGTCCTGAAGACACCATGCAGTTCAGTCTTGATTTTTAATCCATCCCACCACCCCGTGCCTTTTGATTTGGTGAGTTCAATCCATTTACATCTCAGATGATTGTTGATATATAAGAACATACTACTGCGAATTTGTCTTTTGACTGTTTCATATCTCCATTGTTTCTTTTTACTTGTGCTCTGTCTTTTCAATTGGTGGTTTTCCATGCTTGTTTGCTCAGTTTTCCTCTTTATGTTTGCTGTCTGTGCTCTAGATTTTTGTTTTCTGAGTACTATGAGGTTTGCATAGAAAATCTTTCTCATAGTTTGAATAGGTTTTTTCCTGTTGATAGCAATTTATCTAAATTTGCTGTCCTTCCTTTTTATATTTTTACTGTAGAAATTCTGTCTCTTTATTCTGTGAGTTTGTTGCACATTGTGGTAGCTATAGTTATTTTTAAAACTCTTTCCTTTAATCTTTATGTTTAATGTTTACCACTTTACTCTAAACTAGAGTTATAGTTTTCTCCCTTAACTGAGAGCTGTGTATACTTTTATCTTCTCATTTCAGGTGGAAGAGCTCCTGTCAGCATTTCTTGTAAGGCAGATTTAGTGGTGAAGAACTCTTTCAGCTTTGTTTGTCTGGGAGAGCCTGAATTTCTCCTTCATATCTAAAGAATAACTTTGTTAGATTATTATTTGTTAGAGTATTCTGGGCAAGCATTTAAAAATCTTTCAATACTTTCAGTATGTCATTCCACTCTTTCCTGGCCTATCGAGTTGTTGCTGGTAGTCTAATTGGGGGTTCCTTTGGGCAATACTTAATTTCCCTCCCTGGTTTCCTTTATTTATCACTGACCCTGACACCTTGATTATAATGTGTCTTGGAGAAGGTCATCTTACACTGAGACGAGGTGATCTATTAGCTTTGTGGATTTGTACCTGATTTGTCCAAAGACAAAGACCTGGATTTGTCCAGGTTTTTGCCCAGATTTGGGAAGTCTTCAGCTATTACTTCTTTACATAAATGCTGTGCCCCCTTTTCCTTCTCTTGGTTTGGTAGGTACACCCATTATCTGTATTTTGCTGTCCTAATGAATGTGATAATGTTTCTTCACTTTTTAAAAAATCTTATTTCTCTCTCCTCTTCCACCTGAAACATTTGTAGATTCCTTTCTTCCAGGTCATGTATTCTTTCATTTGATTTGTTCTATTTCAAAGATTTTCTCATGAATTCTTCATTGTATTTGTTGGGTTCTTAAGCTCCAGAATTTGGGTTTGGTCTTTTTTAAGAATTGAAAAATTCCCAAAATTAAAACACACAGAGACACCTCTAAATAACCCATAGAGAAAGTGGGAAGTCTCAGAGAAAATTAGATATATTTTGAATTGAATGTACAAAAAATACAACATTGGGACTCCCCTGGTGGTCCAGTTACCGGTGCAGGGAACCCAGGTTTGATCCCTGGTCTGAGAAGATCCCACATGCCCTGGAGCAGCTAAGCCATATTTGCCATAACTGCTGAGCCCATGTACCGCAGCTACTGAAGCCTGCATGCCTAGAGCCTGTGCTTGACAATGGAAAGCCACTGCAATGAGAAGCTCGTCCACTGCAAAGAAGAGTAGCCCCCCTTTGCTGCAATTAGAGAAGGCCCATGCATTGAGCAATGAAGATGCAGCACAGCCAAAAATAAATAAAATATTTTTAAAATTTGGTGGAATGCAACTACGGCAGTGATTAGAGAAAAACTCCTAGGATTATCTGTTTATATTAGGAAAGAAGAATCTCAATCAAAAATCTAAGCTTCCTCTTTGATAAGCTAGAAAAAGAGGGTCAAATTTAACTTGTAGTAATCAGAAGAGAAAAAAAATAAATGGCAAAGATCGGTGAAATGGGAACAGAGAAAAATAAAACATAAATGAAACAAAACCTTATTCTTTAAAGAGATCAACAAAATTGATAAACATCTGGTCAATTGACTAAGACAAAAAGAGGAATTTTTGTCAAAAAATTGTGTTGACAAAAACACAAATTTCCAATATTGGGAAGGAAAGAATGTGCTTTAGTATAGACCCTCTAGTCATTACCAAAGGTAATAATGAAAGTGAACAGTGGAGCTGGCTCACATTGGCTCACAAGAACGAAATTTAACATTTCAGATCTTTCAGAACCAGTTGTTAATCCAGTTATGAAATTGGGCATGGTGGTAGTATTTAAGTAACAAAAGTTGGCAAACTCTATAAATCAGGTCTTTATATTCCTGGAGAGCCCTTTGCATACTATAGTCTAGGAACAACACCATGCACATAAATCTGCTAGTTTGGATGAAATGGAACAATTCTCTGTATCATGAAAATTCAATTAACAATCAAGTTAAGAAAAAAAAAAAAAGAATTTTATTTGAGCCAAACTACCGCACAATTGCACTCATCTCACACGCTAGTAAAGTAATGCTCAAAATTCTCCAAGTCAGGCTTCAGCAATATGTGAACCGTGAACTTCCAGATGTTCAACTGGTTTTAGAAAAGGCAGAGGAACCAGAGATCAAATTGCCAACATCCACTGGATCATGGAAAAAGTAAGAGAGTTCCAGAAAAACATCTATTTCTGCTTTATTGACTATGCCAAAGCCTTTGACTGTGTGGATCACAATAAACTGTGGGAAATTCTTCAAGAGATGGGAATACCAGACCATCTGACCTGCCTCTTGAGAAACCTGTATGCAGATCAGGAAGTAACAGTTAGAACTGGACATGGAACAACAGACTGGTTCCAAATAAGAAAAGGAGTACATCAAGGCTATATATTGTCACCCTGCTTATTTAACTTCTATGCAGTGTACATCATGATAAACGCTGGGCTGGAAGAAGCACAGCTGGAATCAAGATTGCTGGGAGAAATATCAATAACCTCAGATATGCAGATGACACCACCCTTATGGCAGAAAATGAAGAGGAACTAAAAAGCCTCTTGATGAAAGCGAAAGAGGAGAGTGAAAAAGTTCTATAATAGTCCGTTGTGGATAATACATCCTTAAATAAATATTATTTCAATAAAAAAAAAAAGCTCAACATTCAGAAAACTAAGATCATGGCATCTGGTCCCATCACTTCATGGCAAATAGATGGGGAAACAGTGGAAACTTGATTTTTTGGGGGCTCCAAAATCACTGCAGATGGTGATTGCAGCCATGAAATTAAAAGATGCTTACTCCTTGGAAGGAAGTTATGACCAACCTAGATAGAATATTAAAAAACAGATATTACTTTGCCAACAAAGGTCCGTCTAGTCAAGGCTATAGTTTTTCCAGTGGTCATGGATGTGAAAGTTGGACTGTGAAGAAAGCTGAGCACTGAAGAATTGATGCTTTTGAACTGTGGTGTTGGAGAAGACTCTTGAGAGTCCCTTGGACTGCAAGGAGATCCAACCAGTCCATTCTAAAGGAGATCAGTCCTGGGTGTTCTTTGGAAGGAGTGATGGTAAAGCTGAAACTCCAATACTTTGGCCACCTCATGTGAAGAGTTGACTCATTGGAAAAGACTCCGATGCTGGGAGAGATTGGGGGCAGGAGGAAAAGGGGACGACAGAGGATGAGATGGCTGGATGGCATCACCAACTCAATGGACATGAATTTGAGTGAACTCCGGGAGTTGGTGATGGACAGGGAGGCCTGGCGTGCTGCGATTCGTGGGGTCGCAAAGAGTCGGACAGACTGAGCGACTGAACTGAACTGAACTGAACTGAAGATGATAACCCAGGAGACAGACTCTCAGAAGCTCTGAGAACTATTGCAGTGGTTGACGTTGAAGACACAATCATATATGTTTATGAGACAAATGATCATACATCAAAATTACATGCTGACATTTTACTTCAATTCCACAAAGATAAATAGTCCAGATAAGCACATATAAAGTGAGTAGCAAGTCACTGTGAACCCTTACAGAGTTGAGAAAGAAAGCAAATCTTTTAAGAATTTACATTGGTAACATCAGAAGAAAAGCAAAAAATGATCTTTACAGCTGAGCAGGCATTCCTACCTTTGAGGAGATCTGGTAGATGTACAAGGCAGATGCACACTGTATGTTAAAGGAGTGGGGTGGGGGGAAGGAGGCCCAGGAAAGAGCATTTTATCCTTAAATTTTCTTTTCTTGCCTTAAAATACAAAATTTTATCTTTTGAAAAACTCAATAAGAAATATATAACCTAAACAGTGTTATATATCTATTAAAGAAACTGAGTTTGTAGTGTAAAAAGTTCCAACAGAAAATTCCAGGTGCACTTGTGCTCATTGGTGAATTCTACCATGTGTAGAAGAAAAACAAATTATACTGATTCCATAAGTATCTTCTAGAAAATCCAACAAGAGAGGATAATTCCTTGTGTAAATTAGATAAGCCCAGTATTTCTCTGATAACAAATACGTAAAAAGGCATTTTAAGAAATCTAAAGACTGATACCCCTCATGAATATAGATAGAAATATCCTCAAAAATTCCAACAATATGTAAAAAGCAGAATGGATCAAAGGTATTTTTTCCCATGACAGTGCAAGGTTGGTGTTTACAGTTTAAAAATGAATGACTTTTTTATCATGTTAACATACACAAAGAAGAAAGTCATATAATCTCAATACATGCAGAAAGATCATTTGATAAAATTCAACTCTGTTCTTTTTTTAAAAAAACTGTATATTAAAAATAGAAACTTTTTAAACTTGTTAGAGGTAATCTATTATATACTTATAGCTGTCATTATACTAGTGGTGAAAGACTGAATTAATTCATTTTCCATAAGACTTGGAAAAACAGAGGTTATCTTACCAATCAATTCAACATTATATTGAGTCATCACCAGTACAATAGGGAGTAAATAGGCATAGCTGTTGGAAAGGAAGAAATAAAACTATTTCTATTTGCAGAGGACCTGATTGTATAAAATCCCTGGGAATCTATAGCAATATCTAAGAACTGAGTTTAGTTTGGACATGAATACAAGGTCAATATTTACAGAAAAAAACAAACCCCCAAAACCTTAATCTAGTCAAAGAGGACTTCTGGTTTCCACTTTGACATACAAAGAGCTTGGAAGTTGTCAGTCCTATCCTTAAAACAAGAGAAAAGAGCCAACTTGAAAATAAATGACTCTTAGATCTATCTGAGAAATGAAGTCACAAGGCAAAGCAGCCCTCTGAAATCTGGAGAGACAGATGAATAGGGAATCACAATCAAAATCAAGTTTCCAGAAGTAGAAGCCACCGGAGTTAGCAGCAGGTACAAGTAGTTTACCTAGGAGGTCATTTTGAATAATTACTGGAGGCTGAGTGTGGACTATCCTGAGACTTAAAAGTTCTTGCAGGCCTAGTTTTATACAGGGCCCCATACTTTTATGGCTTTTCCTTCCAGGAACTCCATCAGGTTCTTGTAGTTAAGAGTGAGGAAAAACAAACAAAAAGCCCTCTCCTGTTTTGGGCTGGAGGAGGAAAAAGTAGCTGTTAAAAAATTTTTTTTTAATTGCGGAATAATTACTTTACAATATTATGATGGTTTTTGCCATACATCAGTATGAATCAGCCATAGGCATTCATGTGTCCCTTCCATTCTGAACCTCCCTCCTACCTCCTCCCCACCCCAGCCCTCCAGCTTGTCACAGAGCACCAGCTTTGTGTACCCCGTGTTATACATCAAACTCCCACTGACTATCTGTTTACATATGGTAATGTATGTTTCAGTGGTATTCTCTCAAATCATCCCATCTTCTCCTTCTCCAACTGAGTCCAAAAGTCTGTTCTTTATGTCTGTGCCTCCTTTGCTGTCTTACATGTAGACATGTTGGTACCATCTTTCTAGATTCCATATATATGTGTTAATATATGACATTTATTGTTCTCTTTCTGACTTACTTGACTCGGTATAATAGGCTCAGGGTTCATCCACCTCATTAGAACTGACTCAAATGTGTTTCTTTTTATAGCTGAGTAATATTCCATTGTGCATATGTGCCACAGCTGCCTTGTGTTTCCCAGGTGCTGTTAGTGGTAAACAACCCACCTGCCAGTAGAGGTTAGATGTAATAGATGTAGGTTCAATCCCTGGGTCAGGAAGATCCCCTGGAGGAGGGAATGGCAACCCACTCTAGCATTCTTGCCTGGAAAATCCCATGGACAGAGGAGCCTGGCAAGCTGCAGTCCATAGTCTTGCACAGAGATGGACATGACTGAAGCGACTTAGCACCCATGCACCATAACTTCCTTACCCATTCACCTGCCGATGGACATCTAGGTTGCTTCCATGTCCTAGCTATTGTAAATAGTGCTGCATTAAATACAAGGGTATGGTTTCCTCAGGGTATATGCCCAGTAGTGGGACTGCTGGGTCCTTTGGTAGTTCTATTCCTAGTTTTTTAAGGAATCTCTATACTTTTCTCCATAGTGGTTATATCAATTTGCATTCCTACCAACAGTTTAAGAGGGTTCCCTTTTCTCCATACCCTCTCTAGCATTTATTGTCTGTAGACATTTTGACGATGGCCATTCTGACTTGCATGAGATGATACCTCATTGTGGTTTTGATTTGAATGTCTATAGTAATGAGCGATGTTGAGCATCTTTTCATGTGTTTGCTAGCCATCTGTATGTCTTCTCTGGAGAAATGTCTGTTTAGGTCTTTTGTCCACTTTTTGATTGGGTTGTTTATTTTTCTAGTAGTGAGCTGCATGAACTGATTGTTTATTTTGGAGATTGATTCTTTGTCAGTTGTTTTGTTTGCTATTATTTTCTCCCATTCTGAGAGTTGTCATTTCACCTTGCTTAGAATTTCCTTCCTTGTGCAAAAGCTTTTAAGTTCAGTTAAGTCCCGTTTGCTTTTTTTTGTCAATACATCATGTTCTCCATTACAAAGTACCCAAGGGGAACCACTTTAGCAGAACGTTATTTAACACGCCAGAAGAGCAAATAACCAATTCCATTTCCTTCTAGCTTTTTTGTCTCATGTAAGGGTGGAGATAAAATGCTAAGAAATGCTTCTGAGTCATAGCTCAAAGACTCAAACCACTGAAAAAATGAAGATTTAGTCATAAGATTATAGAATGCTTTCCTTCCCTAATACCTTACCAGTACATGAACAGGGCTTCAGTATAATAAAAATGGATTATGAATGAGAGCTGCAACACAGACTGTGTTCAAGAAGGAGTTCTTAAGGAAACCACAGAAATAGGGTGGGACACAAAATAAAACAAGGAAACTGTATCCTATGGTACCTATAGCTACAGCAAACATTAGACATAGTTCAGGTCTTAGTAGATTCACATAAAAGCTCACACTAAAAGCACAATTATCTCAGTTTCTTTTATCCATTACATCATGTCTAGCTTCCAACAAAAAAATCTAAAATATTCTAAAGAATAAGAATAAGCACAGTATGAAGAGACAAAGCAAGTATCACTACCAGATTCAGATATAATACAGATATTGGATATATCAGCAAATATAAAATAACCATGATTAATATATTAAGAGCTCTAATGAAGAAAGTAGACAACATGCAAGAAAAGAGGCAATGTAAGCAGAGAGATGTAAGCAGAAGCTCTAAGAAAGAATCAAATGAAAAGCTTCCAAAGCAAAAATATTTAATAGAAACGAAGAATGCCTCTGATGGGCTCATCCTCATCAAGGATTAGGAAGAAATCAGTGCTGTTGAAGATGTCTAGAAACTTCCTAAACTGAAATGCAAAGAGGAAAGTGAACAAAAAGGGCAAGTCAGAATAGCCAAGAATTGTGGGACAATTACAAAGCATATAACATATATGTAATAAGAAAACCAAATGGAGAAGAATGAGGGAAAGGAACAGAAGAAATATTTGAAGTAATAATGACTGAAAATTTTCAGTCACTGTTGAGTTTAATGACTGGACATGTCACTTCCAGTTTACCTGTTAGTTGAAAATTGTACTTGTGATTATTTTTTAAGCTTTAGTTTTCTCATTTTTAATATATCCTGTGGTCAAATTAAATAGTGCATTTGGTGTTTCTTTCTTTCTTTCTTTCTTTTTTTTTTTTTTGCACATTGCATCTTACTGTTGTTGTCCTGTTGCCCAATCATGTCTGACCCTTTGCAACCCCATGGACTGCAGCACACCAGGCCTCCCTGTCCCTCAACATCTCCTGGAGTTTGCCCAAGTTCATGTTCATTGCATCAGTGATCAGTCTAGCCATCTCATCCTCTGAGGCCCTTTTCTCCTTCTGCCCTCAGTTTTTCCCAGCATCAGGGACTTTTCTAATAAGTTATCTGTTTGCATCAGATGACCAAAACGGGAGCTTCAGCATCAGTCCTTCCAGTGAGTATTCAGGGTTGATCTCCCTTACACTGGAGCCTTTAATTGTATGGATCATGACAAACAGTGGAAAGCTCTTAGAGAGAGGGAAATACCAGACTAGAACATCTTATTGTTACCATAGTCCAATTCTAAGAAGAGCCCAAAATAATTTTCAGTGACTGCTGTCATGAAACTTATGTTTTATTTGTCTCTGTGTCTTATCTCCCTTACTAAATTGAATATTTTGATAACAGGATTTGTGTTTTAGGAGCACGCAGAGTATACTTGCTGAATGAATGATTATCTAGTACTTAGGGCTTAGTAAGTAAATCTTACACTCCTTTCTTCTCTGTCAGTATCATTGAAAATATACAGTTAATGGCACTTTTAAGTTAAATATCCTGAAACACTGCACTGCAAGTAGCATCCACTGCCACAAAACGAAGGCAATGCAAGTCCTTTAGACTGCATTTAATAAGCCCTTCCCTAATTAAGCCACAGTTGATCTTTAATCTGGTACAACATGAAGTGTTAGCAGTGGTGCCAACAAAAATAAGTTCAGAGCTTCATTATTTTTGATAACTACTCAGGCTAAGGGCTTCCCTGGTAGCTTAGCTGGTAAAGAATCTGCCTACAATGCGGGAGACCTGGGTTTGATCCCTGGGTTGGGAAGAGCCCCTGGAGGAGGGCTTGGCAACCCACTCCAGCATTCTTCCCTGGGGAATCCCCATGGACAGAGGGGCCTGGCGGGCTACACACCATGGGGTCATAAAGAGTCAGAAGGTACTAAGCGACTAAGCACAGCAGCACTCAGGCTAAGGAATTTAAACTGTTATGTTATACACGTAAGCCTTGGGTTATGTCATTTATCCCATCAAACAAAGTGAAAGACACATTTTTAAAATCACCTCCGATTAGTTCCTGGTGGTGGGATCCATATCCTTAGAGGCCTGTTTCTTAGGAAATATGTTATTCCTTCATATGCTTATTAAGCGGATATGGTTTACTGAGGGTTTGGAGAGTCCTGCAGTTGAAGAGGTCTAACAGGCCCACAGACTATCTAACCCTGCCCTGTGTTACCAGCAAAAAACCTGATTGCCACATATTTAAAGAACACAGGAGTTATACAAGAAAAATGCTATCAACTTTGGTAAACTTTGAGTATGTTTCCTTTGAGAATTGTCATGAAAATCATTCAACTATTACACCAAAAGTACATTTTATTTTCTTCTAGGTCAGAGATGTTTCTTTTCATTTAGGTATTACATGAAGAGTTGTACCTAAATGAAATAATTGTTAGATACATGAAATAATCACTAAATAATCATTAAATACATACATGAAAATAATCATTATTAATAAAATTTCAAATTGTCTAAACTACTAACATCTTGGAGAAACTTAATTACAGTTAGAGTGATGATTGTGTAGAAAAGCTTAGAGTTAAGCAAATTATTATTTTTAGTAAGAGAAATATGATAGGTGAAATAAAAAGTGTATAACCTTAGGACTTCGCTGATGGTCCAGTGGTTAAAAGTCCACCTGCTGATGTAGAGGAAATGGGTTTGATCCCTGGCCTGGAAAGATTCCTCATGCTGTCGGGCAACTAAACCCATGTGGCACAGTTACTGAGCCCACGTGCTGTAACTACTAAAGCTCGCATGTCCTAAAGTCCATGCTCTACACAAGTGAGTCCACCTCAATGAGAAGTTTGTGCACTGCAGCTAGAGAATAGCCCCCATGCAGCCTAAACAAATTCTTTAAAACTATATAAGCTTAAAACAATAAAAGGAAATACGGCCAGAAAGATGAGGAATGAATGCATTCAAAGCAGAGTCTGGCATTTAACAGAAGAATCTTTTCCCAAGGCTCTTTGATGAAAGCTGTGCTACTTCATGCAGCTGTTTGCTTGTGTCAAGGATGTTGGGGCAGCTGCTGACTTCTGTTCATTTAGCTGTTATATGAAGCTATTAAAGTACTGTATTCAATTTGCCAGCAAGTCTGGAAAACTCAGCAGTGGCCACAGGACTGGAAAAGGTCAGTTTTTATTCCAATCCCAAAGAAAAGCAATGCCAAAGAATGGTCAAACTACCACACAACTGCACTCATCTCACATGCTAGCAAAGTAATGCTCAAAATTCTCCAAGGAAGGCTTCAACAGTATGTGAACTGAGAACTTCCAGATGTTCAAGCGGGATTTAGAAACGGCAGAAAAACCAGAGATCAAATTGCCAACATCCGTTGGAGATGTCAAGCAAGAGAGTTCCAGAAAAACATCTACTTCTGCTTTATTGAGTCCACCAAAGCCTTTGACTGTGTGGATCACAACAAACTGTGGAAAACTCTTAAAGAGATGGAAACACTAGACCACCTGACCTGCCTCCTGAGAAATCTGTATGCAGGTCAAGAAGCAACAATTAGAACTGGACATGGAACGATGGACTGGTTCCAAGTTGGGAAAGGAGTACGTCAAGGCTGTATATTGTCACCTTGCTTGTTTAACTTATGCAGAGTACATCATGCAAAATGCCAGGCTGGATGAAGCACAAGCTGGAATCAAGATTGCTGGGAGAAATATCAATAACCTCAGATATGCAGATGACACCACCCTTACAGCAGAAGGAATGTAGGAATAGAGGAGCCTCTTGATTAAAGTGAAAGAGGAGACTGAAAAAGCTGGTTTAAAACTCAACGTTCAAAAAACAAAGATCATGGCATCTGGTCCCATCACTTCATGACAAATGATGGGGAAACAATGGAAACAGTGATAGACTGTTTTCGGGGGCTCCAAAATCACTGCAGATGCTACCAGCAGCCATGAAATTAACAGATGCTTCCTCCTTTGAAGAAAAGCTATAACGAACATAGGCAGCACATTAAAAAGCAGAGACATTATTGACAAAGGTCTGTCTGGTCAAAGCTATGCTTTTTCCAGCAGTCATGTATGGGTGTGAGAGTTGGACTGTGAAGAAGGCTGAGCACTGAAGAATTGATGCTTTTGAACTGTGGTATTGGAGAAGACTCTTGAGAGTCCCTTGGACTGAAAGGAGATCAAACAAGTCAATTGTAAAGGAAATCAACCCTGAATATTCATTGGAAGGACTGATGCTGAAGCTGAAGCTCCAGTACTTTGGCCACCTGATCTGAAGAACCGACTCACTGGAAAAGACCCTGATGCTGGGAAAGATTGAAGGCAGGAGGAGAAGGGAAGGACAGAGGATGAGATGGTTGGATGGCATCACTGACTCAATGGACATGAGTTGGAGCAGGCTCCGGGAGTTGGTGATGGACAGGGAAGCCTGGTGTGCTGCAGTCCATGGGGTCACAAAGAGTCAGACACGACTGATCAACTGAACTGAACTGTTGACTTCTGTGGTTCTCTGGGAAACCTGGGTTTATCATTGCTATTGGGTATGACCTTCTAATTGTTGTCAGATGGGTATTGTGATTTTGCTTGGGAAATGTGTATCCAGGGATCAATTCTTTCTACTTTAATGGCTCTATTGAGTTAAGAGTATTCGATGTATTTGATATGGTCCTTTCCAGTAATGTTCAATGGCAGTCTTTCTATGTGTTGTTTTCTATACACTGGATTTCACTGATGAGGTGGTTGGCAAGGAAAAGAGCCGTTCTGTTAATTATAGAAGTGAGATATATTGCCTAATCCCTTATAATATTTGCCTGAAAGAGCCTTGGTAAATTATAGCTGGAAAGTTTTAAAGCTAGTGTAGAGATATTTCTGAAATGTAGGCCTGCAAGCGATTAGCTGACAGAAGATAATCTAGGATTCTTGGATAGTGAAGGACAGGGAACCTTGTGTCCTGCAGTCCATGGGGTCGCAAAGAGCCAACACAACTTAGAGACTGAATAATAATAACAGCAAATCTGGGATTACCTGATGGGAAAGAACACAAAGTCGAAGAGAAAATGAGTGGTTTTTGAGGGTATGGAATGTCAAGAGCATCTGAAGTTTGGCTGATTGCAGTTTTTTACATGTCATGCATTCATCCCACTTTTCAAGAGTATTGTGTGTTTAAGGACAGGAAATTATTTTAGTAAGGAGCAAAGCTTCACCTAATTTAAAGTAAAACTCCCAATAAAATGTTTTCACCTCTCACTAAGCTAGGTTGGAATGGCTTAGGTAAAGAAGACAAATATATAATAACCCAAATAAGCACATAATTACTGGTAGAAATTCATAACCCACAGAGGGAAGAAATTGAATAAAATTTATTTGGAGATCCTCAAAGGATCCTTTGGCGCAAGGTTCCAATTCATGTCTGACCTTCATAGTTTTTCTAGGATTATGTTGGTTATAGATTAGGGAAGAACTGCTCATATCTTCTGATGTCTTAGAAAGTTACCCTATCAGTTTTTATTTAATACTATAGTGACTTTGAACTTAACCGGCGGCCCAGTGGTTAAGAATTCCCCAGCCAATTCAGGGGACATGGGTTTAATCTCTTGTCTGGGAAGCGTTTGCATGCTGCATGGCAAATAAGCCCATGTACCATAACTGTGGAAGCCTGCGTGCTCTAGATCCTGTACTCCACAGCAATGGAAGCCACTGCAATGAGAAGCCTGTGCTGTGCAACTAGAGAGTGGCCTCACTCACCCCAACTAGAGAAAGCCCACACACAGCAACAAAGACCCTGCACAGTCAAAAAATTAATACTGTAGTCAATTTCTCCCTACTGTGGTGAGTTGTATCATGGAAGATTTGAAGAAATACGCATTTGAGCTTAATTGGTACTACCAGTTTGCCATTACGAAGCTCAAAACCTAAGTTGATCTAGTGTTTCTTTTCAGAATTGGGGGTCAGATGCTACACATCAGTGATGGAATATGTGAATTCCATAGACTGGTCTGTCTTCTGTGAAAGAGGCCCCTGGCTAAGGACTTTAGTCAGAGCATTCTGTGTTGTATGATGATCTGCTAAAACCTTTCCTCTAAAGTCTCATAGTACAGGCTACGAGTAGATGACTAATGTGGCCAAGATTGCTTTTTTTTTTTTTTTCCTGAGGCAAAAATAAAAAGTGTTACTTCTAGATCAAGGAATTGGCCTTAAACAATGAGTCTTTGATGTGTGTTAACTTGTTGATAGATTTAGACCTTGGCCTCCTGTTTTGAGTACTTTCATTTTTTTATTTTTTATTTTTCATTTATTTATTTTTTTTAAATTTTATTTTATTTTTAAACTTTACATAATTGTATTAGTTTTGCCAAATATCAAAATGAGTACTTTTAAAGAGAAAAGATTTATGGTTATCTGGAAGATCATGAAGGTGTGCAAGTTCAGCAAAGGTGACTGTTGAATAGATATTTTGAGGTCACTGAAGGTCTTTTCAGTTTCTGTTTTTTTATGACTAGGAATGGGAACAAATACAAACAGTGGGATAAGTGTGAAGAAAAAAATTGTGTGGAGACAAAGAGAGCATACTTTAGTCTTGAGAAAATGTGAGGCAGCTACTGTTTCATTCCTCCGAGTGAAATTCCTTCTCTCACCAGCTTCACCAATAAGTGATCTAAAATTGGCAAAAATTGGAAAAGTAGCCATCTACTAAGTTCAATATAGGCAACATATATATGGACTGAGATGTAAGATGAAATGCTGTGTAATATGCAAAAAAGTGACAGTTGAGAAAGTTGCAGTCAGTAGAAGCAGTAGAGTGAGGGAACTACTGTGAATTGCACAATATTCTGTGTACAAGACATTCTCCTAGACCTAGAAAATATTTTATCATATTCAATCAACAAAATAACCCTGAGGAATATGTAGATTATTCCTCCCTTTCCCCATTGTATAGTTTGGATAATAGACACTTTGAGAATATAAGTGATTTTATCAAGGTTACAAAGCAAGAGCGTATGAAGCCAGAATTTGAATTTGGTGTAAGACCTATACAAACAAGAATAGAGAGCAGTATTAAAGAGGTTTAAAAATGAACCATTGGAGTTGAATGCCACCAAGCTCTCTTTAGTTTAGAAATATTTGAGGAAGTCTTCATGAAGGAGGTATCATTTGAGCTAAACTTTACAAATAGAGGAATGGATTTTAACAATTGAATATGGCAAGGAAGATCCCTTGGAGAAGGAAATGGCAACCCACTCCAGTATTTTTTCCAGGAAAATCCTGTCAACAGAGGAGCCAGGCAGATTGGGCTACCTTCCATGGGGTTGCAAAGAGTCAAACATGACAGAGGACATGTTGTGTGTGCACACACACACATGCGCACGTGCGCACACACACACACACAGCAAGGAACACAAATAAGTGATAGAGTGGGAGTTGAGTCCAGTTTAGTCTGAAGCTGAAGTCTTTTTTTTTTTTTTTCACTACAAATAACTAAAACAGTAAGAGAAAATGTGGGTAACCAATGAAAGAAAATATGAATTTTATTACCTTAAGTTTAAAAAAAAGGTTGAAAAGGGAGGTCTAGAGAAGAATAAGAATACCCTTCAGTGCAAATACAGCAGGTTCTATGTTATAAATTGTTGTTGCTCAGTTGTTCATTCATGTCTGAACCTTTGTAACCCCAGGGACTGCAGCACACCAAGCTTCCCTGTCCTTCACTGTCTCCCAGAGTTGTTTCAATCTCATGTCCATTGACCTATGATGCCATCCAACCATCTCATCCTCTGCCATTCCCTTCTCCTCCTGTTCTTAATTTTTCCAGCATTTGGGTCTATTCCAATTAGTCAGCTATTTGCATCTAGTGGCCAAAGTATTGTATCTTCAATTTCAGCATCAGTTCTTCTAGTGAGTGTTCAGGGTTGATTTAAGACTGACTGGTTTGATCTCCTTACAGTCCAAGAGACTCTCAAGAGTCTTTTCCAGCTCCACAGTTTGAAAGCATCAATTCTTCAGCATTCAGCTTTCTTTATGATCCAACTCTGGCATTCATGACTACTGGAAAAACTATAGCTTTGACTAGATGGACCTTTGTTGCCAAAGCGATGTCTCTGTTTTTGAATACTCTGTATAAGTTTGTCATGGCTTTCTTCCAAAGAGCGAGCATCTTTTAATTTAGTGGTGGCAGTCACCATCAGCAGTGGTTTTCAAGCCCAAGAAAATACTTTCACTGTTTCCATTGTTTCCCCATCTATTTGCCATGAAGTGATGGGACCAGATGCCATGATCTTAGTTTTTTTGAATGTTGAGTTTTAAGCCAGCTTTTTCATTCTCCTCTTTCACCTTCATCAGGAGGCTCTTTAATTCTTCTTTGCTTTCTGCCATTGGGTGGTATCATGTGCATATCTGAGGCTGTTGATATTTCTCCTAGCAATCTGGATTCCAGCTTGTGATTCATCCAGCTGGCATTTTGCATGATATACTCTATATATTAATTAAATAAGCAGGGGGACAATATACAGCCTTGATGTACTCCTTCCCCAATTTGGAACCACTCCGTTGTTCCATGGCCCGTTCTAAATGTTGCTCTTTGACCTGCATACAGGTTTCTCAGGAGGCAGGTAAGGTGGTCTGGTATTCCCATATCTTTAAGAATTTTCCACAGGTTGTTGTGATCCACACAGTCAAAGGATTTAGCATAGTCAATGAAGCAGAAGGAGATGGTTTTCTGGAATTCTGTTGCTTTTCTATGATCCAGTGGATGTTGGCAATTTGATCTATGGTTCCTCTGCATTTTCTTTTTTTAAAAGTTAATTTATTTATTTTAATTGAAGTATAATTGCTTTACAGAATTTTGTTGTTTTCTGCCAAATATCAACATGAGTCTGCCCCTGCCTTTTCTATTTTTTGATATAAATTTATTTATTTGAATTGGAGGCTAATTACAATATTGTATTGGTTTTGCCATACATCAACATGAATCTGCCATGGGTGTACACGTGTTCCCATCCTGAACCCACCTCCCACCTCCCTCCCCATACCATCCATTTTCTAAACCCAGACTGTGAGTTAGTTCATATACTGCTAAAGCCTCGCTTAGAGAATTTTGAGCTTTACCTTGCTAGCATGTGAAATGAGTGCAATTGTGCAGTGGTTTGAACATTCTTTGGCTTTGCCCTTTTTGGGATTAGAATAAAAACTGACCTTTCCCAGTCTTGTGGCCACTGCTGACTTTTCCAAATTTGCTGGCATATTGAGTGCAGCACTTTCACAGCATCGTTCTTTAGAATTTGAAGTAGCTCAGCTGGAATTCCATCACCTCCATTAGCTTGGTTTGCAGTAATGCTTCCTAAGGCCTACTTGACTTCACACTCCAGAATATCTGGCCCAGGTGAGTGACCACACCATCATGGTGATCTGGTCATGAAGACCTTTTTTATACAGTTCTTTTGAGTATTCTTGCCACCTCTTCTTAGTATCTCCTGCTTCTGTTAGGTACACTTCATTTCTATCCTTTATTGTGCCCATCTTAGCATGAAATGTTTCCTCGGTATCTCCACTTTTCTTGAAGAGATCACTAGTCTTTGCCATTTTGTTGTTTTCCTCTATTTCTTTGCATTGTTCACTTAAGACTTTCTTATCTATCCTTGCTATTTTTTGGAATGCTGAATTCAGATGGGTATATCTTTCATTTTCTCCTTTGCCTTTCACTTCTCTTCTTTTCTCAGCTATTTGTAAGGCCTCATCAGATGCCCGTTTTGACTCAATGCATTTCTTTTTAAAAAAAAACATATTGTGATGGGCTTGCTGTTGATTGCTGCTTTCAGTTGGCCTAATTGGGAGCAGTACTTGCAAAATTATTCATTTGGTTTTCTGGAAGGACCTCATAATAAAGAACTCCCTTAGAATCCCACCATACAAACCATCACTTTTTTTGAATGCAGACTGGCCTTTGATATGCTTAATAGAGGTTCATTTTGCTGGCCACACGGTCTCTTTAATTCCACATTATTGTATTTCCTTTATGTTCTAGAATAAATCATTGCAAATACCATTACTAGCTATGGAGATTATATTTTATTTCTCTTCTTGGCAACTCTTGTCTCAGGACCAGTATTTCAGGAAACCTGGTGGGTTGAATGGTAATGGATCAGCACAGAGATAGGGCTGGGTGTGGGGCTAAAAGCATGAGAATTGGAAAATACTTTTGATAGGAGCTAATGTTTTCTCTGATGTACTTATTTTTAGATCAAACCATTTTTTCGTATGAAACCATTATCAGAGGCTGATAAGGAAAGAGCAAGAAATCAGAAGATTCCAAAACTATCTGAGTTATTGGAACTTGCACAGAAGGAAAAAAAGTTGGTTATATTTGATCTTAATGCTCCTCCACAATCACATCCTTCCAGATCATCGTATATCCGTCTTGTAGTAAGCGTGATCCTTGACTCTAAGATAGAGCAACATCTGGTATGTCTATCTCAATATTCACACTAGAGGTTGGGAAGTGGGTAACTTGTTACAGGAGCATAGCATTTGAACCTGATGAACCTTGTAGATCTTCCCTGGAATGCTTAAACGATTCTACTCCCTAGAGAAATGGAATTGGCTGCTTATATAGCTACGGGGTTGGCCAAAAATTCCTTCGGTTTTTAAGTAAAAATAAAAGACACATTTTTCATTTTCACCAAGGAGTTTATTGGACAATGTATTCACTGTTCTGTTTCACTTAAAATAAGGTAAAGGTGTGTGCTCAATTGTGTCCAATTATCTGCAACCCTATGGAGTATAACTTGCTTGGTTCCTCTGTCCATGTACCAGAGTGGGTTGCCATTTCCTACTCCAAGGATTCTTTCCAACCCAGAGATCAAACCCATGTCTCTTGCAACTTCTGCACTGGCAGGTGGATTCTTTACCATTGTGCCACCTGGGAAGCCTTATCTTCTGCTATTTTTCAGGCAACCTTATAATTTCACTTCCCCAAAACTTATTTTTTGGGGCAAAGAACTGTTCTAGGTGCCATTTACAGTTTTCTGGGGAATTGACATTTTTTCCATTAAGAGAATTTTATAAAGACCAAAAGAAATGGAAATCCAAAGATGCAATGTCTGCTGAATATGACAGATGAATCAGAACTTCCCAGCTAAGCTGTACCAGTTTTTACCTGGTCATCAAGAAAGCAGATGGTTTTGCATTATCCTGATGGGATATTATTCATTTTCTGTTGACTAATTCTAGTTGCTTGTTGTTGAGTGCTGCTTTCAGTTGGTCTAACTGGGAAAAGTACTTGAATAACTAATCATTTGGTTTTCTGGAAAGAGTTCATAATAGAGAACTCCCTTCCAGTCCCACCCTATACATTATCACCTTCTTTGGATGAACGCCAGCCTTTGGTGTGGTTACTGGTGGTTCATTTTGCTGGCCCCATGGGCTCTTCAATTCCACATTATTGTACAGAATCTACTTTTCATCACCCATCACAATATGTTTTAATACATAACATTTTCATTATGTTTAAGTAAATAATCTCATGCAAAAATACCTTCAGGAAGTTTTTTTTGTTTTTTGTTTTTTTTCTTAATTTATGTAGAATGGAAACATCAAAGCAATTAACATAACCAAGGTGGTAAAAATGATTTTCTACACTTGATTTGGATGCTCTCAACTTCAACTGATCTTTATGACCATGGAGGATCATCCAGTGAGAAATCTCGAGCATGAAACTTCCACAAACCACTTTTAACTTGTTCCGTCAGTCACAGCACCTTCTCCATCAGTCAGTTCAATTGCTCAGTTGTGTCTGACTCTTTGCGACCCCATGAATTGCAGCACAACAGGCCTCCCTGCCCATCACCAACTCCCGGAGTTCACCAAGACTCACGTCCATCAAGTCAGTGATGCCATCCAGCCATCTCATCCTCTGTCGTCCCCTTCTTCTCCTGCCCCCAATCCCTCCCAGCATCAGAGTCTTTTCCAGTGAGTCAACTCTTCACATGAGGTGGCCAAAGTACTGGAGTTTCAGCTTTAGCATCATTCCTTCCAAAGAAATCCCAGGGCTGATCTCCTTCAGAATGGACTGGTTGGATCTCCTTGCAGTCCAAGGGACTCTCAAGAGTCTTCTCCAACACCACAGTTCAAAAGCATCAATTCTTTGGCTCTCAGCCTTCTTCACAGTCCAACTCTCACATCCATACATGACCACAGGAAAAGCCATAGCCTTGACTAGACGGACCTTTGTTGGAAAAGTAATGTCTCTGCTTTTGAATATGCTATCTAGGTTGGTCATAACTTCCCTTCCAAGGAGTAAGCGTCTTTTAATTTCATGGCTGCAGTCATCATCTGCAGTGATTTTGGAGCCCCCCAAAAATAAAGTCTGACACTGTTTCCACTCTTTCCCCATCTATTTCCCATGAAGTGATGGGACTGGATGCCATGATCTTCGTTTTCTGAATGTTGAGCTTTAAGCCAACTTTTTCACTCTCCTCTTTCACTTTCATCAAGAGGCTTTTTAGTTCCTCTTCACTTTCTGCCATAAGGGTGGTGTCATCTGCATATCTGAGGTTATTGATATTTCTCCCGGCAATCTTGATTCCAGCTTGTGTTTCTTCCAGTCCAGCGTTTCTCATGACGTACTCTTCATATAAGTTAAATAAGCAGGGTGACAATATACAGCCTTGATGTACTCCTTTTCTTATTTGGAACCAGTCTGTTGTTCCATGTCCAGTTCTAACTGTTGCTTCCTGATCTGCATACAGGTTTCTCAAGAGGCAGGTCAGGTGGTCTGGTATTCCCATCTCTTGAAGAATTTCCCACAGTTTATTGTGATCCACACAGTCAAAGGCTTTGGCATAGTCAATAAAGCAGAGATAGATGTTTTTCTGGAACTCTCTTCCTTTTTCCATGATCCAGCAGATGTTGGCAATTTGATCTCTGGTTCCTCTGCCTTTTCTAAAACCAGTTGAACATCTGGAAGTTCACGGTTCACATATTGCTGAAGCCTGGCTTGGAGAGTTTTGAGCATTACTTTACTAGCCTGTGAGATGAGTGCAAATGTGCGGTAGTTTGGCTCAAATAAAATTCTTTTTTTTTTTTTTTTTCTTAACTTGATTGTTAATTGAATTTTCATGATACAGAGAACTGTTCCATTTCATCTAAACTAGCAGATTTATGTGCATGGTGTTTTTCCTAGACTATAGTATGCAAAGGGCTCTCCAGAAGTATAAAGACCTGATTTACAGAGTTTGCCAACTTTTGTTACTTAAATACTACAACCATGCCCAATTTCATAACTGGATTAACAACTGGTTCTAAAAGATCTGAAATGTAATATTTTGTTCTTGTGAGCCAATGTGAGCCAGCTCCACTGTTCACTTTCATTATTACCTTTGGTAATGACTAGAGGGTCTGTATTAAAACACATTCTTTCCTTCCCAATATTGGAAATTTGTATGTTTCCTCTTTTTGTCTTAGTCAGTTGACCAGATGTTTATCAATTTTGTTGATCTCTTTGAAGAATAAGGTTTTGTTTCATTTATGTTTTCTTTTTCTCTGTTCCCATTTCACCGATTCATACCATTTACTCTTTTTTCTCTTCTGTTTACTACAAGTTAAATATGACCCTCTTTTTCTAGCTTATCAAAGAGGAAGCTTAGATTTTTGATTGATATTCTTCTTTCCTAATATAAACAGATAATCCTAGGAGTTTTTTTCTCTAATCACTGCCGTAGTTGCATTCCATCAAATTTTTATAATATTTTATTTATTTTTGGCTGTGCTGTATCTTCATTGCTTAATGCATGGGCCTTCTCTAATTGCAGCAAAGGGGGGCTACTCTTCTTTGCAGGGCACGAGCTTCTCATTGCAGTGGCTTTCCATTGTCAAGCACAGGCTCTAGGTACAGAGGCTTCAGTAGCTGTGGCACATGGGCTCAGCAGTTATGGCAAATATGGCTTAGCTGCTCCACGGCATGTGGGATCTTCTCAGACCAGGGATCAAACCTGGGTTCCCTGCACTGGTAACTGGACCACCAGGGGAGTCCCAATGTTGTATTTTTTTTTACATTCAATTCAAAATATATCTAATTTTCTCTGAGACTTCCCACTTTCTCTATGGGTTATTTAGAGGTGTCTCTGTGTGTTTTAATTTTGGGAATTTTTCAATTCTTAAAAAAGACCAAACCCAAATTCTGGAGCTTAAGAACCCAACAAATACAATGAAGAATGCATGAGAAAATCTTTGAAATAGAACAAATCAAATGAAAGAATAAATAACCTGGAAGAAAGGAATCTACAAATGTTTCAGATGGAAGAGGAGAGAGAACTAAGACTTTTTAATCACATTCATTAGGATAGCAAAATACAGATAATGGGTGTACCTACCAAACTAAGAGAAGGAAAAGGGGGCACAGCATTTATGTTAAGAAGTAATAGCTGGGGACTTCCTAAACCTGGGCAAAAACCTGGATAAATCCAGGTCTTTGGCTTTGGACAAATCCAGGTACAAATCCACAAAGCTAATAGATCACCTCATCTCAGTGTAAGATGACCTTCTCCAAGATACATTATAATCAAGGTGTCAGGGTCAATGATAAATGAAGGAAACCAGGGGGGGAAATTAAGTATTGCCCAAAGGAACCCCCAATTAGACCACCAGCAACAACTCGATAGGCCAGAAAAGAGTGGAATGACATACTGGAAGTATTGAAAGAGAATGGCTGCAATCCAAAAGTCTACAAATAATAAATGCTGGAGACGGTGTGGAGAAAAGGGAACTCTCTTACACTGTTGGTGGGAATGCAAACTAGTACAGCTACTATGGAGAACAGTGTGGAGATTCCTTAAAAAACCGGAAATAGAACTGCCTTATGATCCAGCAATCCCACTGCTGGGCATACACACTGAGGAAACCAGAAGGGAAAGAGACACGTGTACCCCAATGTTCATCGCAGCACTGTTTATAATAGCCATGACATGGAAGCAACCTAGATGCCCATCAGCAGATGAATGGATAAGAAAGCGGTAGTACATATACACAATGGAGTATTACTCAGCCATTAAAAAGAATACATTTGAATCCGTTCTAATGAGGTGGATGAAACTGGAGCCTATTATACAAAGTGAAGTAAGCCAGAAGGAAAAACACCAATACAGTATACTAACGCATATATATGGAATTTAGAAAGAGGGTAATGATAACCCTGTGTACGAGACAGCAAAAGAGACACTGATGTATAGAACAGTCTTATGGACTCTGTGGGAGAGGGAGAGGGTGGGAAGATTTGGGAGAATGGCATTGAAACATGTAAAATATCATGTATGAAACGAGATGCCAGTCCAGGTTCGATGCATGATACTGGATGCTTGGGGCTAGTGCACTGCGACGACCCAGAGGGATGGTATGGGGAGGGAGGAGGGAGGAGGGTTCAGGATGGGGAACACATGTATACCTGTGGTGGATTCATTTAGATATTTGGCAAAACTAATACAATTATGTAAAGTTTAAAAATAAAATAAAATTAAAAAAAAATAAAATAAAAGGAAACAGGAAAAAAAAAAAAGAAAATGCTTGCCCAGAATACTCTAACAAATAATAATCTAACAAAGTTATTCTTTAGATATGAAGGAGAAATTCAGGCTCTCCCAGACAAACAAAGCTGAAAGAGTTCTTCACCACTAAATCTGCCTTACAAGAAATGCTGACAGGAGCTCTTCCACCTGAAATGAGAAGATAAAAGTATACACAGCTCTCAGTTAAGGGAGAAAACTATAACTCTAGTTTAGAGTAAAGTGGTAAACATTAAACATAAAGATTAAAGGAAAGAGTTTTAAAAATAACTATAGCTACCACAATGTGCAACAAACTCACAGAATAAAGAGACAGAATTTCTACAGTAAAAATATAAAAAGGAAGGACAGCAAATATAGATAAATTGCTATCAACAGGAAAAGACCTATTCAAACTATGAGAAAGATTTTCTATGCAAACCTCATAGTACTCAGAAAACAAAAATCTAGAGCACAGACAGCAAACATAAAGAGGAAAACTGAGCAAACAAGCATGGAAAATCACCAATTGAAAAGACAGAAGCACAAGTAAAAAGAAACAATGGAGATATGAAACAGTCAAAAGACAAATTCGCAGTAGTATGTTCTTATATATCAACAATCATCTGAGATGTAAATGGATTGAACTCACCAAATCAAAAGGCACGGGGTGGTGGGATGGATTAAAAATCAAGACTGAACTGCATGGTGTCTTCAGGACACTCGTTTCAATTCTAAAGACATATACAGACTCAAAATGAAAGAACTGAAGATGATATTCCAAGCGAATGGTAAATAAAAGAAAGCAGGTATAGTCATGCTTATGCCCCCAAAAAATAAATCTCAAGGCAAAATGATAACAAGGTACAAAGAAAGTCATGATGTAATGATAAAAGGGTAAAAATATCAAGAAGGCATGACATAATAAACATTGGTGTGGCCAAAATGTTCATTGGTCTTTTCTCATAAGATGGCTCTAGAAACAATTAACTGCCTTTAACTTCATTCAAAACAATTTTCTTAGGTTCTATTGTGACTGCTGTCATATCAGTGTGCATTTTTTTAAAACTTATAAAAATTGGTGACTTTTTGTGTGGCTATTTTATTTTTAATCCAGCATAATAACTTTTTTAAATTGTGCTGTTTTCTGCCACATAGCAGCATGAATCAGTCATAGGTATTACATATGTATCCTCCCTCATGAACCTCCCTCCACCTCCCACCCCATCCCATCCCTCCATGTTGTTACAGAACACCAGATCTGAGTTCCCTGAATCATGCAGCAATTGTGTGGCCATTTTAACATGGAAGATGGACTCAAAAAAGCAAAAATTTCAGCATATTATACTTCTATTATTTCAAGAAAGGCAAAAGCACAACTGAAACACGCCCCCAAAAATGCACAGCGTTTGGAGAAGGTGCTGTGACTGATGGAACATGTCAAAAGTGGTTTGTGAAATTTAGTGCTGGAGATTTCTCACTGGACTGGAGACTAGTTGAAATTGATAGCAATCAAATCAAGATATTAATTAAGAATAAAGTTACACCACAAAGAGTTAGCCAACATACTCAAAATATCCAAATCAAGCACTCAAAATCATTTTCACTAACTTGATTATGTTTATTGCTTTGATACTTGGGTTCTACATAAGTTACGTGAAAAGGATCTTCTTGAAAATATTTCATACAACTCTACTTAAACATAACAAAAACATTCCCTAAAACCAATTGTGATGGATGATGAAAAGCGGATACTGTACAATAATGTGGAATGGAAGAGATCAAGCACAAGCAAAATGAACCACCATCAAACACACCAAAAGCTGGCCCTCACCCATAGAAAGTGATGTTGTGTATATAGTGGGTTTCAAAGGGAGTCCTCCAATATGAATTTCTTCAGGAAAAGCAAACAATAAATTCCAACAAGCACTGCTCTCAGTTAGACTAACTGAAAGCAGCATTCAATGAAAGGCATCCAGAATTAGTCAACAGAAAATAATCTCCCAACAGTGTAACATAAGACTGCATGTTTATTTGATGATCAGGCAAAAACTGTTACAGCTTGGCTGGCAAGTTCTGATTCAACTGTCATATTCACCAGACATTGTGCCTTTGGATTTCCATTGATTTTGGTCTTTGCAAAATTCTTTTAGTGGAAAAAAATTCAATTCCCTGAAAGACTGCATAAGGAAGAGTTCTTTGTTCAAAAAGATGAAAAGTTTTGGAAGATAGAATTACAAAGTTGCCAGAAAAATGGCAGAAGGTAGTGGGACAAAAAGGTCAATATGATGTTCAATAAACACCTTGGTAAAAATGAAAAATATGTGTTTCATTTTTATTTAACAACTGAAGGAGCTTTTTGGCCAACCCAATATTTAGTAACTTGTTCTCACCACGTCTCTGAATTCAGGTACAAATTCTTTTTACTGAATCACTATGTTTCAGGGCAATGCAGTCATCTACATAAATTGAATAGAAATATGCCCCCCTTTACACTGGATATAACTGGAAAAATTGTGTGTCAACATCATATCTGAAGAGCATATTTGAGATTACATGTCATTCAATCTGGTATGACAAGCCCCCAGTCCCCAACTAAGGATACACATACAATTGGTATTTGGAACCAATGCCTACACGCCTTCCTAGGCAAAGTGTATGGTGTCCCTCGTTGCACACTGTCTCAGCATTACAGGTAGTAAGAAAGATCAATGATGAGCAGGAAAAGGAGAGAGAAATTTGCCCATATTTGTAGCTATACATGTGAAAACTGGTTCAAGTGAACTTCCAATTTTTAAAGTAGTAGTGAGAAAAAGAGCTCTGGAATGATAGGGACTATTAAAAGAGTAATTCTAGATTCTCTATATACTCTCTAGACAGAACCTCATTTAATAGCCTTAGTAGTTGTTTAACACAATCTGACTCCAGATTTGCTAATTATACAAGGAACTTTATGTGCGTTAACTGACCCTTTTAACTGCACTGATGTAAGTCAATAGAGCCAATATTTCTCTTCTTTTCACAGCTATTTGTAAGGCCTCCCCAGATAGCCATTTTGCTTTTCTGCATTTTTCTCTCCATACATGGCACATATCTTTTTTTTTTTTTTTTGCATTTCAGTTGTGTTTTTACCTTTATTCAAATGATAAAGCATAATATGTGAAAAATGTGACTTTTTCTTCAATTTTAAATATTAAAATGGCTATACAAAAATTCTCCAAATTTATATTTTTTTAATGCTCACTAATGAGTGCCAGCTGTTACAATGCAGTATAAGAAAATTGTTTAAAATGAAGTTAAAGACAACTAAGTGCTGCTAGAGCCATCTTACAGGAAAAAAAAGAAAACAAAATTTTTGGTGAACCCAATACATGTGCCAATCTAAGAATGAGCCAGTTAAATTTATATCAGTGGGGAAAACATTGAGGCTGTTTGCTGTTCCAAACCAAATGAAATAAAAGGGAATGTATGTAATGGCTATATGATGTGAGCTGCATCATCACCAGTGTACATCTCTTAGAAAAGGGCCTGAGTATGGAGCACTAAGGCTTTGAATAGCGGCTTTCATTTATGATATAGAAAGTTCTTATTTGAACAGAGATTCATCATGTTTTCCAGAGCACTCTTCATTTTGTCAGTCAGTCATTCCAAATATCTTTAATTTTCAGAATGTGGAAGAATGCTATGAGAGAAACAAATATGTGTCTTTTTCCAAATAGAACTCTTTCCACAGATGAGTGGAGAGCATCTCCTGTTGGCAGAAAATGACTCTTCTCAAAAATGATTTATAGCATCATCAGCCAGAGGAGATGATTATGATACTGACCCTTTATCCACACCTACAAACTCCTCGTCCACTTTAGCTAGTGTGGTGACACAGCTCACCTTTGGTCCCGTGATGTTAACTGGGAAAACTCAGCTCCAGAACAAAACTAGTGACAGCCGCATTTTAAGAGTTCACTGGACAACATTAGGGCAGGTTAACTCATTCATCAAAGACTAAAATCTCTGCTCCCTATAGACTGTTATCCATGCTTGAATGAAACGCCTCCCATTCTACATGGGGCTGTTTGTACCAACACAGCTGATTTTCCACTGAAAGACTTCCTGTTTCTCCTTGCAGATTTTCTGGTTACCAGGTTCTGATAGGAAGTATGTCAGGAGCAAAGCTCCTGGTTTTCAGCACATCAGCCGGTTATTCACTGTTGAAGAACTTAGAAAAGAAAATATCACTAGAATAAATGTTGACTATAAGAGGTTGTTCTACAATGGCTTGAAGTAAGTGTTTAACCCCTCTTGGCATGTGTTGCCTTTCTTGAACAAAATCTGCATCTTAGCCGAGTAATTTAGGTTCCTCCTCCCATCTCAGGATTTCTGGGTTTGGCCGTCTTTGTGGAATTCCCAAATTTATTCTTGTTATCGTTTTCTCCCTATCTGCCCTAAAACGTTTATCAAAGGGTAGACTCTGTTATTGGAACATAGTCTATGGCCCCTTCTCCTGTCCTCCAATCAACCCACTTTTGTGTATTCTTGGTATTTTTCTCTTTATACAATGTAAGTATTGAAAAGTCAGAACTCAAAATGTTATTGATTTCCTCTTCCAGATTCCAGTACCTTATAAATGACTTTGTGATCCCAATATCCAGATCTCTTATAGCAATAGTAAATAACATAGCTAAATCATTGTTTTAAAAAATTTGAGACAGCCAAGTATGAGAAGAAAGAAAAATTATTAATCATCACATTTATAATTATTATTATTAGAAATACATTTTCAGAATTAAAAGTATCTGGTAGTAAAGTAACATTTTAAAATTTATTAATCACTGTTTACATTAATCCATATACCATTTCTGTTAGATTTTAAGGTTTTTTTTTTTTTTCAGATAATTCTAAATTTATCAGAGACAGAGTTTCCTTTGAGATATAGATGTAGCTAAATTTATAGATTTAGCATATCCTTTTAGCCTATGCTTGCTCAGCGCTGCAACAGAGGCCATTCAATATCATGGTGATCCAAGCCTATGCCCCAACAAGTAACGCTGAAGAAGCTGAACAGTTCTATGAAGACCTACAAGACCTTTTAGAACTAACACCCCCAAAAGATGTCCTTTTCATTATAGGAGACTGGAATGCAAGGCTGTGATCCATGTTATCAGATTGGCTAGTTTTCTGTGATTATGGTTTCAGTGTGTCTGCCCTCTGATGCCCTCTCTCAATATCTACCATCGTACTTGGGTTTCTCTTACCTTGGACGTGGGGTATCTCTTCATGGCTGCTCCAGCAAAGTGTAGCCACTGTGCTGAATGGTTGAACAGTTCTATGAAGACCTACAAGACCTTTAAGAACTAACACCCAAAAAAGATGTCCTTTTCATCATAGGGCACTGGAATGCAAAAGTAGGAAGTCAAGAAACACCTGGAGTAACAGGCAAATTTGGCCTTAGAATACGGAATGAAGCAGGGCAAAGGCTAATAGAGTTTTGCCAAAAGAACACACTGGTCATAGCAAACACTCTCTTCCAACAACACAAGAGAAGACTCTATACATGAACATCACCAGATGGTCAACACCGAAATCAGATTGATTATATTCTTTGCAACCAAGGATGGAGAAGCTCTATACAGTCAGCAAAAACAAGACCAGGAGCTGACTGTGGCTCAGATCATGAACTCCTTATTGCCAAATTCAGACTTAAATTGAAGAAAGTAGGGAAAAACCACTACACCATTCAGGTATGACCTAAATCAAATCCCTTATGATTATACAGTGAAAGTGAGAAATAGATTTAAGGGGACTAGATCTGATAGACAGAGTGCCTGATGAACTATGGACAGAGGTTCGTGACATTGTATAGGAGAGAGGGATCAAGACCATCCCCATGGAAAAGAAATGCAAAAAAGCAAAATGGCTGTCTGCGGAGGCCTTACAAATATTCTGAAAAGAAGAGAAGCAAAAAGCAAAGGAGAAAAGGAAAGATATAAACATCTGAATGCAGAGTTCCAGAGAATAGCAAGGAGAGATCAGAAAGCCTTCCTCAGCGATCAATGCAAAGAAATAGAGGAAAACAACAGAATGGGAAAGACTAGAGATCGCTTCAAGAAAATTAGAGATACCAAGGGAACATTTCATGCAAAGATGGGCTTGATAAAGGACAGAGATGGTATGGACCTAACAGAAGAGGTGGCAAGAATACACAGAAGAACAGTACAAAAAAGATCTTCACGACCCAGATAATCACGATGGTGTGATCACTGACCTAGAGCCAGACATCCTGGAATGTGAAGTCAAATGGGCCTTAGAAAGCATCACTATGAACAAACCTAGTGGAGGTGATGGAATTCCAGTTGAGCTATTTCAAATCCTGAAAGATGATGCTGTGAAAGTGCTGCACTCAATATGCCAGCAAAATTCAGCAGTGGCCACAGGACTGGAAAAGGTCAGTTTTCATTCCAATCCCAAAGAAAGGCAATGCCAAAGAATGCTCAAACTACTGCACAATTGCACTCATCTCACATGCTAGTAAAGTAATGCTCAAAATTCTCCAAGCCAGGCTTCAGCAATACATGAACTGTGAAATTTCAGGTGTTCAAGCTGGATTTAGAAAAGGCAGAGGAACCAGAGATCAAATTGCCAACATCTGCTGGATCATGGAAAAAGCAGGAGAGTTCCAGAAAAACAACTATTTCTGCTTTATTGACTATGCCAAAGCCTTTGACTGTGTGGATCACAATAAACTGTGGAAAATTCTGAAAGAGATGGGAATACCAGACTACCTGACCTGCCTCTTGAGAAACCTATATGCAGGTTAAGAAGCAATAGTTAGAACTGGACATGGAACAACAGACTGGTTCCAAATAGGAAAAAGAGTACATCAAGGCTGTATATTGTTCAGTCTCCTTACTGATTATATATCTATTTATATTTTCTAATTCTTCATAATACAGTCATGGTAGGTTTCTTGATTTTAGGATTTTGTCCTTTTCACCTTGGCTATCCAATTTGTTGAGATACAATTGGTCATACTGCTATATCCCTTATAATCCTTTTATTTCTGTAAAACTTGTAATAATGTGCCCACTTTCATTTCTGATTCAGTAATTTGAGTCTCTTCTCTTTATCGTAGTACCTCTAGCTAAAAGCTTATTAATTTTGTTTATGTTTTCAGAGAACTAACTTTTGGTTTCTTTGATTTTCTTTATTGGTTTTCTGTTCTTTATTTTGTTTATGTCTTTTCTAGTCTTCATTATTTTCTTCCTTTTGCTATGGGGCTCAATTTGTTCTTCTTTTTCTAGTTTCTTAAGTTGTAAGGTTGTATGGTTGATATGAAATCTTTCCTGTTTTTTGAAAATTCTTCTTTCCTTTCACTTTTATTAAAATATGCATATAGCTCTGTAGGTTTAAGTTGTATAGCATATATAATCAATTTGCTTACATTCATCATTAAATGATTATCACAAGAAGTTGAATAAATATCCATCATCTCATATAGATGCATAATTGGAGAAATAGAAGGTTTTTCCTTGTGATGAGAACTCTTAGGATTTCCTCACTTAACAGCTTTCACATGTAACGTATAGCAATGTTAATTATATTTTTTCATATTGTGCATAGTATTTCTTTTTAAAAATTTTTAATTGAAGTATGGTTGATTTACAATGTAGTGTTAGTTTCAGGGTACAGCAAATTTTTTCATATATATATATACATATATATGTATATATTTATTTAATTTTTCAAATTGCTTTCCATTATAGGTTGTTACAAGTTTTGAATGTAATTTCATGTGCTATACACAAGTTCCCTTCTTGTTTATTTTATATTTGATAATGTTTATATCTTAATCCCAAACTCTTAATTTTCCCTGCCCACCATTTCCCCTTAGGCAACCATAAATTTGTTTTTTATGTTTCTGTTTTGTAAATAAATTTGTTTGTATCATTTTTCAGATTCCATTAAGGTGATATCATATGATATTTGTCTTTTGCTGTCTGACTTCACTTAATATGACCATTGCTTGGTTCATCCATGTTGCTGCAAATGGCATTATGTCATTCTTTTTATGACTGAGTAATATTCCATTGTGACACACACACATCATAGCATCTTTATACATGTATCTGTCAGTGGACATTTAGATTGCTTCCATGTCTTGCAAGATTGTAAAGGTTGCTGCTGTGAACATTGGGTACACATATCTTTTGAATTAGATTTTTTCTCTGAGTGTATGCCCAAATGGGATTGCTGGATCACATGGTAAGTATATTTTTAGCTTTCTAAGGAAACTCCATACTGTTCTTCTCAGTGGCTGTACCAATTTACATGCCCACCAGGAGTGTGGGAGGATTCCTTTTTCTCCACACCTTCTTTAGCATTTATTGTTTGTAGATTTTTTGATAATGGCCATTCTGACTAGTATGCAGTGATGCCTCGTAGTTTTTATTTGCGTTGACACTGATGCTGGGAAAGATTGAAGGCAGGAGAAGGGGACAACAGCGGATGAGATGGTGGGATGGCATCACCAACTTGATGGACTTAAGTTTGAGAAAGCTCCAGGAGTTGGTGATGGACAGGGAAGCCTGGCGTGCTGCATTCCACGGGTCGCAAAGAGTCGGACATGACTGAGTGACTGAACTGAACTGAATAATTAGTGATGTTGAGCATCTTTTCATGTACATTTTGGCCATCTGCATGTCTTCTTTGGAAAAATGCCTATTTAGATTTGCTGCCCATTTTTTGCTTGGATTGTTTGCTTTTTTGCTATTGAGCTGCATGAGCTATTTGTATATTTTTGTAGCTTAATCCCTTGTCAGTCACTTAATTTGCAAATATTTTCTCCTATTCTGTGGGTTGTCCTTTCATTTGTTTATGGTATCCTTTGCTGTGTAAAAGCTTTTAAGTTTAATTATGTTCCATTTGTTATTGTTTTTATTTTCATTACTCCTGGAGATGGATTGAAAAAGATGTGATTTATGTCAGAGAGTATCCTAAGTATTCTTCTAACACTTTTATAGTAGCTTGCCTTATGTTTAGGTCTTTTTTTATTTTTGTGTATGGTGTTAGAGAGTGTTCTAATTTTATTTTATTTTATTTTTTTAAATTTTATTTTATTTTTAAACTACATAATTGTATTAGTTTTGCCAAATATCAAAATGAATCCATCACAGGTATACATGTGCTCCCTATCCTGAACCCTCCTCCCTCCTCCCTCCCCATACCATCCCTCTGGTTTGTCCCAGTGCACTAGCCCCAAGCATCCAGTATCGTGCATTGAACCTGATAATTTTATTATTTTGCTTCTAGCTGTCTAGTTTTCCAGCACCACTTATTGAAGAGACTGCCTTTTCTCCATTATGTAGTCTCGCCCCCTTTGTTGAAGATTAATTGACCATATGTGTGTGGGTTTTTTTCTGTTCTTTATATCGTGTTCCATTTATTTAGACTTCTGTTTTTGTGCCAGTACTATACTGTTTTGATTACAGAGCTTTGTAGTATAGTCTGAAGTGAGGGACTGTGACCTCCAGCCCCTTTGTTCTTAAGACTGTTTTAGCTCTTTAGGGTCTTTTGTGTTTGTGTACAAATTTTTAAATTTTTTGTTATAGTTCTGTGGAAAGTGCCATTGGTAATTTGATAGGGATTTACCTGAATCTGTGTATTGTCTTGGGTAGTATGGCCATTTTAACAAATTATTGACAGCGGGAATTTTACAGAAGCTAACACCTGTGACCAGCAATTTGTTATGTAAATGAATATTAATACATCTCCAGTCAGTAATATTTGGGTAACAAAAAACTTATTGATAGGTCTGTGATCAGTAAGTTGTTAACAGTATTGATTTTTCTATTCCAAGAGCACAGTATATCTTTCCATCCTTTTTGTACTGTCTTTAGTTTCTTTCACTAACATTTTAACAGTTATCGAAGTACAGGCCTTTTGCCTCCTTAGGTAGGTTAATTCCCAGGTATATTATTGTTTATGATACAGTGGTAAATGGGATTGGTTCCTTAGTTTCTCTTTTGGATATTTTGTTGTTACTGTATAGAAGTCCAATGGATTCATACACATTAATTTTGCATTTTGCAGCTTTACTGAATTTATTGATGAGTTCTGGTGGTTTTCTAGTAGTGTTAGGATTTTCTGTGGATAATGTGTCATCTACAAACATTGACAGCTTTACTTCTTCTTTTCCAGTTTGGATTCATTTTCTTTTTTCTCTTATTGCTGAGTCTAGGATTTCCAAACCTATGTTGAATGAGAGTGATGGGAATGGGTCTTCTCGTCTTATTCCTGATCTGATCTTAGAGGAAGTGCTTTCAGCTTTTTAACTTTAAGTATGATGTTAGTCATGGATTTGTCATATATGTGGCCTTTATTATGTTGAGGTATGTTCCCTGTTTTCTCAATTTCTTAGTTTTTCTTATCAATGGATGTTTAAATTTATCAAAAGCTTTTTCTGCATCTATTGAGATGATCATATGGGTTTTATTCTTCAGTTTCTTAATGTGGTATATCACAGTATTTGATACTATTGAAAAATTCTTGCAATTCTGGGATATATCCCACTTGATCACGGTATATGAGCCTTTTAATGTATTGTTGGATTTGGTTTGCTCATATTTTGTTGAGGAATTTTGCACCTGTGTTCTTCTGTGACATTGATGATATTGTTTGAAAGGAACACTTCTAAACTCATTGTGTCAGGCTGCCATCACTCTGATACCAAAAGCAGAGAGAGATATCACAGAAAAGAAAATTACAGGCCAATATTACTGATGAACATAGATGCAAAAATCCTTTGATTTTTTAAATGTAAGTATTGATAGCCATGGATTCCCCCTCCCCCAGCACCGTCTATGGACTTTGGTGCATCCCACAAATTTTGGTGTTTTCATTTTCATTCATCTCCATGTATTTTCTCATTTCCCTTGTGATTTCTTTCTTTATCCATTAGTTTCTTGAAAGTGTATTGTGTGCTTAGTCACTCAGTCACGTCCAACTCTTTGTGACCCCATGGACTGTAGCCTGCCAGACTCCTCTGTCTATGGGGATTCTTCAGGCAAGATTACTGGGTCTGGTTGCCATGCCCTTCTCCAGGGGTTGTTCCCAATTCAGGGATCAAACCCAGGTCTCCTGCATTGCAAGTGGATTCTTTACCATCTGAGCCACCAGGGAAGCTCAGGAAGTGTGGTAAGTCCCACAAATATGTGAATTTTCCAATTTTCCTTTTGTTAGACTTCTAACTTAATTGTGTTGTGGTTGGATAGGTTACTTTGATATTTATCTTTTCATATCTGTTGAGACTTAATTTGTGGTCTACTATATCTAAACTGGGAATTGTCACATATGCATTTGAGAAGAATGTGTATGCTGTCATTGGGTTGAGCATTCTGTGTCTTAGAAATAGTTTCTTGTGTTGATTAAGTCCTCTCTTTCCCTACTTATCTTCTGTCTGATTGTTCTATTCATATTGAGAGTGGGATATTAAAATTTCCAACTATTTTAGTTCTGTCAGTTCTGTCAGTGTTTACTTTGTAAATTTTACTGTCCTGTCATTAGGCAGATAAATGTTTATAATTAATATATCTTCTTGCTATAATGAAACTTTTATTAATATGTAATGTCTTTCTTTCCCACATATTAGCTTTTTAACATAGTGCCTGTTTTGTCTGTTGTTAGTATAGCCACCCATGATCTTTTTAGTTACTGTTTGCATGGAGTAACTTTTCTGTCCTTTCACTTGCAATCTATTTGTGCCTTTGGATCTAGAATGAGCCTCTTGTAAACAGCATAAAGACGGGTCATATGTTTTTATGCATTCTGCCAATTTGTTTGTTTGATTGGAGAGTTTAATTTATTTACATTTAAAATAATTACTGAAAAGAGGGAAGACTATTATCATGTTTTTACTGCTGTCTTTTTTGTAAATATTGTTTCTGTTATCAGTTATTTTAATTTGTTAATTTTATATACCTTATAATTTTCCCCCTTATTTTCTACTTTTCTGTTTTCCTTTATGTTTCATTGCTTTGTTTTTTTTGTTTTTGTTTTTTGTTTTGTAGTATAATACTTAAATCCTTTTCTTGTTTCCCTTTTTATGCATTTTTTTAACCACAAAAACTTAGGTTTTTGAGGTTACCATGGGAATTACACTTACCATCCTAAAGTTATGATACTGTGATTGAATTTTTACCAGCTTAAATTCAGTAACATGCAATAAATCTTCTTCTTTATAACTCCAGTTTCACTTATTGATGTCAGAAAAATTTATCTTTATATACACTATGTGCCTCAAAGATAAACTAATAATTCTTATAAATGCAATAGTTTCTCAAATTATGCAGAAGACAACATGTGGAGTTGATAAAACAAAGTTACAAAATTAGTAGCTATTAGACTAATAATTCTGACTTTCTCCTTTAGATCTTTTACTAAATTATGTGTGAAATAAAGACTTATAGTTACAAAATTGTTAAAAATAATACTAGCTTTTATATTTGCCATTGACTTTTATTGAGATCTTTATGTGTCTGTAAGATTTTGACTTACTGTCCCTTGACTACCTGATGCGAAGAACTGACTCATTGGAAAAGACCCTGATGCTGGGAAAGATTGCAGACAGGAGGAGAAGGGGATGACAGAGGATGAGATGGTTGGATGGCATCACCGACTCAATGGACACGAGTTTGGGTAAACTCCGGGAGTTGGTGATGGACAGGGAGGCCTGGCGTGCTGTGGTCACAAAGCACCATGGTCACAAAGAGTTGGACACGACTGAGTGACTGAACTCAACTGGAGGATTCTCTTGAGTTTTTCCTACAGGGCTGGTCTAGTGGTCATGAAGTCCTTCAGCTTTAGTTTATCTGGAAATGTCTTAAATTTCCCTTTGTGCCTGTGAATCTCCAATAAGACAAATGTTATTCTCTGTTCTGAACTTTTTATCTCTACATGTATAGGAAAATGTTATACCTTTAGAGGTCAGAACCTTGAGAATGGGTTATCCTGAGCATTTCAGGCTATAGGCAACATTCTTGCTTGTCTCAAAAGCAATAGAATACACAGATTAAAGTTAAAAAATAAAAGGTCTAATATGGACTCAGATTTGTTATTTGGTTTTATACCTCTTATATTTGAAAGATAGGTTTTGCTGGGTTTATGAATCTTGGTTGACAGTTTTTTTCTTTTAACACTTTGAATATTTGGACCCACTGCCTGCTGTCTACCAAAGCCTGATGAGAAGTCTGAGAATGTGATTGAGGATACCTTGTATGTGGCAAGTTGCTTCTCTTGGTGATTTCAAGATTCTTCCTTTGCCTTTGGCTTTTGAAAGTTTGATTATAGTGTGTCATAGGGTGTATCTCTTTGAGTTCATCTTACTTAGAGTTCATTGGATATTTACATACATATCTTTTATCAAATTTGGGCATTCAGCAATTATTTCTTCAAATATTCTCTCTGCCTCTTTCTCTGTCCTTCTTTTGGAACCTAGAAATACATATATTGACTTGTTTTATGATGTCCCACAGATAGGCTCTGTTTCCTTTTCTTCAATCTTTTGCTTCTTTTCTTCGGAATCATAAATATCTATTGATCTATCTTCTAGTTCACTGATTCTTTCTTCTGCTGATCAAATCTGCCTTTGAATCTTAATAGTCAGTTTTTCATTACAGTTATTGTGACTTTCAGCTCTAGAATTTGGCTCTAGTATTTTCTAGGTTTTCTGTCTCTTTATTAATGTTTCCATTTTCTTCATATATTTAAAAAACTCTATCTACATCTTCCTTTAGTTCTCTGAGTATCTTTAGGATGGAAAAGTTTTTGTCTTGTGTATCAGCCATCTGCTCTTTTCCAGGGACAGATTTTTTAGATTTAGTTTTTCCTTTGAATGAACCGTACTTTCTTGTTTCTTTTTACGCTTTGTGATTTTTCTTAAAAACTGAACAGTTGAAAATAATTATCTGGCAACTCTTGAAATCAGATTCTCCCCTTCCCCCAGGGTTTGCTGCTTTTTGTTACTTGTTTGTATTTTGGCTGTCTCTATGCCAACAGTCAGCCTGGGGGTATAAACTTAAGGTCTTCTCAGGTCTCTAATGTGTCTTTCCCTGGACATATGTGGTCACTTTGTAACTTTCCCTATATATGTAATTGCTTTTTGATGTCCTAATCTTTAATGTTTGGCTCCCAAAAGGGGAAAAAGACATAACTGAAAGATGGGAAGGAAAGAGCAATGGACTTTTAAACCACTGGAAATCATTTTAGTGGGAAGAGGAAAGATTGCCCCAGTGGTGATGGTGGAGGTGGGGGGAGGCAGTGAGGAGACAACAGTGCTTGCACTCATCTTTCTGTGCACATCTGTGGCCAGAAGCAGCAATCAGTGATCAGAGCACAGATCCCCAATAATTGGGGGATAGTGACCTTTTTGCCCATCTTGGCTCCCATAAGCTGTGTGCACACTGCTCTAGGAACATGGGCACAGCTGCCTGTCATGGGGCTGGAAGTGTGGAATGGGTAACTGCTGCTGCTGCTGCTAAGTCACTTCAGTCATGTCCAACTCTGTGTGACTCAATAGATGGCCTCCCACCAGGTTTCCCCATACCCAGGATTCTCCAGGCAAGAACACTGGAGTGGGTTGCCATTTCCTTCTCCAATGCATGGAAGTGAAAAGTGAAAGTGAAGTCGCTGGTCATGTCTGACTCTTAGTGACCCCATGGACTGCAGCCTACCAGGCTCCTCCTTCCATGGGATTTTCCAGGCAAGAGTACTGGAGTGGGATGCCATCACCTTCTCTAGGAATGGGTAACTACTACTGTGCTAATTGCTGAAATTGACCACAGTCCAAGCCAGGCTTCAGCAATACATGAACCGTGAACTTCCAGATGTTCAAGCAGGTTTTAAAGAAGGCAGAGAAACCAGAGATCAAATTGCCAACATCTGCAGGATCATCTAAAAATCCAGAGAGTTCCAGAAAAACATGTATTACTGCTTTATTGACTATGCCAAAGCCTTTGACTGTGTGGATCATAATAAACCATGGAAAATTCTGAAAGAGATGGGCATATCAGACCACCTGACCTGCAACTTGAGAAACCTGTATGCAGGTCAGGAAGCAACAGTTAGAACTGGACATGACACAACAGACTGGTTCCAAATAGGAAAAGGAGTTCATCAAGGCTTTATATTGTCACCCTGCTTATTTAACTTCTATGCAGAGTACATCATGAGAAATGCTGGGCTGGATAAAGCACAAGCTAGAATCAAGATTGCTGGGAGAAATATCAATAACCTCAGATATGCAGATGACACCACCCTTATGGCAGAAAGTGAAGAACTAAAGAGCCTCTTGATGAAAGTGAAAAAGGAGAGTGAAAAAGTTGGCTTAAAATCAACATTCAGAAAACTAAGATCTTGGCATCTCCTCCCATCACTTCATGGCAAATAGATGGGGAAACAGTGGAAACAGTGGCTAACTTTATTTTGGGGAGGGGCTCCAAAATCACTGCAGATGTTGATTGCAGCCATGAAATTAAAAGATGCTTAATCCTTGGAAGTAAAGTTATGACCAACCTAGACAGCATATTCAAAAGCAGAGACATTACTTTGCCAACCAAGGTCTGTCTAGTCAAGACTATGTTTTTTTCCAGTAGTCATGTATGGATGTGAGAGTTGAACTATAAAGAAAGCTGAGTGCTGATATTGATGCTTTTGAACTGTGGTGTTGGAGAAGACTCTTGAGAGTCCCTTGGACCGTAAGGAGATCCAACCAGTCCATCCTAAAGAGACCAGTTCTGGGTGCTCATTGGAAGGACTGATGTTGAAGCTGAAACTCCAATACTTTGGCCACCTGATGTGAAGAGCTGCCTCATTTGAAAAGACCCTGATGCTGGGAAAGATTGAGGCAGGAGGAGAAGGGAACGACAGAGGATGAGATGGTTGGATGGCATACTGACTTAATGGACATGAGTTTGAGTAAGCTCAGGGAGTTGGTGATAGACAGGGAGGCCTGGCATGCTGTGGTTCATGGGATTGCAAAGAGTCAGACACGACTGAGTGACTGAACTGAACTGAGCTATAACTTTTTAACTATAACATCTAGAGCTTCACTGAAAGTTGTAAGACTTAAATAGACTCCATAGTATAAAAATATTAATAGTTACATTAGACAGATTTGCCAGTGTAATGGTTCAGAATAAGATCAGGTTCCTGGGGCTTCTTTATCTGCTATCTTCTGAGAATTGTTTGCCATGAATATAAGTTGTTACTTCTATGGGATTAATGGCTAGAATTAATGGCAAGATTAATGGCAAGAATGGATTAATGGGTTAATGGCAGGAATGCAATTGCTGGGGTATGGTAGTTTTCAGTTTTATAAGAAACTTTGTAAATTTTATGTAATTTGTAAGACACTTCCAAACATTTTCAGAGGGCCTGTACCTCTTTACATCCTACTAGTAATGTATGATGATTCAGAGCCTCTCTGTCCTTACCAGTTTTTGCCATTGTTTTTTTTTTTTTTGCTTTGAGAAAATTTTTATTGCACATCGTTAAATTAATTTGTTTGAATAAACAGCACACAAAACAAAGATTTATGTTGTGAAAATCCCTGAAGCTTCTAATCAGCAGTCTGCAAGGCGCAGAGACTTTGGTTTTGTGTCTTTTTAAGTTATACATTTCCATTTATTTTTAGATTTTGCACATAATTGTTTTCCAAAATATTTTTTTAACCTCCCCTGGGATTTATTTATATATATTAATCCATAGTTCAGTTTATTTTGTTATCGTGAATCAATGCTAACCCATTTAATGCACCAACACTGAATAGAAATTATTTTGCCATATAATTGCTTTATGGATATTGAAATATCTGATATGAAAATTAAAGTTTTCAATATTTTAAATCTAACATTTTGTAAGTAATAGTTTTTGTTTGTTTGTTTTCCTTTTATTTTTTATTGAAGGATAATTGCTTTACAGAATTTTATTTTCTGTCAAACCTCAACATGAATCAGCCATAGGTATACATATATCCCCTCCCTTTTGAACCTCCCTCTCATCTCCCTCCCCATCCCACCCCTCTAGTTTGATACAGGGCCCTGTTTGAGTTTCCTTAGCCATACAGCAAATTCCCCTTGACTATCTATTTTACATATGGTAATGTAAATTTCCATGTTACTTTTTCCATACATCTCACTGTCTCCTCCCCTCTCCCCATGTCCATAAATCTATTATCTATGTCTTTTTCTCCATTGCTGCCCTATAAATAAATTCTTCACTACCATTCTTCTAGATTCCGAATATATGTGTTAGAATATGATATTCATCTTTCTCTTTCTGACTCAATTCACTCTATATAATAGGCTTTAGGTTCATCCACCTCATCAGAACTGACTCAAATGCATTCCTTTTAATGGCGGAGTAATATTCCATTGTGTATATGTAGCAAGACTTCTTTATCCATTCATCTGTCGACAGATGGACATCCATGGGCATGGACATGCTTCCATGTTCTAGCTTTGTAAATAGTGCTGCAGTGAACAATGGGATGCATTTGTCTTGTTCAATTGTGGTTTCCTAAAGGTATATGCCTAGGTGTAGGATTGCTGGATCATATGGTGGTTTTTACCATGGTTCCTGACCCTGAAATGCTACCCTTTTCTGTGAGAATGAATGTGCCCCCAGTGGACCTGGTGCCTCATGCACTTTTCACAAGGCTGTGCGAGTACTAATAAATCAATGGGATCGGATATGCACTTTAATTTTCATAGGTATATAGAATACTCTTTCAGCTTTGTCCTTTAATTCTAAAGAAGAGAAAACCTATACATGAGTACTAAAAGAATCTGATCTTCTCCAGAAATCAAAACAGAATCAAATAACAGTTGTCCTTCAGAACCAACTATGTGACTGTTAGCTGGTGATTTTTTTTTTTTTTATTCTTTCTTTTGAAAGTGAAAGTCAGTTGAGTCCGACTCTTGTGACCCCATGGACTGTAGCCCGCCAGCCTCCTCTGTCCATGGAATTTTGAATTTTCCAGGCAAGAATCCTAGAGGGGGTTGCCATTTCCTACTCCAGCCATTGTCATTTTTACTGTAGCCATTCTATAGGTGTGTAGTGATATCCCACTGTGGTTTTAATTATCATTCTCTGGTGGGTAATGAATGATACTGAATGTCTGTCTTATCATGTTCTTAGTTGCCTTGGTCTGTCCTCTTCGGTGAAATGTCTTATCATTCTTAACTGAATTTTATTGTTGAGTTTTGAGAGTTCTTTCTGTATTATAGATATCATCCTTTGTTGGGTATTTTGTTTGCATATATTTTGTCCCAGTCTGTTTCTGGTCTGTAGCGTCTCCTACACAGTCTTCCACAGAACAAGAGTTTTAAAATTTTGATTAGGTCTAACATCAGTTTTCCCTTTTATGAATCATGCTTTTTACTGTTGAGTCTACGAGTTCTTTGTATAGCCCACAGGTCTCAATTTTTCCTGCAAGTTTTATAATTTACATTATATATTTGTCTATGATCCATTTGAGTCAATTTTTATATTAAGAGTGTGTGTGGTGTTAAAATTTCTTCTTTTTTTTTTTTTTTGCCTATGCCTATATGTTTTTGGCCAATTGCTCTAGTCCAGTTTGTTGAAAAAACTTCTCCTTATCCCATTAAGTTGCTTTTGGACCTTTGTAAAAAATCATTTTGACATTTGTGTGTGTCTGTTTCTGGGTTTCAAATTATGTCCCACTGTTCCATATGTCTGCTCCTTCCCTAATACCACACTGTTTTGATTGCTGTAGCTGTACAGTGTGCCTTAATACTGGGTACAGTGATTCTCTCTCACTTTACTCTTCTTTTTCAATATAGTTTTTTTTTTTTTTTTTTTTTCTTTTTTTTTTTTTTTTTTTTTATTCTTCCAATTTTATTTTATTTTTAAACTTTACATAATTGTATTAGTTTTGCCAAATATCAAAATGAATCCGCCACAGGTATACATGTGTTCCCCATCCCGAACCCTCCTCCCTCCTCCCTCCCCATACCATCCCTCTGGGCCATCCCAGTGCACCAGCCCCAAGCATCCAGCATCATGCATCGGACCTGGACTGGCAACTCGTTTCCTACATGATATTTTACATGTTTCACTGCCATTCTCCCACATCTTCCCACCCTCTCCCTCTATAGTTGTAATTAATTTTGGGCTGAGTCTTTTGACATACATTGTAGAATCAGTTAGGACAGAGGAGCCTGGCAGGCTACAGTCCACAAGGTTGCAAAGAGTCGAACTTGACTGAAGCGACTTAGCACACACACATGCAAAGGTTAATTGTACAGAAGAAAATAAACAAACCAAGGAAAACTTGGTGGTATTTTGGTAAGAATTGCATTAACCTACAGATAAGTTTGAGGACAACTGACATCTGTATGATGTTGACTTTTCCAATTCATAAATACATGTGTCTCTTCACTTTTAAAATATTCTTTGATTACCTTCATCAATACTTTGATTACCTTCATCAATACTTTGTAGTTTTGGGCTTACAGATCCTATGCTTGTTAATACCTATGTATTTACATTCTTTGGGGTGATTGCTAATGGCATATTGTGTTTCAGTTTCTATAGGCTCATTATTAATAGATAGAAATTGTGAATGGTTTTTGTGTGTTGGCTTCAAAAAATTATTTTACTACTGTTTCCTTATTTCTGTTTCCTAATCTTCTGGTGATCTGAAGAATTGTCTTAGAGACATTTCTAGCATATTGGGTAACTAATTGCAAGTGCTGCTGTGAAAGTGATAGTATTATTTTTCTCTTACAGTTTATATACTGAGCCTAACAGCCTGCGAAGCTAGTACAAGACAAAGCTAGATTCAAATGCAGACTTGCACATAGCTGTTTCCAATATGCTATGTCATCTCAGGGTGAAGGAAAAATTTTGAAGGGATTTACATGGTATATTTTGTGAGAAGTTTTCCCTGGAAATGACAACTTGACTAGAATTACTAGACGCTCTACTTACTTTCTGTCTCTATAGACAGTGTACAAATATCTACCGACACACAGGTGGTGCTAGTGGTGAAGAACCCAACTGCCAGTGCAGGAGACGTAAGAGGTGTGGGTTCAATGCCTGGGTTGGGAAGATCTCCTGGAGAAGGAAATGGCAACCCACTCCAGAATTCTTGCCTAGAAAATCCCATGGACAGAGGAGCCTGGTGGGCTATAGTCCTTGGGGTTGCAAAGGGCTGGACACGACTGAAGTGACTTAGCATGCAGTGCATAGGGAAATTTGGGTTCCATTTTCCCTACTAAGTGCTTTAAAAAATTCTTTATATTTGAAGTACAAATATTTACCATATTGGTGTTCATTTCTTTTTTCCTTCGTTAACTGTTTATGAAGCAGTTACTGGGTATACAGAGATGAGTAACACAGAATCTCTGCTTTTAATTTGCTACAGTCAAGTAAAGAAGACTGATAGGAAAGCAGGTAGCACAATGGGTGTTAAGCATTCTGATGGAAGTAAGTACATTTTCTACACAATAGTGTACTGGAGCTGGTGCATATCAGCTTATGGGTGCAAATTGTAGGAATATTTATATGACATCAGTCATGTCCAACTCTTTGCAACCCCATGGACTGTAGCCTGCCAGGTTTCTCTGTCCATGAAAATTTCAGGCAAGAATACTGGAGTGGATTGCCTTTTCCTTCTAACAGGGATTTCCTGTTTCATCCCTCCCTCCCTCTCTTTCTTTCTTCCTTTTTTGTCTTGGGGCATGTACTTTACTAAAATACTACTATTACTGTTAACATAGAGAACAAGCTTATAGTTACCAAAGAGAAAGGGGGGAGGGATAAATTAGAAGTTTGGAATTAAAATAAACACACTACTATATTTAAAATAGCTAGCCAACAAGGACCTATTGTACAGCATAGGAAACTATACTCAAGATCTTATAGTAACCTACAATGGAAAAGTATCTAAAAAGAATATAGATTTAGATCTATGTAGGCAATGGCAACCCACTCCAGTACTCTTGCCTGGAAAATCCCATGGGCAGAGGAGCCTGGTAGGCTGCAGTCCATGGGGTCACTAAGAGTCAGACACGACTGAGCGACTTCACTTTCACTTTTCACTTTCATGCATTGGAGAAGGAAATGGCAACCCACTCCAGTGTTCTTGCCTGGAGAATCCCAGGGATGGGGGAGCCTGGTGGGCTGCCGTCTATGGGGTCACACAGAGTCAGACACGACTGAAGTGACTTAGCAGCAGCAGCAGCAACGGCATATACTATGAATCACTTTGCTATAAACCTGAAACTAACACAACATTGTAAATCAACTATATTTCAATAAAAATTAAAAAAAATAGAAAAATACTACTGTTGGTACAGGAGCAAAGGTATTAAATCTAGTCCTTTGTCCTCATTGAAACACGAGCTAATTCAGCATGTCGTATCATAAGATGTCACATGACCAACTGCTTCTTGTGATTTAAGTAAACACCTTTTACAAATATGGTGACCAGTTCCCTTTTAAATGATGAGTGTGAGATTAAGTCTTAATTTCCTATGGGTTCTTTTTCTTCCCAGAGAATATAAAGCAGCTAACATCACCATCAACTTATACATCGTCAATGAACCTTGGCTCTTCTCACTGGCCTGGTGCTCCAGGATTCACTCAGTGACCACAGACAATATTCAGATCCTGAAGGAGATAAATCACCCTTACTACTTCATAGTGAGCTGATTGTCCAGATTATTCTTCCAAATCTAGTACTGTAGGAGTCTCTGTCCCCTCTCCACCCTACATTGCCCACTGTGCAGTCTCCAGGGGAGCTAGTTAAGAGCAGAAACTTATGTGACATTGGAGAGGGGGCATTCTCTATTCTCTCACCCAGATTCTTCTGTGATTTTCAGGCAGAAATTGTTATTATTGGTATAATCATCACTCTTTATTGAATCCTCACAATGTGCCTTTCATGCAGAATGTAATTCAACCCTTTGGATTAGCCACTAGGAGCATTCCCATGGGAAATCTGAAATTTGATGTTATTAATATCCTTGACCGGAGAAGGCAATGGCACTCCACTCCAAGATCAGAATGAGGTCTGACTCCAGAGTTTTGTTACTGCAACCCCTCCTTTCTGAAGGCACAACAACAATGCTAGTGACATGAGGTTTGTAGAGAAAATCAAGTATGCTGCTACTGCTGCTAAGTCACTTCAGTCGTGTCCGACTCTGTGCGACCCCAGAGACGGCAGCCCACCAGGCTCCCCCATCCCTGGGATTCTCCAGGCAAGAACACTGGAGTGGGTTGCCATTTCCTTCTCCAGTAAAACCAAGTATACTTGATTCCAAAATGAACACTGTGTGTCCTAAGCAAAATGCTTTTGAAAAGGAGAGTGTAACTATCCAGCTACAGCTTGTGGTTAGAGGTGTGGGGATCTGAACACCTGGTTTATACTTGCAACTAAATCCCATCACTTACCTATGAAGAGAGCCCCAGCTAACCAGTTAACTGCTATAGAGCCTGTATTTTTTATCAGCATAGAGCAGGATGACTGAGTCAGGCACAATGGCCCACAGCAGAAATCTGCTCTGTGAGCTAGGTCTTTTCCTACCCCTGAATAAGCTCTCACTCAGATTCCATAGTTTCTCTAGTCACTCTGAGATAATTTTTAAAGTTCTTTTTAATCACCAAAAAGCCTCAGCTCAGCATCAAGTGTCTAATCCAGAGTAATAACCCCAAGTCTAAACTGCCTTGAACATTAAAATTTTAGGCAGAGACACCTAAATGAGAAACTTAAATATTTTAGATTGCTTTCTCCATAGCTGCAGCCTCACTGGCCCTTGTTTCTGACTTGATCAGAGTCAGGAGCAGGTGCGAGGTGATCGGGGCCAAGCACACAATCTCATCGGGCCAGTACTGCATTGAGGCCTTCTGGTGGCAGTGTAAAACTGCATACCCCTTCTCCCTTGGTGCCTTGGGCAGCCCTCTGCAGATGACCCTCAAGGAAACCTTGGGTGGCAGGTCCCTTGGCATAGATGAAGCCTCTCCACTTGTCTGTCTCTGTACTATCCTCCTTCATTCATAGACTATATAATTTTCTAACAATTTTATTTTTAAAAATTGATTACAGAGTAAACTTGTTCAGTATGTAAAATTAATCATTATAAAATGCATAAGTTAGAAAGCAGTATACCCCTCCATAATCCTATCCTCCTACATCAGTAATGTCTGATAGTTGTCCCTTTGAATATATTGAATAAAACTTTATTAAGTAAAATTTTCATTTTAATATTTGAATTGTTAATAAATTCATGTGAATCAAAATTCAGAGTGTAAAAGACGTAAAGTCAAAAACTTCTTTCTACACCTGGCCTGGACTTGTTTTAAAGGACCCAAGGTCAGTTTGTTCAGGAAGGTGGAGCCAGTATTCCAGGGGCCCTCATAAGCAACCCTCACCCTGAGTTAGAATATGCAGGTTCAGATCCTGGCCACCTATTGTGTGAACTTGGAAATGTTAGTTAACCTGTCTTGGCCTCAGTTTGCTTATTTGTAAATTGAGTATCAAAAGTACTACAATGGAAGCATTTTTATCCAATATAATCCTCTCTGCTTAATGTTCTATTAATTCAAACATTTAAAACGAGGAATTGGGAAATAAATGATGTGTGGTCTGTTGGCATTTTTGTTGTTGTTGTTTGGTCGCCAAGTCTTGTCCAACTCTTTATGACGCCATGGACTGCAGCACCCCATGGCTTTCTTGTCCCGCACTATCTCTGGAGTTTGCCCAAGTTCATGTCTGTTGAATTGGTGATGCCATCCAACCATCTCATCATCTGTCACCCTCTTCTTCTGCCTTTAGTCTTTCTAGCATCAGGGTGTTTTCCAATGAGTCAGTTGTTTGCATCAGGTAGCTTTATCCAGGTCTTCCCTTGTGGCTCATATGGTAAAGAATCCACCTGCATTGCGGGAGACCTGGGTTTGATCCCTGGGTTGAGAATATCCCCGGCAGGAGGGCATGGCAACCTACTCCAGTATTCTTACCTGGAGAATCCCCATGGATAGAGGAGCCTGGCAGGCTATAGTTCATGCGGTCGCAAAGACTTAGTCATGACTGAGTGACTAAGCACACAGCAGAGCTTCAGCCAGCCTCAGTCCTTTGAATATTCAGGGTTGATTTACTTTAAGATTGACTGGTTTGATCTCCTTGTTCTCTAAGGGACTCTCAAGCATCTTCTCCAACACCACAGTTTGAAAGCATCAATTCTTCAGTGCTCTGCCTTCTTTATGGTCCAGCTCTCACATCCATACATGACTACTGGAAAGACCACAGCCTTGACTGTCCAGACCTTTGTATACAGACCTTTTACTGTGTGGATCGCAACAAACTATGGAAAATTCTTCAAGAGATGGGAATACCATACCACCTGACCTGCCTCCTGAGAAATCTGTGCGCAGGTCTAGAAGCTGGACATGGAACAAAAGACTGGTTCCAAATCGGTAAAGGAGTACATGAAGGCTGTATATTGTCACCCTGCTTATTTAACTTTTATGCAGAGTACATCATGAGAAATGCTGGGAGGATGAAGCACAAGCTGGAATCAAGATTGCTGGGAGAAATATCAATTACCTCAGATATGCAGTTGACACCACCCTTATGGCAGGTAGCGAAGAAGAACTAAAGAGCCTCTTGATGAAAGTGAAAGAGGAGAGTGAAAAAGTTGGCTTAAAACTCAACATTCAGAAAACTAAGATCTTGGCATCTGCTCCCATCAGATCAGATCAGATCAGTCACTCAGTCATGTCCGACTCTTTGTCACCCCATGAATCGCAGCACGCCAGGCCTCCCTGTCCATCACCAACTTCCGGAGTTCACCTAGACTCACGTCCATCGAGTCAGTGATGCAATCCAGCCATCTCATCCTCTGTCATCCCCTTCTCCTCCTGCCCCCAATCCCTCCCAGCATCAGAGTCTTTTCCAGTGAGTCAACTCTTCCCATGAGGTGGCCAAAGTACTGGAGTTTCAGCTTTAGCATCATTCCTTCCAAAGAAATCCCAGGGCTGATCTCCTTCAGAATGGACTGGTTGGATCTCCTTGCAGTCCAAGAGACTCTCAAGAGTCTTCTCCAACACCACAGTTCAAAAGCATCAATTCTTCGGCACTCAGCCTTCTTCACAGTCCAACTGTCACATCCACACATGACCACAGGAAAAACCATAGCCTTGACTAGACGAACCTTTGTTGACAAAGTAATGTCTCTGCTTTTGAATATGCTATCTAGGTTGGTCATAACTTTCCTTCGAAGGAGTAAGCGTCTTTTAATTTCATGGCTGCAGTCACCATCTGCAGTGATTTTGGAGCCCAGAAAAATAAAGTCTGACACTGTTTCCACTGTTTCCCCATCTATTTCCCATGAAGTAGTGGGACCGGATGCCATGATCTTCGTTTTCTGAATGTTGAGCTTTAAGCCAACTTTTTCCCTCTCCACTTTCACTTTCATCAAGAGGCTTTTGAGTTCCTCTTCATTTTCTGCCATAAGGGTGGTGTCATCTGCATATCTGAGGTTATTGATATTTCTCCCGGCCATCTTGATTCCAGCTTGTGCTTCTTCCAGCCCAGCGTTTCTCATGATGTACTCTGCATATAAGTTAAATAAGCAGGGTGACAATATACAGCCTTGACGAACTCCTTCATGGAAAATAGATGGGGAAATAAAGGAAACAGTGAGAGGCTTTATTTTTGGGGGCTCCAAAAGTACTGCAGATGGTGACTGCAGCCATGAAATTAAAAGACCATTGCTCCTTAGAAGAAAAGCTATGACCAACCTAGACAGCATATTAAAAAGCAGAGACATTACTTTGCCAACAAAGGTCCATCTAAGTCAAGGCTATGGTTTTTCCAGGGGTCGTGTAAAGGATGTGCGAGATGGACTATAAAGAAAGCTGAGGGCTGAAGAACTGATGCTTTTGAACTGTGGTGTTGGAAAAGACTATCGAGAGTCCCTTGGACTGCAAGGAGATCCGACCAGTCAATCCTAAAGGAAATCAATACTGAATTGGAAGGATTGATGTTGAAGCTGAAGCTCCAATATTTTGGCCACCTGATGCGAAGAACTGACTCATTGGAAAAGACCCTGATACTGGGAAAGATTGAAGGTGGGAGGAGAAGGGGAGGACAGAGGATGAGATGGTTGGATGGCATCACTGACTTGATGGACGTGAGTTTGAGTAGGCTCAGGGAGTTGGTAATGCACAGGGAAGCCTGTCTTGCTGTAGTCCATGGGACTGTCGCAAAGAGTCGGATATTACTGAATGACTGAACTGAACTGACTGATATAGATCTTTGTCTGCAAAGTGATGTCTTTGCTTTTTAACACACTTTCTAGGTTTGTCACAGCTTTTCTGCCAAGAAACAATCTTCTTTTAATGTCATGGCTGCACTCACCAGCTACAGTGATTTTAAAGCCCAAGAAAATAAAATCTATCACTGCTTTCCTTTTTTTCCCTTCTATTTGCCATGAAGTATGAGAGTCCCTTGGAGATGAGCCCTGGGATTTCTTTGGAAGGAATGATGCTAAAGCAGAAACCAGTACTTTGGCCACCTCATGCGAAGAGTTGACTCATTGGAAAAGACTCTGATGCTGGGAGGGATTGGGGGCAGGAGGAGAAGGGGACAACAGAGGATGAGATGGCTGGATGGCATCACTGACTCGATGGACGTGAGGCTGAGTGAACTCCAAGAGTTGGTGATGGACAGGGAGGCCTGGCGTGCTGCGATTCATGGGGTCGCAAAGAGTCGGACACGACTGAGCGACTGAACTGAACGGAACTGAACTGATGGGACTGGATGGCACTATCTTAGTTTTTTGAATGTTGAGTTGTAAGCCAGCTTTTTCACTCTCCTCCTTTACCCTAATCAAGAGGCTCTTTAGTTCCTCTTTGCTTTCTGCCGTTAGAGTAGTATCATCCATATAACTGAGGTTGTTGGTGTTTCTTCCTGGAGTCTTGATTCCAGCTTGTAACTCATCCAGAGGTGCATTTCTCATGATGTGTTCAGCATATAGGTTAAACAAACTGGATAACAATAAAAAGCCTTGTTGTACTCCTTTTTTAATCCTGAACTAGTCAGTTGTTCCATTCAGGGTATTGTTGTTTCTTGACCCGCATACAGGTTTCTCAGGAGACAGGTAAGATGATGTGGTATTCCCGTTTCTTTAAGAGTTTCCCACAGTTTGTTATGATATACACAGTCAAAGGCTTTGGCATAGTCAATGAAATGGAGGTAGATGTTTTTCTGCAATTCTCTTGCTTTCTCAATGGTCCAGGAAATGTTGCCAATTTCATCTCTGGTTCCTCTACCTTCTCTAAACCCAGCTTGAATACCTGGCAGTTCTTGTTTCACATAATGCTTGGAGGATTTTGAGAATAACCTTACTAGCATGGGAGATGAGAGCAGTTGTCCAGTGATTTGAACATTCTTTAGTACCTTCTTGGGAACTGGGATGAGGATTGACCTTTTCCAGTCCTGTGGCCACTGCTGTGTTTTCTAAATTTGCTGACATATTAAATGCAGCACTTTAATAGCATCATCTTTAGGATTTTAAGTAGCTCTGCTGGAATTCCATCACCTCTACTAGCTTTATCGGCAGCAGTGCTTCCTAAGGCCCACTTGACTTCACACTCCAGAATGTCTGGCTCTGGGTGACTGATTACACCATCGTGGTTATCTGGGTCATTAAAATCTTTTTTGTACAGTTCTTCTATGTATTCTTTCCATCTCTTCTTGATCTTTTCTGCTTCTGTTAGGCCTTTACTGTTTCTGTCTTTTCCTATGCCTATCTTTGGATGAAATGTTACTTTGATATTTCCAGTTTTCTTGAAGAGATCTCTAATCTTATCCTTTCCGTTATTTTCCTGTTTCTTTGCACTGTTCTTTGAAGAAGGCCTTCTTGTCTCTCCTTGGTTCTCTGGAACTCTGCATTTAGATGGGTATACCTTTCCCTTTCTTGTTTTTCACTTCTCCTTTCCTCAGCTGTTTGTAAAGCCTCATCAGATAAACATTTACCTTCTTGCATTTCTTTTTCTTTGGGATGGTTTGGTTCACTATCTCCTGTACAGTGTATGGACCTCTGCCCACAGTTCTTCAGGCACTCTGTTTACTGGATCTAATCCCTTGAATCTATTTATCACCTCCACTGTGTATTAACAGGGAATTTGATTTAAGTTGTACCTGACTGGCCTAGTGGTTTCCCCCACTTTCTTTGGTCTAAGCCTGAATTTGACCATGTTGAAAAAACTTAGTGGCCTAATACTTAGTGGCTTAAAATATTTGTTTTTCACATTCTGTATAATGGCTGAATGCTTTCTCTGGTCTCAACCAGTTTGGTTGGACTGGGTGTCTAGGATGGCCTCATCCACAGGTCTAGGGTCTTACCTGGAATGACTGTGGTCTCCCTTCATTTGGTCACTCCTCCTCAAAGAGGCCAGCTTTACTTATGTTCTCCTGGTGGTGCTGGCTTCTTAGTAGTTAGAGAGGTCAAGCCCCAGTGCATGTGCCTTTCTAAGGATCTCCTAATCTGATGTTTGCTAATGTTCTACAGACCAAAGATAATGACATGGTCAAGTCCAGATTCAAGGTAGGGCAGGGAGCAACAGATGTTAGCTCTTGCTAGAGAGGAACAACCAAGTCATATTGCATACAGGCCTGCATGTGGGGAGGAATATTGTGATTATTTTATAAGCGATCCATCACATACATACCTAATACATTTTAAAGTATTCATTCACCTTTTGACATAGACTCAAGGTCTTTCATTTGAGGGTATTTTAGCTGATTGAATTCTGTATTCACTTGCTTATATATACTTCCAAATGAACCAGCTATGATTTCTAAGTTTGTTTCCTTTTTTTGTTTTTCAGTCACTAAGTCATGTCCGAGTCCTAAAGCACAAAAATAACTTAAAGTCATTGGGAGAATGAGGAATCCAGCCAGATTTTTATAATAATCCCATCACCCCTAGTCTCTTAGTGTGTCACTCACATCTAATTCATTTGCAGTTTATTTTTACTTATTTATTTAGGGCTGCACTGGGCCTTTGTTGCTTTGCGTGGGCTTTCTCTAGCTGCAGCAAGGAGAGGCTACTCTTTGTTGTAACGAGCAGGCTTCTCATTTCAGTGTCTTCTCTTGTCACACAGGCTCTAGGGCGTACAGGCTCAGTAGCTGTAGTTCTTGGGCCCTAGAGCACGTGGGCTCCAGTGGTTGTGGCACACAGGCTCAGACGCTGCGGCTTGCGGGCTCTCAAGTGCACACTCTGTACTTGTGGCACATGGTCTTTAGTTTGCTCTGCAGCATGTGAACTCTTCCCAGAGCAGGGGTTGAGCACATGTCCCCTTCAATGAATGTGTGCATGCTTAGTTGTGTCTGACTTTTTGTGACCTTATGGACTGTAACCCACCAGGCTCCTCTGTCCATGGTATTCTCCACAGAAGAATACTGAAATGGGTTGTCATTTCCTCCTCCAGGAGGTCCTTCCAACCCAGGGACTGAACCTGTGTCTCTTGCATCTCCTGCATTGGTAGGTAGATTTTTATTCACTGCACCACCAAGGAAGTCCTGCAGTATATTTTTTAATGACTTTTTCTGTCATCATCAACTTTTAAAAAGCATTGACTTAGTATCGCTTGAAAATGTCATATTTTTTTTACTCAGCTTTTACACATCTAAGCAACATTTAATTATACCACACAATCATAACAAGTGCAGCTGTTCTAAAGCCATATGGAGTAAAAACAACTGATTCTTATTGACTGTGCAGCCTACCTGGTGGGCATCCTGGAGGAGGCCAAGGCATTGGTCAGGTTCTGAGAGGGCATTAGGAGCCTTGGATTAGTGGAACTTGGTTGAAAGCTTCTGCCGTACCTGCCTACTAGAGCTATTTGAAGGATTAGCTGTGAAAATACCCTTAATATGCTTAGAACACTTCCTTCAATTTAGTTCAGTTCAGTCGTTCAGTCGTGTCCGACTCTTTGTGACTCCATGAATCACAGCATGCCAGGCTTCTCTGTCCATCACCAACTCCCGGAGTTCACCCAAACTCAAGTCCATCGAGTCAGTGATGCCATCCAGCCATCTCATTCTCTGTCGTCCCCTTCTCCTCCTGCCCCCAATCCCTTCCAGCATCAGGGTCTTTTCCAATGAGTCAACTCTTCGCATGAGGTGGCCAAAGTACTGGAGTTTCAGCTGTAGCATCATTCCTTCCAAAGAAATCCCAGGGCTGATCTCCTTTAGGATGGACTGATTGGATCTCCTTGCAGTCCAAGGGACTCTCAAGAGTCTTCTCCAACACCACAGTTCAAAAGCATCAATTCTTTGGCTCTCAGCCTTCTTCACAGTCCAACTCTCACATCCATACATGACCACTGGAAAAACCATAGCCTTGACTAGACGAACATTTGTTGGCAAAGTAATGTCTCTGCTTTTCAATATGCTATCTAGGTTGGTCATAACTTTCCTTCGAAGGAGTAAGCGTCTTTTAATTTCATGGCTGCAGTCACCATCTGCAGTGATTTTGGAGCTCAGAAAAATAAAGTCTGACACTGTTTCCACTGTTTCCCCGTCTATTTCCCATGAAGTGATGGGACTGGATGCCATGATCTTTATTTTCTGAATGTTGAGCTTTAAGCCAACTTTTTCACTCTCCACTTTCACTTTCATCAAGAGGCTTTTGAGTTCCTCTTCACTTTCTACCATAAGGGTGGTGTTATCTGCATATCTGAGGTTATTGATATTTCTCCTGGCAATCTTGATTCCAGCTTGTGTTTCTTCCAGTCCAGCATTTCTCATGATGTACTCTGCATATAAGTTAAATAAGCAGGGTGACAATATACAGCCTTGACATACTCCTTTTCCTATTTGGAACCAGTCTGTTTTTCCATGTCCAGTTCTAACTGTTGCTTCCTGACCTGCATACAGATTTCTCAAGAGGGAGGACAGGTGGTCTGGTATTCCCATCTCTTTCAGAATTTCCCACAGTTTATTGTGATCCACACAGTCAAAGGCTTTGGCATAGTCAATAAAGCAGAAATAGATGTTTTTTTGGAACTCTCTTGCTTTTTCCATGATCTAGCGGATGTTGGAAATTTGACCTCTGGTTCCTCTTCCTTTTCTAAAACCAGCTTGAACATCAGGAAGTTCATGGTTCACATATTGCTGAAGCCTGGCTTGGAGAATATTGAGCATTACTTTACTAGCATGTGAGATGAGTGCAATTGTGTGGTAGTTTGAGCATTCTTTGGCATTGGAATGAAAATGGTAGTTTGAGCATTCTTTGGCATTGCCTTTCTTTGGGATTGGAATGAAAACTGACCTTTTCCAGTCCTGTGGCCACTGCTGAGTTTTCCAAATTTGCTGGCATATTGAGTGCAGCACTTTCACAGCATCATCTTCGAAGATTTGAAATAGCTCCACTGGAATTCCATCACCTCCACTAGCTTTGTTCGTAGTGATGCTTTCTAAGGCCCACTTGACTTCACATTCCAGGATGTCTGGCTCTAAGTCAGTGATCACACCATCATGATTATCTGGGTCGTGAAGATCTTTTTTGTACAGTTCTTCTGTGTATTCTCCTATAATTGCTCATTAATATTAGTTCTCATCATTATCACCATCATTCATGTTATTGTTATGATAATAATTATAATAATGATAATATTATTATATAATATAATAAGGATAATATTATTATCATTACTAATAGTAAAATCATTACTATCATTTCTTTCTTTCTCTTCTTTCTTTCTACTAATCAGTCCAAGAAAAGACCTTGGGATAGAGTGGAAAATGGCATAAGAAAGAAAAAAATGCCAGACCCAGTACCATCGTGTAGTATTGGAGGTGAAATAATGCAAGTAGAAAGGGAAGATCAAACCAGGGAATTTAAAAACTCATGCAAGTGAAGCTAGGAGATGGAGGTCTGTAAAATGGGTGATTCAGTCAAGGAGCCTCAAGCAGTAGGCATGTTAGTCTTAGTTAAGAATGATAATTTCAGCATGCTTATTTGAAGCACAATGACTTAGAAGAATGATTCCTAAATTCCGGTTCACAGACTGGTTGCTTGTTTCTAGGAAGCTTGTTAAAGATGCAGAAGTTCTGATTCCTGAGTCGCTAATGAGGCCCAGGAAGCTGTCTTAGGAAAGGCTGCAGCTCAGGTAGATTTGGATGCACGGCCAGGTTTGGGAAGCTGTGCCGTGAACACATAGAACACTGGAAGCCAAGGAACTTGGGCTGTAGTCCTGGGTCCAGGGAAGACTTGCTCTGTGACATCTCTGCGACTCCCTCAGACCTCTGTCAGGGGTCCAGGGAAATGAGGTGTGTGAAGTGTTTTAGCCCTTGTAGAGCCCTCGACACATGTAAAGGGGGGATTACATGTTAGGTTAGCAGCAGGTATTCTCTGTGTTTGACTTCAATCCCAGTGATCAAGGTTCCTCTCCCTGCTCTGCCCCTGCTCCATCCCTGACAGCCAAGCAAGGGACTTGATCCACATGATCTACAATGTTCTCCAACTGTAAATGCCTAAAACTGTTTTCTGTTTTGCAGACACCAAAGTTCTATCTATTCATGTGGATTTTCATGGATATTCTTTCTGCAGTTTTCATTGTTGCCATATTTCATTTTTATTGCTAAGCATATGTTTGTAATTTTAAATGCTTTTTTCCCCCAAATAAAAATATACATGATTTGATGGAAGTTTAAGAAAAAACAGTTACATTCTTCTCATAGTCCCACATGGCAAATCTCAGGGAGACAGGGTTTTAAGGGTTTTCTCTTCCAAACCTCCTGTTTCTTCTCATGCTGCCTGCAGCTCCTCACACCCTGTCTACCTCCTCTACGTGAGACCATATCCTAAGGATAAGGACTCTCACTAAAGCTTAATCAAAGCCTGTTACTGCAGATCCCTTGTGGATCAGTTGGGAGAGGACAGGGGTTGAAGGTCGTTCAGAACAAGTGCCTCCGCCTCCCCACCTTCCACAGGATGGATGGGACACAGCAGGGTGCTGTGTAAAGAGCAAGCTCCCCATCCAGGAAACCTGGGTTTTAGTCCTGGCTTTTCCTGTAGTTGCTGGGTGACTCTGGGGAAATCACTGTCCCTTTCCAGACCATAGTCTTTGTATCTGTCCAAGAAAATGACATTTGGGAATTCTTGAGGGGAAAATGCTATGAGATTACAAGGTTCAGGCAGAAGAGGGGACATCTGGTAGAAAAATTTTAGCTGAAAGATACTCCATGGTTCTTTAGATCTCATCGTGCCCATCATTTCCTCATCTGAGTTATCTTTTAAAGGAGGAAACTACAAACCCTCCTCCTAAGGTAGCATTTAACTGGGTAATGTTCTTTTCTGGCCACTGCCTGTATTATTTTCACTTTGGAAGAGGTCTGTGAGGCTCACGGTCCCTCTGCTTCATTCTAGGAGGAGAGAGAGCCAGAGTGAAAAAATCCTCCATGGTATCACCAGTTACACAGGTAAAGTCAGAGGCCTTTAGGAAGTCATTGCCTCCAGAAAGCAGGGCCTACCTTTAATGTTTCTCTCAAGAATTTAAGGAGTCTAAAATTATGGAGTGGGAACCAGTGAGAAGTTAGGAGAAATAGGCTGGGCACAGATTCTAGAGGGCTCTTGACATCAGAATTCATTGTGGACTTTATTCTCTAAGCAGTGAGATTTCTTGGAAGATTTTGAATGTGGGTGTATATTTGCTCTCTTGTTCATATATTCATTCATCACATGATTATTATTGAGTACCTGCTTTGTGCCAGGCATTCTGAGAGGCTGAAGCACCTGAAAGCTGTCTATGGAGGGTGGTTCAAGAGGAAAGAGCTTCTGGCTCACAGGAGCATTGAGGAAGCAGGCAAAGGTATAACAGTTGACATCTTTGGTTCAGGCATCTAGTTCCAAGACAGAGAAGCCACCGTGTTCATCACAGCTCAGTGTGCTCTATGTGGCTTCAGTTGCGATGTATGTTGGAAGGTGGAAGGAAAAAATTGCAGAGATCCTGGAATTTTGGTCTAGAGTCTAGGCTCTGCATATAAGCAATCAGGAAATGGTGAACGAGTTTCAAGCAAGGGAGTAATATGCTTAGACTTCTGTGTAAAGGGATAGAACAGCAGAATAACTTATTGATCAGCAGGATAACTAAGGGCTGAGTAAGTGATATAGGTCCAGTAAGGGAAGGGAAGCTAGAGTTTATATTTCAGGAAGTTGTGGGGATAATCACGCAGTGAGTTACTGGTTTGGGAAGCCAGTGCAATGTCAAAGGGAAAACCATTTAAGAGGCAGAAGACTGTGCAGTACATGATGCAGTTTCCTCCCACAGCTTGTGGAGCCTTAAGTAAAGTTGAAACAGTCACAAAATCATGAATGAATTTAATTTCTTATGGACAGTGGTAAAGATCATGAGATGTGTACCAACTGGCAGAGTGTTCAACACATACATTACTTAGAGTTGCAGGAATGGATCCATAGGGAACATGAAAACCAAGTTCAGAAATTTGAAAAGCAATTGTCTTTCCTACTGTAAAATTGAGTGGTTTAACCAAGCTGATCCAAATTTCTTAAGATAGAGATTTCTAGTAACTGAGTTTTACACATTTTAAAAAGATCACTCTGCTGGCTCTTAAGATGACTGAAGACTGTGTTCCAGCTACCTTATGCTTTTTAGTAGTTATATTAGTAATCCAGAGCTTCCCAAACAAAATACCACAGACTGGGTGCCTTTAGCAACAGAAACTGATTTTTCTTACAGTTCCGGAGGCTAGAGGCACAACATCAGTGCATCATCAGGTTTGCTTTCTTCTGGGGCCTCTCTCCTTGGCTTACAGATGCCCACTTTCTTGCTGTGTCCTCACACTCCGATTTCTCTGTGCACACACAAACTCCCAGTGTCCTCAGTGTCTCCAGATTCTCTCTTCTCTGCTCAGACTGGATCAGGGCTCACATAATGGCCTCATTTTGATCATGTCTTTAAAAGATGTATCTCCTAAATTAGTCCTGTATTGAAGTGCTAGTGGTTAGGGCTTTAACATATGAATTTGTGTGGTATTTAGCCCATAACAGTAATCCAACCAAGAAATAAAAGAATGTGAAAATGATGAGAAAACCATGGATAAAAGAGAAGTTTTGAAGGAAAGTTAAAAGAACTGTTTACATTTGAATGAAAGAAGTAATTATAATGCCTTAGGAAAGCACGGTTTACTTGACCCTGAATTCCCACCAGGTTGAAATGTGAAGAAACTAAGATGAGTAGAAAATAAATTAAGACTTTTTCCTGTTTTTGAGAGTTTTTAGTTGCCCATTTATAAAAACCAGTTTTGCATGATCTACATAAATGTGTAGAAATACTCTTTGAGTACCTCAAAGAGACGCCTACAAGGCAAAGGCCTAAGTTTAGAATCAGGGAAGGAACAAGGAAAACTGGAAAGAAGCAGGAGCCACAGCCCGGACCCAGCCAGGGTGGGGAGATTATAGCCTCCAACACTAGCAGTGTCGAGTATTACACCACGACTGCCGCAGAGGGGCATGTCCTGCTGCTGCCACCTCTCTAGCTTTAGGATGCATTTTGCAGCCCTTTAAAAAAAGTCCAATCTTTTGTCTTCTGTATCTAGTGGTTTCTTATGAAAAGTCTTCCAGAAAAGAAGTCTTCTATTTCTTATCATTGTTCCTCTACTTGTAACATGTTCTTTTACTCTGGCTACTTTTTAAGATTGTTCCTTTTACTACTGGTTTTCAGTAAGGTGATTTACCTTAGTGTGTATGAGTGTTTTTATCTTGCTGAACTTCTTACATCAGTAAGAGTATAAATTTTGAGACTGTATTTTTTCTAATATTTTTCTGCCACTATCCTCTTTCAGTTACCAGATGTTAGGTGGTTTCTTATTATCCCATGGGTTGCCAAGACCATTTGTTTTTATTTTTAGCCTATTTAATTTTTTTGACTGTACCAGGTCATAGTTGTGGCATGTGGGATTTTTAGTTGCTGCACACAAACTCTTGGTTGCAGCATGTGGGATCTAGTTCCCTGACCAGGGAGTGAACCTGGGCCCCCTGCATTGAAAGCATGGCGTCTTAGCCATGCTAGGGAAGTCCCTAGCCTGTTTAATTTTGGCTTCATTTTAGAAATATTGTATTACTGTATGGTTAGTTTTTAACTGCTATGTAACAAATTACCTGAGACCTAGCAGCTCAAAAAAACACAAATTTATCATCTTACAGTTTATTGGACAAGGAGTCTAGGCATAGTTTTGCTGAGTCCTCTGTACAAGGTCTCATGAGGATAACATCAAGGTATTGGCCTGGGCTGCAATCTCATCTGAGACACCAGAGTCCTCTTCCAAGCTCATGGGTTGTTGGCAGAATTCAGTTCCTTACAATTGCAAGATTGAAGCCATCCATGTTTCCTTAATCATTCTTGGAATAGTTTTGCTCTAAGGTCCTAGAGACTACCTTCAGGTCCTAGTCATAAGGCTTTTTCACAGCATGACATCTTAATTCTTCAAAGCCAGCAGGAAAATACCTCTTGTAGCATGGATTGAGGAAAAAGAGAACAAAGAAAACAAAATATTACACCAAACAAATAGAGAACAAGTTGAAACATGGTAGTGATAAATTCAACCATTTTATTAATTACATTAAATATAAATGAACCAAATTCTCAAAACATGTGTAGGAATTGTCAGACTGGATAGAAGCAGGAACAACATATATGCTGTCGACAAAAGAAATACTTAGGGAGGCGGCCCTGGGCCGCCGCCGCCGCCGCCGCCGCCGCTGCCGCCGCCGCCGCCGCCTCAGAGCCCGGCCGCCGCCGCCGCGCCGCAGCTTCCGGCGGCCGCGACCACGGCGAAGCGCGGGGCGCCCCGAGGACCCCCGCGACCTGGCGGGCGCCCCGACCGGGCCATCCCGCCGCGGGAGGCGGTCGCGCTCGGGCGCCTGGGGCGCCGCCACCGATGCCCGTGTGGTGCTGCCGCTGCTCCCTGGCCGCTCATTTCAGAAACTACAGTGACACTGAAACTGAAGGAGAGATTTTAAATTCATTAGTGCAATATTTTGGTGATAATTTGGGGCAGAACGTTTTTTTTAAAAAAAAAAAAGAAATACTTAAAATACAAAAACATAGAGTAAAACCAAAAAGAAAGAAAATAATATGCCATGTAAACAATAAGCCTCAGAAATAATATCTGGAAAAACTTCAAAGCATGGAACATTGTTAGAAATAAAGGTTTCATAATGATAAAACAGTTGATGTATCAGGAAGCCACTATATGTACTTAATAGCAGAGCTTCAAAACGTATTTAAAAAAAGCTGAAAGAGAGAAATCATACTTAGAGATTTTAAGATTCTTCTCTCATTGCCTGAAAGAACAACTAAACACCCAAAAAATTAAATCAGAAAAGATATCTGAATATTTTCAGTGAATGTGACCTAATTGACAGAAAATATACTTAACAACTGCAGAATACACAACATTTTCAAATGTACATTGCTAGCCATAAAATGAATCTAGAAGAATTTGCTGATTTACCTAATACAGAGAGAATTAGGCAAAATGAGGGGACAGAGAAATATGTTCCAAACAAAATAACAAGACTAAACCTCAGAAAAAGAACTAAATGAAATCAAGATAAGCAGTCTACCTGATAAAGAGTTAAAATTAATGGTCTTGAATATGATCAACCAGGAATTCTCTACCCATCAAAAGTTGAAGGAGAGATCAAGAGTTTCCCAGATAAACAAAAGCTAGATGAGATTCATCACCACTAAACCAGTTCTATAAGAAATGTTAAAGGGAGTTCTTTAAGTTGAAAAGAAATGGCACTAACTGATAATAAGGAAGCTTGCAAAAGTAAAAATCTCACTGGAAAATGTACGTATATAATAAAGGTAGGAGATTGATCACTTATAAAGGAAGTATGAAGATTCAAAAAACAAAAGTAGTAAAAATGACTAAAATTACAATAATTAGGGATGCCAAAAATAAGAAAATGTAATAAACTGTGTCATCAATAAATTTCAAAAGATCAAAATCACACACTTTTGTTCTGTGATCACAAAAGGAATTAAGTTAGAAACAATAAAATATCTAGATAATCCTCTAAATGCTGGAAATTAATGAATATCTATAAACATTTCATTGATAAAGGGATCAATCACAATGGAAATTGGAAAATATTTTTAAAGGATAATGCCCATATAATGGAAAAATTTGTGGGGTACAGCATAAAGCTGAACCTAGAAGGAAATTTGTAACTCTAAATGTTAGAAGGAAGATTGTTAAGGTAGAAACTTAATCAATATGAAACCAATCTTAAAAAGCTAAGTAAATTTTTTTCCAAGTAAAAGAAAGGAAATAATATAGATAGGAGCAATGGAATAGATGAAACAACAGAGAAATTTTTAAAAATGAAAGTTTGTTCTTAGGAAAGATTAATAGAATTGATAAATTCTTAATAAGAGAAATTGACTGACAATAATTGAAGTAGCATCATTTATAACCAAGTTATAAATACTGACAAAGGTCTGTCTAGTCAAAGCTATGCTTTTTCCAGTAGTCACATATGGATGTGAGAGTTGGACCATAAAAAAGCTGAGCACCGAGGAATTGATGCTTTTTGAACTATGGTGTTAGATAAGACTCTTGAGAGTCCCTTGGACTGCAAGGAGATCAAACCAGTCAATCCTAAAGGAAATCAGTCCTGAATATTCACTGGAAGGACTGATACTGAGGCTAAAGCTCCAATACTTTGGCCACCTGATGCAAAAAATGGATTCATTGGAAAAGACCCTGATGCTGGGAAAGACTGAAGGCAGGAGGAGAGGGACAACAGAGGATGAGATGGTTGGATGGCATCACTGACTCAATGGACTTGGACATGAGTTTGAGCAAGCTCCAGAAGTTGGTGATGGACAGGGAAGCCTGGTGTACTGCAGTCCCTGGGGTTGCAAAGAGTCAGACACAACCTAGCGACTGAAATTGAACTGATAACAGCATAAAACATTAACTAGGAATTTTAGGAAATTATTGTAAGCTCTTACAAAGATAGATGATTGTTCGTTGTAAACTACAAAAAGTTTAATGAGGAAAAATAAGACCTAGGTAAATGGAGCAATATAACACAAAAATGAATTTAAAAACTCAATATTGTAGATATTGGATATCATAGAATTGAATTACAAATTCAATTCAAGCCTGATAAAAATCCCCTTCTTTCTATGAAGCTGACAAAGAAATGAAGCTCATGTGTGCAGCTGTTTCTTCAAGAGTGAAATTACACTCAGGGCAAAATAACTGGATTCTGGACTGACTGCTTTGGATTTTCACTCTCTTCTAGATTTCAGCTCTACTGTTCCTCATTATATTGTAAATTCTTAGATAAATTTAAGATGTCTTCTTGGTTTCATACAGAATCCAGTTTCAAATTTGTCTTTGATAAGAGTCCATTTCCTAGCTGCATTACTAGAAAAAGTCTCCATCATCTATTGTTTCTACTGTTCAATTTGAAAAAAATAAAAAACTATTTTCTGAGCAATTATTGTGTGACAGATACTCCTGAGCAATGTATATGGGGTGGCAAGCAAGACAAAGTCTCTGTCCTTAAAAAGCTCCCATTCTAATGGAGGATGTGTTCATTTTTCTATTCAAGCTGCTTTGGAAGCAGTGGTTATGAAATCCATGAACTTTAAGCAAATGTTGATTTCAGCCTTCCGAGTGCTCCCATTTGAGTGAGAACCTCACACAACAGACTCTTAAACTCAAGCACCTTGATAAACTGAGGACCATAGCAAAGTCTTCCCAAAGGCTGGATAGGGAGGAGAACTAGCGGGAAAGAATCTAAAATGGTAAGTGAGGAGCTGACATTTTAAAGATGACTAGGATTCTGTCACATGACAGGCAAAGATTGGAGAAGCGACTTTGAAAGAATCTGTGTTGTTTTCTTTGCTGTCCCATAGAAACTCCAAGTGCAAGCCTCCGTGATGAAGTTTTGGAAGTTGTGGAAATACCTGGACTTTGAATCAAGAGCGAAATGGAATATCCAGACTCTGAAGTCATTATACCAGAGGTTGTCAATGAAACCACTGCACCAACCATGCATCCCACAGATGATGTTGGACAACCAGTGCCCACTGAGCCAGCTTTTGAACCCATCCAAGCACCCACTTCAGAAACCAACAGAGAGGTCACCCTCAAAATTGTATTGCTTACCTTGGAGGCAAATGAACCTACACTTCCCTTCACGGAGAAGCCTCCTCCTGAAACGTAAACTGAAAAGCCCCCCCACCATTGACTCCCCCCAATAATCCTCTTTTATGATGGTTTCCACCACATCCAGCATGTCCTTCTCCCCCTTTTGGGCTGTCTTCAAAGAATAATTAGTCACAACTTGCCTCCTTCTCCTTTTTCTCCCTCTCTGTGCCCAGGGCAACTTGATGGTAGAGAGAGATCAGGAAAGGGGTACGGAAGAGCCAGGGAGGCTCTCAAGAAAACCACTCTGGTCTTGCCTTTCCTCTCCAGGGGACGATCAGAGGGGAAAGAGTGTGATTCTGGAGTTGGAGCTGGTTGTTCTCCAGGTGTCAGAGGATCTGTCTCATCCTAACCCTTCATAATATTCCCCACTAAAGGAGTGGCTGTGGTGAACATCAGACTATAAGTAAAGGCAACCTCTCAGGAACTGAGAAGGTAATTGATACAATCTTTGGGGCCCTCTGCGGTTACTCAGGCTGACAAAGTCAAGGGAGGAATGCCAGAGTGATGCCGTCCAGAGTCAGAGAAGGAGAGGTGGCATGGGCATGAGCGGGGGCAAAGATCTCACCCCACTCACACATCCAGTCGTACAGTGTGCATGGGGTGCTTCCTTATAGCTTGTCACTGGCTGATTCTCCAGTGGGATCATGGGCATAATCCCATACCTACCCAGTGGCTTTTGACCTTGAAGCTGACTTTTGACTCGAGCTGAGAACCCTGTGTTAGAAGCAGGAAGTTGTGTTCCACTGTGTGACCATCATCTACTCACCCTCCTTGTCCAGGGCTCATGTTCCCGTGTATATGGTAATGGGCAGGAGCAGACACCACAGCACCTTCCCTGGGCTGACTGTGGAGTCCTATAAACATTGGTGGGGCAGGGCTGCCTCGGATAGCCACATTGTCATCCCAGAAAGCAGGGCTGTGTGGTCTGGGGACTTTGTTTCAACAACCAGCCCCTCCCCCTCCCACACAGGCATCTGGAGACCAGGAACAGTACTCCCTGTGGAGTGGTTTGTCACCTACATGCAGGTGACCCTAGATGCTTGTGCATTTGAGGACAAGTGAGCAGGCTGGCTGTGCTGAAGTATCAGGGGCCTTGAGGACAGATCCCTAACATGCCAGAGGCAAGAGGATTCTCCCCTGTCACCTCTCCCGGCTCTCAGCCTAGCCACAGTTCAGAAGGATGTCCCACCCCACATCATACCTTCTCTGTCTGAAGACCCCACCCAAGACCTGCCCAGGTCATGCCCAAACTTCGTTGTTCCATCCTGGTCACAAAGTAATATTTTACAGGCTCCCACTGGACATACGGATTTAACCCCAGGCAGCACGGTTCTTGGAGGTTCTGGGGTTCTTGGAGGTTTCTTGATTGACCAAGGAGATATTTCTGGCAGGATTCAAGTGCCACTCTGGATCCACTGGCTCTAGGTAAGGTACAGAAGCTGGTTCCCCCTCTGGATCTCCAGCCAACCACATGTAGGTCTCTACCTCCCAGGATGACATCTAGCATTGCCCTGCCCATCCTGCCCTGGTCCCAGCCCATCCCTTTAAGCCCCTTTCAAGCACCTTGTGCACTCAGGCTCCCCAGCCCCCAGTCCCAGACTAGCTTGACCCTGCACTTGCAGAACACAGAGATGCTTATATAGATCGCTCACCAACAGGACCGTGTCCTGGCCCCACACAATACCCCGTCCCCCTTCCCACCAGCAAAGACACTGCAGGGCCAGAAGATAAACACAGGCTTTATGTCTGAAGTCATCAGGGAAGATTTGAGCAGCAGCTCAGCACTCACACTGTTATATATAAAAGAGTTCTGTCTCCCTCACACCAGCTGAGGCTCCTGGAGTTTGGGGAATTAAGCCAGTCCCTTAGGTTTCAGGATAATCTTGGTTTGATTGTTCCAGTGTGGAGAACTAGGTCATCCTCTTGGTTATGTTTCCAGGCCATGCACAGAAAGTCAAAAGAGGTCACATGGTAGGACTAGTCTGAGTTACGAATGACATCCGAGGAGCACGGGCTCTTACGATGGCAAGGTCACAGTAAGCCTGGAGTAGAACCAACAACGTGCTTCAGGGTGAATGGAGGGAGTTCTGCCTCCTGGCAAGGCCACCTCACTGGAAGAAGGGTCAGAGGCCACGGTGATACTGTCATGGTGGCCAGCCAGCCCAGCCTTCCTGCCTGGGTAGTCAGAGTCTTCCCCCGGCTGTAGAGGTCGCTGATGGTCCTGAGCCAGCTGCTGCCTGGAGAGCAGGCACGGGGCCAGAGCCACCTGCCCACTGTTCCCTCGCCACTCCTGGGGCCCCACTGTTTGCTCATGGCTGTGAGCATCTGGCTAATACAGGGAGTCGGGAGGTCATCCATCTTGTAGCCCTGAAAACAGCAGCAAGAAGATAAACAGAGCACCGAGAAGGACATGGCTGTCCACTCAGACCCAGAACACAGACAGCTCCCAGGAAACTGCAGTGGACAGAAGCCTGGAGAAAGACAAATCCTTCCCCCATCTGGACTCAGTCTCCCTAGCCAGCAGCTGAAGGTATGGATTCATCCACCCAAATTCTAGGATTTTAAGTTGTTGTGACCCTACATTAAGGTGCTGGTTTTTGGGTCCCTCAAATCCTGAATGCCTGTCTCCAGGAGTGATCATAAAGGCTGTACCAACTGAGCTCAGTTTCAGGAGGCCTCATTGCTAATGGCTTTGCAGTTGACCTCAATGACTAAAGGCTCAATCTCTAAATATTAAAGACACTGGGACATAGATCCTGAGTGGGTGATGTGTTCCTCAGCTCTACATTAAGCCCCTACCCCAGACCTAACCTGATCTAACCTTAGGTCCAACTTGACCCTGACCACAGGCTAAGCTGCACACTTCTCCTGTGATGTGGGGGCTGGGAGGATGGCTGAAGCTGCAAGTGGGGCTAGGGAGCCCCCCAGGCCTGGAAGGAAGCGCTCTCACCAGTGATGTTTCACAGAGGAGTTTGCTCCATGTACCAGGTTCCCAGTGGTGATGTGGAAGAAGGTGTTGCTGCTGCTCCAGTTGGAGAACTTGGTGAAGGGGTGAGTGGTCAAGATGTCCTAGGGGAGCAGAGAGAGTCTGAAGTTGCACAGCTGGACTGTTTGGCCTCACTCTCCTCAGCTCCAGCCCAGAGACACCACCCACACGAAGGACCTCAGGCCCTCAGATGGGGAAAGAAGCAAGAGGGTAGAGTCCAGCTGTGCCACAGAGCTGCTGTGCGAGGCAGGCCGTGGTTGGGACCAGCTAGAGGGACAGCCAAGAAAGCCCAGGAGGCAGTCAGGTGTATAGGGCCAGTACTGCAATTTTAAGAGCTTCAAGAAACTATGCTCCCACATGAGGTAATCCAGTGGAGTTGGAAGAGGGGGATGAGAAGACACCACCTCGGGGAACACAGAGTGTGAGCTGGGTTGAGAAGCAGCCCAGGGAAGTAGAGAAGAGTAGAGAAGCCTCGGAGGACCAAGGGAGATGTGAGGAAAACCAGGCAAGTGGGCCCATGGAGCCAAGAAAAAGATGGTGGCCATTGCCGCCTTCGCCAGCAGCCCCAGTTGTGCCCTCCTGTGTCCGTGGTAGGACTCTGCCCCCTTGGTAGGAACTGCTCAGGCCCTTACAACTGAGCACAGTTACCCCAGCACAGCCTGCCACCCCGACTAATGTGGGCAGAGAGCATTCTGGAGGGAGGAAGTGGGTGGTAGCGTCTGATGATGCTGAAAGACCAAGCACTAAAAGAGTTGAATGGATTTAATAGTGAGGACTTTGTTTGTAACTCAGAGAGCAGTTTTGATGGAGAGGTGAGAGGTAAAGAACTAGACACAGCAAACACAGATAACCTCTCAAGATGCGTGGCCAGGAGGGTGGATGAAGTGAGGGTGACAGTGACTAGAAAGGTCTTTTGGGTTTGGGTCTGGGATCAAGTGCAGACAGAGAAGCCCACCTTCCCCTGCTCTTCCCTGTCACTGCTCACATTGATGCTGGGATTGAAGAGGTTGAAATTCTTGTTAATGGCAATTAAGAGGATCTCAGGGTAGAGGAGATCAAGATGGCAGAGTGGGAGAACGCTCACTAAAACATCAAAATTACCAAAAATATAAAGCAACTCTCGCTAAATTCACTTGAGGACAAGCTGAACACTTGCTCTACAGCCAAGGCTGTAAAGAAAGATACACACAGACTCAGGAATGAGAAGTGATCAGGTCGGGACTGACCCCCTTTAAAGAAAGATACACACAGACTCAGGGATGTATGAGAAGTGACCAGGTCGGGACTGACCCCCTTTAAAGAAAGATACGCACAGACTCAGGGATGTATGAGAAGTGACCAGGTCGGGACTGACCCCCTTTAAAGAAAGATACACACAGACTCAGGAATGTATGAGAAGTGATCAGGTCGGGACTGACCCCCTTTAAAGAAAGATACGCACAGACTCAGGGATGTATGAGAAGTGATCAGGTCGGGACTGACCCCCTTTAGCAGGAGACACAAAAGAGGAGAAGGATATCTTGGGCTCAGGGATTCTACTTAGGGAGTGAGGGGGTCAAGCTATGTATTAGGAAAGTCCTGCATATAAATAGCCCTCCAGGACTATACAGTAGATAATTGTTTCTCCTAACTCAAAAAATAAGAGGAATATACACAGAATGAAGAATCAGAGGAGCCATTCCCAGTTAAAAGACTATGAGAATTACCCTGATGGAACGAATAATTATACAGACCCCTTCTGTATAATATTGGGATAGTCAAAAAGTTCATTTAGGTTTTTCTGTAACATTTTATAGATAATGAGTTTGAAACCAAGTTCAAAAAGGAGGTAATGAAAATAATTAAGGAATGAAAAAATGCTGTGAACAGAAATGCATATTACTGTAAGAAGGAACTACAAATTATAAAGCAGACACAAGAAAAATTAGGAAATTCATTTTCTGAGATGAAAGCAGAACCAAAGTCAAAGAACAGCAGAATGAATAATGCAGAATAAATCAGTTATCTTAAAAACAGAATGGAAATTACCCAATTAAAACAGTAGACAGAAAAATCAAATTAAAAAAAAAATGAAAGCAATATAAGAGACTTTGGGTGTAATACAAAGTGTGCTGATCTGTGCATACAAGGGATTCCAGAAGGAGAAGAAAGAGATGAAGAATTGAAAATGTATTTGAACAAGTTATGGCTGAAAATGTCCCTAACCTAAAGAAGAAAACAGATACGATGATACAGAAAGCACAGAGAGCTCCAGACAAGATGAACCCAAACAGACCTACAGCAAGACATAATACAAATGGCAAAAGTTAAAAATAGAGGATTCCAAAGGCAGCAAGAGAGAAACAAAGAGTTAATTACAGGGGAACCCCCATAACACGAACTATTTGAAGTAATAATGACTGAAAAACTTCCAAAATTAATAACAAAAACCAAAACACAGATTTGGGAAACTCAGAGAACCTGAAGCAGGACAATTACTAAAAATTCTATACCTTGCTGTAATGCTGTGGTTATGCTACTGTATCATTCGGTCACCGTCTTGATGACGCATGCGCCAGATGCGTGACCTGATGCACTGTGTTCATTGCTTGTAACTTATGAACTTAAACACAATGAAGAATGGAAATATCATGAAGCACCCACCAAGAAAGGGATAAAGATCAGGAACAGTAAGAGTTTTGGGAATACTGTTTTCCCCCTTTGATCTGGACAATCAAAGGAGGACCAGATTGTTTTCCACCTCCCTAGTGCTGCAAAGTCTTTGAACTCCTTTGAGAACAAAGAACTCTGTAAGGTATAAATATGGCAGTCATCCACACTTAAGGCAAGATCCCCTCCATGAACGCGTGCATGTAGTGGATGGTGCTGATAAAGAGTTGACGCTTTTGAACTGTGGTGTTGGAGAAGACTCTTGAGAGTCCCTTGGACTGCAAGGAGGTCCAACCAGTCCATTCTAAAGGAGATGAGTCCTGGGTGTTCATTGGTAGGACTGATGTTGAAGCTGAAACTCCAATACTTTGGCTACCTAATGTGAAGAACTGACTCATTTGAAAAGACCCTGATGCTGGGAAAGATTGAAGGCGGGAGGAGAAGGGGACGACGGAAGATGAGATGATTGGATGGCATCACTGACACGATGGACACAAGTTTGAGTAAACTCTAGGAGTTGGTGATGGACAGGGAGGCCTGACGTGCTGCAGTCCATGGGGTGGCAAAGCGTCAGACACGACTGAGCGACTGAACTGAACGGAACTGAGTGGATGGTGTTCCTGCTGAGGCTCTGGTGTGCTGACCCCAGGACTTCCCAGCTGCAGAGAGCCAGATGAAGGTTCTTTCCCCCGGATTGGTGAGATTCATTTACTAGTGCTATTGTAAATTCCATTATTTCCTTTTGCTTTGACCCTTGAGTCATACTAGCCTAAATAATAAATTGATGTTTGCTACCATCTTGTGGACTGCATCTGGAATTCTTTAAAAGAAACACTGAAGCAAAGCTAAACACTAGACATATTATATTTGAATTGCAGAAAATCAAAAACAAAAAAAATCTCTAAAGAAATCAGACAGGAGGAAAAAAAAATCCTTATCTATTGAGGAACAAAGATAAGAATTATGTCAGACTTCCCATCAGAAACCACACAAACAAGAAAAGAGTGGACTATTTATAATTGCAGGAAATGTCAAAAGAAGTTCTTCAGAAATAAGGAAAACAATATAGGTGAGAAACTCAAATCTACATAAAGAAAGAAAGAGCATCAGAGAAGGAATATGTAACTCGAAAATGAAATTTTTAAAATTTAGTTTAAAACTTCTAATAGAATAATAGTATAAAATTTTAGTAATCTTGGATTACTTAAAGAGTTCTTAGAACATCAAAAGCATGATCTTAAAAAAAAATGGATAAATTGGACCTCATTAAGATGAAAAGCTTTTGCTCCGTGAAAGACATTGCTAGTATTTCAAGGCAAGGAATATTGCTAAGGGTAAAAGTAATATGGAGCATAATATACCTAATTGTATTATCTTTGCTTGTCAGTGCTATGCTCAGGTTTACATCCTGAAGGAGACAACTTTTGATATTTTGCTAAGGAACAGCACATAATTTGGGGTGTAAAAAACTTAATCTTATTTTTCTGAATTTAGGGTCCTATGTTTGGAAGATAGCGTAAGAATGTTATAGTATGCAAGTCATTTAAGATTGGAGTGTTATGTATCTGAGAACAGAGAATGATTCTAGTTTTATTGTCTATTAAGCATACTGATAAAACAATGTTTTAAAATAAAAATAGCAGAACATAACATAATTTTAAGGAAATTTAATTCCTTAAGGTGAAAAACATTTGTTTTTGCTATCTAAAAATAATAAAGGGCATGCCAAACTTAAGGCATGCAATAACAAAGCACAAGTTATCTGAAGGAAATATAGAAATAGATTTTGAAATTATTATTAAATACAGAAAAAATAGTAGGAGACTAGCCTGTGTTCCTTTAGCTGCAAAGGGAAGTGGGAGACATTGAGTCTCAGATAGTGACCAGTTCAGAACACTAGGTGGTGCTATTAGCCCAGACTATTTGATGTCACTGGAGGGTGAACAGCCTCAGAATAGAAAGTCAAAAATTGCTTATGTATTAAAGGTGTGAATTGTTTTGTAGAATATATATCAAAGTATTGTGATAATTCTTGATTTTCTACTCTAGAGATGATTTTGAAAATTTTTTTCTGTTTTGAAGTAGTTTCTTTTTAAATATTTTATTTGATGGGCACTCCATTTTTTTTTCTTATTTTAAGTTAAAGATTATATATACAGTGTGTTTCTGTTTAGAACTCATAGTAAAACAAGATAACAGGTTTTCATATTGAGATGATATATTCAGAAAGAACTTGGTGTTAAGTTTTAGTGAACTTAATTCAAATCGGTGTTCAACTCCATTAAACTTTTAAAAATACTGAAAAGTTGATTTCTTTTAAGATTCATGTTAATTTCTTTTAAGATTGAGAATAATTAAATTCATTATTTGACTTCTGTACATGATTTATACCACTAAATTTTTATTGATACCTACATTGAACAAGTGAGAGAAACCCCTAACTCAGTGTGGCTTAAGCAAATGGAAATTTATTGGGTCACATAATTAAAAGATATGGCATTGCTGATTTCAAGTGAAGCTTGATCCAGTGGCTTAATTTTTTGGATTCTCTTCAACTGTTAGCTGTGTTTCTCTAGCTCTTGGCTTCTTTTGCAAATAAGCTCTCATCTCCTGAAGGTAGGGTAGGTCTCAGCAGGTTTATATCCTTCTCATTTTGTTTGTTTGTGTCTAATGACTCCAAGAAGGGTTGTGGTGTTAGATCATATTAGGTCTGTTTGGCTTGTCTTGGGCTGCCTGTCTACTCTGGTAGCTGTAGATAGAATTAGCAATCCTAGAAATTTAAAGATTAAGAATGTTGGAGGGATGGTTTCTCAAAAGCAGATTTGAAGATTGTTATAGCTTCCCTGGGAGAAGGCAATGGCACCCCACTCCAGTACTGTTGCCTGGAAAATCCCATGGATGGAGGAGCCTGGTAGGCTGCAGTCCATGGGGTCGCTAAGAGTTGGACACGACTGAGCGACTTCACTTTCATTTTCCACTTTCATGCATTGGAGAAGGAAATGGCAACCCACTCCAGTGTTCTTGCCTGGAGAATCCCATGGACGGAGAAGCCTGGTAGGCTGCAGTCCATGGGGTCGCACGGACTTGGACATGACTGAAGTGACTTAGCAGCAGCAGCATAGCTTCCCTTGGGCTTCCCTGGTGGCTTAGATGGTAAAGAATCTGCCTGCAATGTGGGAAACCTGGGGTTGACCCTTGGGTTGGAAAGGTCCTCTGGAGGAGGGCATGGCAATCCACTCCAATATTCTTGCCTGGAGAATCCCACGGACAGAGGAACCTCATGGACTACAGTCCACAGGGTCACAAAGAGTCGGATATGGCTGAGCGACTAAGCACAGCACAGCCACATAGCTTCCCTGGTGGCTTAGATGGTAAAGAATACACCTGCAATGCAGGAGACCTGGGTTCGATTCCTAGGTTGAGAAGATCCCCTGGAGAAGGCAATGGCTACCCACTCCAGTATTATTGCCTAGAGAATCCCATGGACAGAGGAGTCTGGTGGGCTATAGCCCATGGGGTCGCACAGAGTCATACATGACTGACTGACTAAGCATGAGCATGGTAGGACCTTTGCTAAGTGGACAGGTGACCCACAATATAAATAAAGATTTTAACGAAAAGACTAAATAGTCAAAGATCCATCTGGTGTTTTAACAAAGAAAAAATTGAATTATGGTTGTGCAATAGTATAACATTTGTCAGTAGAGACTCAAAAGCCTTTTAACCATATTTTTATTTTTTATTTTTATTTTTATTTTTTTAATTTTATTTTATTTTTAAACTTTACATAATTGTATTAGTTTTGACAAATATCAAAATGAATCCACCACAGGTATACATGTGTTCCCCATCCTGAACCCTCCTCCCTCCTCCCTCCCCATACCATCCCTCTGGGTCGTCCCAGTGCACCAGCCCCAAGCATCCAGTATCGTGGATCGAACCTGGACTGGCAACTCGTTTCTTACATGATATTTTACATGTTACAATGTCATTCTCCCAAATCTTCCCACCCTCTCCCTCTCCCACAGAGTCCATAAGACTGTTCTATACATCAGTGTCTCTTTTGCTGTCTCGTACACAGGGTTATTGTTACCATCTTTCTAAATTCCATATATATGCGTTAGAATACTGTATTTATGTTTTTCCTTCTGGCTTACTTCACTCTGTATAATAGGCTCCAGTTTCATCCACCTCATTAGAACTGATTCAAATGTATTCTTTTTAATGGCTGAGTAATACTCCATTGTGTATATGTACCACAGCTTTCTTATCCATTCTTCTGCTGATGGACATCTAGGTTGCTTCCATGTCTTGGCTATTATAAACAGTGCTGCGATGAACATTGGGGTACACGTGTCTCTTTCCCTTCTGGTTTCCTCAGTGTGTATGCCCAGCAGTGGGGTTGCTGGATCATAAGGCAGTTCTATTTCCAGTTTTTTAAGGAATCTCCACACTGTTCTCCATAGTGGCTGTACTAGTTTGCATTCCCACCAACAGTGTAAGAGGGTTCCCTTTTCTCCACACCCTCTCCAGCATTTATTATTTGTAGACTTTTGGATCGCAGCCATTCTGACTGGTGTGAAATGGTACCTCATAGTGGTTTTGATTTGCATTTCTCTGATAATGAGTGATGTTGAGCATCTTTTCATGTGTTTGTTAGCCATCTGTATGTCTTTTTTGGAGAAATGTCTATTTAGTTCTTTGGCCCATTTTTTGATTGGGTCGTTTATTTTTCTGGAGTTGAACTGTAGGAGTTGCTTGTATATTTTTGAGATTAGTTGTTTGTCAGTTGCTTCATTTGCTATTATTTTCTCCCATTCTGAAGGCTGTCTTTTCACCTTGCTAATAGTTTCCTTTGATGTGCAGAAGCTTTTAAGGTTAATTAGGTCCCATTTGTTTATTTTTGTTTTTATTTCCAATATTCTGGGAGGTGGGTCATAGAGGATCCTGCTGTGATGTATGTCGGAGAGTGTTTTGCCTATGTTCTCCTCTAGGAGTTTTATAGTTTCTGGTCTTACGTTTAGATCTTTAATCCATTTTGAGTTTATTTTTGTGTATGGTGTTAGAAAGTGGTCCAGTTTCATTCTTTTACAAGTGGTTGACCAGATTTCCCAGCACCACTTGTTAAAGAGATTGTCTTTAATCCATTGTATATTCTTGCCTCCTTTGTCGAAGATAAGGTGTCCATATGTGCGTGGATTTATCTCTGGGCTTTCTATTTTATTCCATTGATCAATATTTCTGTCTTTGTGCCAGTACCATACTGTCTTGATAACTGTGGCTTTGTAGTAGAGCCTGAAGTCAGGTAGGTTGATTCCTCCAGTTCCATTCTTCTTTCTCAAGATCGCTTTGGCTATTCGAGGTTTTTTGTATTTCCATACAAATTGTGAAATTATTTGTTCTAGCTCTGTGAAGAATACTGTTGGTAGCTTGATAGGGATTGCGTTGAATCTATAAATTGCTTTGGGTAGTATACTCATTTTCACTATATTGATTCTTCCAATCCATGAACATGGTATATTTCTCCATCTATTAGTGTCCTCTTTGATTTCTTTCACCAGTGTTTTATAGTTTTCTATATATAGGTCTTTAGTTTCTTTAGGTAGATATATTCCTAAGTATTTTATTCTTTCCGTTGCAATGGTGAATGGAATTGTTTCCTTAATTTCTCTTTCTGTTTTCTCATTATTAGTGTATAGGAATGCAAGGGATTTCTGTGTGTTGATTTTATATCCTGCAACTTTACTGTAGTCATTGATTATTTCTAGTAATTTTCTGGTGGACTCTTTAGGGTTTTCTATGTAGAGGATCATGTCATCTGCAAATAGTGAGAGTTTTACTTCTTCTTTTCCAATTTGGATTCCTTTGATTTCTTTTTCTGCTCTGATTGCTGTGGCCAAAACTTCCAAAACTATGTTGAATAGTAATGGTGAAAGTGGGCACCCTTGTCTTGTTCCTGACTTTAGAGGAAATGCTTTCAATTTTTCACCATTGAGGATAATGTTTGCTGTGGGTTTGTCATATATAGCTTTTATTATGTTGAGGTATGTTCCTTCTATTCCTGCTTTCTGGAGAGTTTTTATCATAAATGGATGTTGAATTTTGTCAAAGGCTTTCTCTGCATCTATTGAGATAATCATATGGTTTTTATTTTTCAATTTGTTAATGTGGTGTATTACATTGACTGATTTGCGGATATTGAAGAATCCTTGCATCCCTGGGATAAAGCCCACTTGATCATGGTGTATGATCTTTTTAATGTGTTGTTGGATTCTGATTGCTAGAATTTTGTTAAGGATTTTTGCATCTATGTTCATCAGTGATATTGGCCTGTAGTTTTCTTTTTTTGTGGGATCTTTGTCAGGTTTTGGTATTAGGGTGATGGTGGCCTCATAGAATGAGTTTGGAAGTTTACCTTCCTCTGCAATTTTCTGGAAGAGTTTGAGCAGGATAGGTGTTAGCTCTTCTCTAAATTTTTGGTAGAATTCAGCTGTGAAGCCGTCTGGACCGGGGCTTTTGTTTGCTGGAAGATTTTTGATTACAGTTTCAATTTCCATGCTTGTGATGGGTCTGTTAAGATTTTCTATTTCTTCCTGGTCCAGTTTTGGAAAGTTGTGCTTTTCTAAGAATTTGTCCATTTCTTCCACGTTGTCCATTTTATTGGCATATAATTGTTGATAGTAGTCTCTTATGATCCTTTGTATTTCTGTGTTGTCTGTTGTGATCTCTCCATTTTCGTTTCTAATTTTGTTGATTTGATTTTTCTCCCTTTGTTTCTTGATGAGTCTGGCTAATGGTTTGTCAATTTTATTTATCCTTTCAAAGAACCAGCTTTTGGTTTTGTTGATTTTTGCTATGGTCTCTTTTGTTTCTTTTGCATTTATTTCTGCTCTAATTTTTAAGATTTCTTTCCTTCTACTAACCCTGGGGTTCTTCATTTCTTCCTTTTCTAGTTGCTTTAGGTGTAGAGTTAGGTTATTTATTTGACTTTTTTCTTGTTTCTTGAGGTGTGCCTGTATTGCTATGAACTTTCCCCTTAGGACTGCTTTTACCATGTCCCACAGGTTTTGGGTTGTTGTGTTTTCATTTTCATTCGTTTCTATGCAAATTTTGATTTCTTTTTTGATTTCTTCTGTGATTTGTTGGTTATTCAGCAGCGTGTTGTTCAGCCTCCATATGTTGGAATTTTTAATAGTTTTTCTCCTGTAATTGAGATCTAATCTTACTGCATTGTGGTCAGAAAAAATGCTTGGAATGATTTCTATCTTTTTGAATTTACCAAGGCTAGCTTTATGGCCCAGGATGTGATCTATCCTGGAGAAGGTTCCATGTGCGCTTGAGAAAAAGGTGAAATTCATTGTTTTGGGATGAAATGACCTATAGATATCAATTAGGTCTAACTGGTCTATTGTATCATTTAAAGTTTGTGTTTCCTTGTTAATTTTCTGTTTAGTTGATCTATCCATAGGTGTAAGTGGGGTATTAAGGTCTCCCACTATTATTGTGTTATTGTTAATTTCTCCTTTCATACTTGTTAGCAGTTGTCTTACGTACTGTGGTGCTCCCGTGTTGGGTGCATATATATTTATAATTGTTATATCTTCTTCTTGGATTGATCCTTTGATCATTATGTAGTGACCTTCTTTGTCTCTTTTCACAGCCTTTGTTTTAAAGTCTATTTTATCTGATATGAGTATTGCTACTCCTGCTTTCTTTTGGTCCCTATTTGCATGGAAAATCTTTTTCCAGCCCTTCACTTTCAGTCTGTATGTGTCCCCTGTTTTGAGGTGGGTCTCTTGTAGACAACATATGTAGGGGTCTTGTTTTTGTATCCATTCAGCCAGTCTTTGTCTTTTGGTTGGGGCATTCAACCCATTTACGTTTAAGGTAATTACTGATAAGTATGTTCCCGTTGCCATTTACTTTATTGTTTTGGGTTCGAGTTTATACACCGTTTTTGTGTTTCCTGTCTAGAGAATATCCTTTAGTATTTGTTGGAGAGCTGGTTTGGTGGTGCAGAATTCTCTCAGCTTTTGCTTGTCTGAAAAGCTTTTGATTTCTCCTTCATACTTGAATGAGATCCTTGCTGGGTACAATAATCTGGGCTGTAGGTTATTTTCTTTCATCATTTTAAGTATGTCTTGCCATTCCCTCCTGGCTTGAAGAGTTTCTATTGAAAGATCAGCTGTTATCCTTATGGGAATTCCCTTGTGTGTTATTTGTTGTTTTTCCCTTGCTGCTTTTAATATTTGTTCTTTGTGTTTGATCTTTGTTAATTTGATTAATATGTGTCTTGGGGTGTTTCGCCTTGGGTTTATCCTGTTTGGTACTCTCTGGGTTTCTTGGACTTGGGTGATTATTTCCTTCCCCATTTTAGGGAAGTTTTCCACTATTATCTCCTCAAGTATTTTCTCATGGTCTTTCTTTTTGTCTTCTTCTTCTGGAACCCCTATGATTCGAATGTTGTAGCGTTTAATATTGTCCTGAAGGTCTCTGAGATTGTCCTCATTTCTTTTAATTCGTTTTTCTTTTATCCTCTCTGATTCATTTATTTCTACCATTCTATCTTCTAATTCACTAATCCTGTCTTCTGCCTCTGTTATTCTACTATTTGTTGCCTCCAGAGTGTTTTTAATTTCACTTATTGCATTATTCATTATATATTGACTCTTTTTTATTTCTTCTAGGTCCTTGTTAAACCTTTCTTGCATCTTCTCAATCCTTGTCTCCAGGCTATTTATCTGTGATTCCATTTTAGTTTCAAGATTTTGGATCAATTTCACTATCATTATTCGGAATTCTTTATCAGGTAGATTCCCTATCTCTTCCTCTTTTGTTTGGTTTGGTGGGCATTTATCCTGTTCCTTTATCTGCTGAGTATTCCTCTGTCTCTTCATCTTGTTTAAATTGCTGAGTTTGGGGTGTCCTTTCTGTATTCTGGCAGTTTGTGGAGTTCTCTTTATTGTGGTGTTTCCTCGCTGTGTGTGGGTTTGTACAGGTGGCTTGTCAAGGTTTCCTGGTTAGGGAAGCTTGTGTCGGTGTTCTGGTGGGTGGAGCTGTATTTCTTCTCTCTGGAGTGCAATGAAATGTCCAGTAATGAGTTATGAGATGTCTATAGTTTTGGGGTGACTTTGGGCAGCCTGTATCTTGATGCTCAGGGCTGTGTTCCTTTGTTGCTGGAGAATTTGCTTGGTATGTCTTGCCCTGGAACTTATTGGCCCTTGTGTGGTGCTTGGTTTCAGTGTCGGTATGGAGGCATTTGATGAGCTCCTGTGAATGAATGTTCCTTGGAGTCAGGGGTTCCCTGGAGTCAGGGTTTGGACTTAAGTCTCCTGCTTCCGATTATCGGTCTTATTTTTACAGTAGTTTCAAAACTTCTCCTTCTATACAGCACCATTGATAAAACATCTACATTAAAGATGATAAGTTTCTCTACAGTGAGGGTCACTCAGAGAGGTTCACAGGGTTACATGGAGAAGAGAAGAGGGAGGAGGGAGTTAGAGGTGACCCAAATGAGATGAGGTGAATCAATAGTGGAGAGAGTGGGCTAGCCAGTAGTCACTTCCTTATGTGCACTCCACAACTGGACCACTCAGAGATGTTCACGGGGTTATACAGAGAAGAGAAGAAGGAGGAAGGTAACAGAGGTGGCCAGAAGGATAAAAGGGGGGAATGAAAAGGAGGGAGACAGATCCAGCCAGTAATCAGTTCCCTAAGTGTTCTCCACCGTCTGGAACACACAGAAATTCACAGAGTTGGGTAGAGTAGAGAAGGGTTAGGGAGGAGACACAGGCGACCTGGTGGAGAAAAAGGAGGGTCCAAAGGGAGAGAGAGCAGTCAAGCCAGTAATCTCACTCCCTAGTGAAAAATGGGTCCTGAAGATTGGGTCCTTAAAGGTACAAAATTGGTAACAAATACATAAAAGCAAAAATTAAAAATCTAGAGTAGTGTTTGGAATTTCAAAAATACGATGTTAAAGAAAAGAAGAAGGAAAAGAAAGAGAGAAAGAACAAACAAACGAAAACAAACAAGGTCGCAAAAATTATAAAGAAAGTACAGGTACAAAATTGATAACTAATACCAGAAAGCGAAAATTAAAAATCTAGAGTAGAGTTTGGAATTTCAAAAATACGATGTTAAAGAAAAGAAGAAGGAAAAGAAAGAGAGAAAAAACGAACAAACAAAAACAAACAAGGTCGCGAAAATTATAAAGAAAGTACAGGTACAAAATTGATAACTAATACCAGAAAGCAAAAATTAAAAATCTAGAGTAGAGTTTGGAATTTCAAAAATACAATGTTAAAAAAAAAAAAAAAAAAGAAGAAGAAAAATAAAGAGAGAAAACAAACAAACAAATACGAACAATGTCACAAAAATTATAAAGAAAATACAGGTACAAAATTGATATCAAATACCAAAAAGCATAAATTAAAAATCTAGAGTAAAGTTTGGAATTTCAGATATACAATGTTATATAAAAGAAGAAGAGAAAGAAACAGAGAAGAAGAAGAAAAAAAAAAGTCACAGAAATTATATAAAAAAAAACTATAGGTACAAAATTGATAACATATACCAAAAAGCGAAAATTAAAAATCTAGAGTAGAGTTTGGGATTTCAAAAATACAATGTTAAAGAAAAGAAGAAAAAAACAAAAACAAACAAAAAAAACAAGGTCAAAAAATTATAAAATATATATATATGAAGTTTGCTGAAGAAGAAAAAAAATAGGGTCTTTTTTTTTTTTTTTTTGCAAAGTAATAGGTTATAAAAGTGAAAATTAAAGGAACAATAGAGGACTTAAAATTTTTTTTTTAATTAAAAAAAAAAAAAAGAAAGAATGATCGTAAAAATAATAAAAATATATCTAGAACTTTTTTTTTTTTGGGTGTTGTGGGTTCAGTTCATTTTTGGCTAGTTCCTTGGTCAGATTTATATTTCTCAAGATCTATAGGCCCCTTCCTATGTAGTCTGTAGTAACCACAGGGTTTTGATCTATTGTCTGTAGCTTCCAAGGCGTTTCCCTCTGTTATATCTTCTTCTGTTTGCTAGTCTCTTCAGTATCTGGTTTCCGCCCTGACTCAAAGGGCACGGTGGAGGACACTTTTTTTTTTTTTTTTTTTTTTAGGCTTACTTGTTCAGTCGCGCTGTGGGGAGGGAGGGAGGGATGCTGCAAACAAATAACACTGGCGTGGGCTCGCAGTGCCTCAGCCACCCTGGGTCTGCCCCTGCTCACGGCGCGTGTAGCCTCCCTGTCCACACTGCTCAGACTCTAGGTTGTTCCGCCGGGAACAATCCGAGGCTGGCCCTGGGCTGCATGCACCTCCCAGGTCCAAGCCGCTCAGGTTCAGGCATTCGGGTAGTCCTCAGAGGCGCAGACTCAGTTGGGCCTGCGTTTTGTGCTCTTCCCAGGTCCGAGCGCCAATTTGCTCTTCCCAGGCGAGCGCCAATGCTGCGACTTATCGCCTCCCCGCCACTCGGTTATCTGGATGTAAAACCGGCGCACCTTCTCAGGCAGATGTTGACCGTCCAGACCCCCAAGAAGTTTTAGTTAGCAAAGAAGCCTGCTTACAATTTTATAGATAATGTCTCTCTGGGGCTGCGATTGCCCCCTACCGGCTCTGGCTGTCTGTCACCGGAGGGGGAAGGTCTGCAGCCGGCTATCTCTGTTCAGTCCTTTGTTCCGTGCGCGGGCCTGGCGGTCTTAGGTTAGGGCTGGCTTTTCGCGTGGTAGGTATCCCACAGTCTGGTTTGCTAGCCCAAATTATTTCGCTCAGATAGCGCTCAGGGTATTCAGGCCAGATTCTTACTCTCAGCGATGCAGCCCACGCCGCGCCTCCCTGCCCAGCCCCGGTTTGCTAATGGCGGATGCAGGCTTCTGCGCTGCTTCTCTGCTGGGGGAGTTACTGTAGGGCTCGCAATCTGCGAGTTTTAAATTGTTTATTTATTTTTTCTCCCTGTTATGTTGCCCTCTGTGCTTCCAAAGCTCGGCACAGATTCGGCAGTGAGAAGGTTTCCTGATGTTTGGAAACTTCTCTCTTTTTAAGACTGCCTTCCTGGGACGGAACTCCGTCCCTCCCTCTTTTGTCTCTTTTTTTTTGTTTTTAATATTTTCTCCTACCTCCTTTCGAAGAGTTGGGTTGCTTTTCTGGGTGCCTGATGTCCTCTGCCGGCATTCAGAAGTTGTTTTGTGGAATTTACTCGACGTTTAAATGCTCTTTTGATGAATTTGTGGGGGAGAAAGTGTTCTCCCCGTCCTACTCCTCCGCCATCTTGCTAACCATATTTTTAAATGAGCTAATCTGAACTAACTTTGTCAAAATATTCATACATTTCATTGCCTTTTGCCACATTCATTATTTGCAGATATTACAAACCACAGCAAATATATCAGTGGTTCTCCTTCCCTCAAATCTTATGTAATTTATTGTACACACTTATTTGCCTTTATTTATTTTGTTTCACATTCTAGAACAACCAAATACTTTCAGCTATTTCACTAAACACACTGTTTAGTTCAGTTGAATAGCCTTATTCTAGCATAATATGTAGAGTGTGAAATAATACACCTAAGGAAAAATCCTAGCATCTGGGCTGTATTTTATTCCTGGAATTGTTCACTGTTGAGTGGAATGATTGGACCTGTCACATAGCTTACCTATTGGTTGAATAGGTAATTGTACTTGTAATTGACAATTGTATTTGTCATTATTTTTTAAGCTTTATTTTTCTCATTTTTAATATATGCTGTCATCAAAATTAAATAGTGGATTTGATGGGTTCTTTTTGCAAATTGCATCTTACTGTTACCATAGTGCAACTCTAAGAGCCAAAAATAATTTTCCATGACCACTGTTGTGAAACTTATGTCATGTTCTATTTGTCTGTGTGTCGTGTCTCCCTTACTCAGCTGAATATTTTGAGAAGAGGATTTGTGTTTTAGGAGCACACTGAGTATGTTGCTGAATAAATGATTATCTAGTATCCAGGGCTTAGTGAGCAAATCTTACCCTCCTTTCTTCTCTATCAGTGTCATTGGAATGTACAGTTAATGGCATTGGTAAGTTAAACTTCGTGAAACACTGCGCTGCAAGTAGCATCCACTGCCACAAAACCAAGGCAACGCAAGCCCTTTTGATTGCATTTAATAAACCCCTCCCTAAATGGCAACCCACTCCAGTGTTCTTGACTGGAGAATCCCAGGGACGGTGGAGCCTGGTGGGCTACCGTCTATGGGGTTGCACAGAGTTGCACACGACTGAAGCGACTTAGCAGCAGCAGCAGCAATCAAGCCACAGTTGATCTTTAATCCAGTACAACATGAAGTGTTAGCAGTGATGCTGGTTGGACAAAAATAAGTATGGACTTTACTGTGTTCCATAATTACTCAGGCTAAGGAATTTAAGCTGTTATGTTGTACACATAGACTTCAGTTCAGTTCAGTTCAGTTGCTCAGTTGTATCCAACTCTTTGCAACCCCATGAACCACAGCACACCAGGCCTCCCTGTCCATCACCAACTCCCGACTTGGGTTATGTCATTTATCACATCAAACAAAGTAAAAGACACATTTTAAAAATTGCCTCAAATTATTCAGTTCCTGGTGGGATTCATATTCTTAAAAGGCTGTTTCCTAGGAAATATGCTATTCCTTCATATGCTTTATAAGCAGACATGTTTTACTGAGGGTTTGGGGAGTCTTGCAGCTGCAGAGGTCTAAAAGGCCCACAGAACATCCAGCCCTGCCCTAGGTTACCATCAAAGAGTCTTATTTCCACATATTTAAAGAACATAGGAGTTATACAATAAAAATACTGTCAACTTAGGTAAACTTTTAAGTATATTTTCTTTGAGAATTGTTATGATAATCATTCAACTATTATACCACAAATCCATTTTTATCTTCTTCTAGGTCAGGGATATTTCTCTTCGTTTAGTTACTACTTACAAAAATAGTCATTATTAATACAGTTAAAGTTGTCTACACTAGTAACATCTTAAGGAACTTAATTACACTTAGAGTGATGACTGAGTATAAAAGAGTTAGGCAAATTATTATTTTTAGTAAGAAAAACATGATAGGCTAAATCAAAAGTGCATAACTTAGAACTTCCCTGATAGTCCAGTGGTTAAGAATCCACCTGGCAAAGCAGGGGAAATGGGTTTGATCCCTGGTCTGGGAAGATTCCTCATCCTGCAGGGCAAATAAACCCACACACTGCAACTGCTGAGCTCACATGCCTAACTGCTGAAGCCAACATGTCTTAAAGCCCATGCTCTATACCAACAGAAGCCACTGCAATGAAAAGTTTGTGCACTGCAACTACAGAATAGCCCCCCATGCAGCCTAATAAATTCTTTAAAAGTTTATACACTTAAACAAATAAAAAGAAAATATGGCCAGAAAGATAAGGAACCAAAGCATTCAAAGGAGAGTCTGGCATTTAACAGGAGAATCTTTTCCCATTGCTCTTTGATGAAAGCTGTTCTACTTCATGCAGCTGTTTGCTTGTGCCAAGGATCTTGGGGCAGTTGTTGACCTCTGTGGTTCTCTGGGCAACCTGGGTTTGTAATCTCTGATGGCTGTGACTTTCCAATTGTTGTCAGATGAGTGTTGTGATTTTCGTTGTGAAATGTGTATCCAAGGATCAATTCCTTCTACTTTAATGGCTCTGTTAGAGTTGAATATTCGATATAGTCCTTTTCAGTGATGTTCAACTTTCTATGAGTTGTTTTCTACACACTGGATTTCACTGATGAGGTGGTTGGAAAGGAAAAACAGCTGTTCTGTTAATGACAGGAGTGAGATATATTGCTTAACCCCTTATAATATTTACCTGAAAAGTTTGGGTAAATTTTAGCTAAAAGATTTTAAAGTTAGGCTAGAGATATTTCCAAAATGTAGGCTTGCAAGTGATCAGTTGATGGAAGATAATCTGTTGATAATCAATTGACAGAGATGATGAAGGACAGGAGATGGTGCTGCAGTCCATGGGGTTGCGAACAGTAACACACAACTTACCAACTAAACAGCAATAACAACAAATCTAGGATTACCTCATGGTAATCCTAAGAAAGATTGGTCCTTGAGGGTATAGAATATCAAGAGTGTCTGATAGTTTGGTCTATTTGCGTTTTCACATGTCGTGTATTCCTCCCACTTTTCTAGAGTACTGTGTGTTGAAGGACATTTCCTGTCATTTTTTAGTAAGGAGCTGGACTTCCCAGGTAGCTCAGATGGTAACATATCTCCCTGCAGGGCAGAAGACCTGGATTTGATCCCTGGGTCAGGAAGATCCCCTGGAGAAGTGAATGGCAACCCCCTCCAGTATTCTTGCCTGGAGAATCCCATGGACAAAGTTGCCTGGTGGGCTACAGTCCATGGGATTGCAGAAAGTCAGACATGACTGAGTGAATAACACTTTACTTTACTAAGCTTTACCTCATTCAAAGTAGCACTCCCAATAAAATGTTTTCACCTCTCACTAAATAGCTGGGTTGGAATGGCTTAGGTAAAGAACGCAAATATATAATAGTTTTTAAAGCCATTTTAAGTCACAGTGAAATTCAATTGTTAGTGCCCCCAAAATAAACACACAATTACTAGTAAAAATTCATAACCCACAGAGGGAAGAAATGGTACAAAATCTATTTGGAGATCCTCAAATTATCCTGTGGGGCAAGATTCCAATTCATGTCTGACTTTATAGTTTTTCTAGGATTATGTTGGTTATAGATGAGGGAAGAACTGCTCCTATCTTCTGATGTCTTAGAAAGTTATCCCATCAGTGTGTATTTAATACGTGATTTTGGTGATTACTATAGTGATTTTATCTGGTGCTCCAGTGGTTAAGAATTTGCCAGCCAATTCAGGGGACATGGGTTCGATCCCTGGTCTGGAAAGATTCTACACGCTGCATGGCAGCTAAGCCCGTACACCGTAACTGTAGTGAAGCCTCATGTGCTCTAGAGCCTGCGCTCTACAACACTGGAAGCCACCGCAATATGAAGCCTGGGCTGTGCAACCAGAGAGTAGCCCCCTCTCGCCCCAACTAGAGAAAGCCCATATAGAGCAACAAACCCAGCACAGTGGAAAAAAAAAAAAAAAATACTGTAGTCAATTTCTCCCTACTGTGGTGAATTGTATCATGGAGGATTTAAAGAAATGCCCATCTGAGCTTAACTGGTACCACCAGGTTGCCATCATGAATCTCAAAACCTAGGAAGATCTAAGTAAAGTAAGTAAAAAAAAAGTAGCTCAGTCGTGTCCGACTCTTTGTGACCCCGTGGACTGTAGCCTACCAGGCTCCTCCGTCCATGGGATTCTCCAGGCAAGGATACTGGAGCGAGTTGCCATTTTCTTCTCCAGGGGAGAAGTTACTAGCAGTCGGTTAATGAAAGAAAAGAATGTCTCAAAAATCGGAGAATGGCACCAGGCCCCTCACCCACAAGATGTATTCTGAGATAATCTTGGCACCAGGCAAGTCATCCCAGGCCATAAATCTAGTGCTTTTTGGAATTGGGGGCGAAATACTATGCATCAATGATGGAATTTGTGAATTCCACAGACTGGTCTGTCTTCTGTGAAAGAGGCCCTTGTCTAAGGTCTTTAGTCAGAGGATTCTGTGTAGAATGGTGATCTGCTAAAACTTTTTTCCAATGTCTCATCTCACAGGCTCTGAGTAGATGACTAATTTGGCCAACACTGGTTTTTTTTTTTTTTTTCCTGAGGCAAAGATAAAAACCTTTACTCCTAGATCAATGAACAGGCATTTATAAACAATGAGTCTTTGATATGTTAACTTGTTAATAGATTTAGATCATGGCCTCATCTATTGTATACTTTTAAAGAGAAAGATTTATGGTTATTTGGGAGGTCAGGAAGGTGAGCAAGTTCAGCACAGATGACTGTTGAATAAATATTTGAGATCACTAAAGGTCTTTCTGGGTTCTGTTTTTTATTTTCTGGTTTTTTTATTTGGTTTCTGAATGGGAATGAGAACGAATACAAAGGGTGGTATAAAAATGAAGATTAAGTTGTCTAGAGACAAAGAGAGAATACTTTAGTCTTGATAAAATGTGAGATAGCTACTGCTTCCTTCTCCTGAGAGATAGCCTTCTCTCACCAGCTTTACCAACAAGTGATCTAAAATTGGCAAATGATGATAAAAGTAGCCATCTACTAAGTTCAATATAGGCAATATATATATGGACTGAGGTATATGATAAAATGCTTGCTCTATAATACACAAAAAAGTGACAGTTCCTGCTGTGAGTAAGTTACACTCAGTAAAAGCAATAGAGTGAGGGAACTATTGTGAATATTGCAATATTGTGTACCAGCCATTCCCCTAGACCCACAAAATATTTTATCATATTTAATCAGCAAAATAATAATGAGAAATACATAGATTATCTTCCCCTTTCCCATTTTATTGTTTGGATAATAACAACTTTAAGAACATAAGCAATTACATCAAGGTTACAAAACAATAAGCATATTAAACCAGGATTTGCATTTGGTTGAAGACATATACAAATAAGTATAGAGAACAGAATTAAAGAGGCATAAAAAGGAACCATTGGAATTTAATGCCTCCAAAATCTCTTTAGTTCCAAAATATTTAAGGAAGTCTTCATGAAGGCGATACCATTTGAACTAAGCTTGCAAATAGAGGAAAGGATTTTAACAGTTAAATATGGCAAGAAAGATATCTTGGAGAAGGAAATGGCAACCCACTCCAATATTTTTTCTAGGAAAATCCCATGGACAGAGTAACCTGGAGGATTGGGCTACATTCCATGCTGTTGCAAAGATGGAATACAAATAAGCACTTACATGTGTGTGCCTGCACACGCACACACACACACACACACACACACATGCAGCAAGGAAGACAAAAAAATGATAGAGCTGGGAGTGAGTCCAATTCAGTCTGAAGCCAAAGTCTATTTTTTTCCACTACACATAATTAAAACAGTGAGAAAATCTGGGAAACCAATGAGAGTAAAAATGTATTACCTTGATTTAGGGAAAAAAGATTAAAAAGGGAACTCCAGAGAATAAGAAGGCCCTTCAGTGCAAATACAGCAGGTTCTGTGTTATAGAACTGTTGTTTTTCAGTCACTCAATTGTGTTCGACTCTTTGTGACCCCATAAATTGCAGCACACCAAGCTTCCCTGTCTTTCACTATCTCCTGGAGTTGGCTCAAACTTACGTCCGTTGGATCTATGATGCCATCCAACCATCTCATTCGCTGTCATCCCCTTTCTCCTCCTGCCCTCAGTCTTTCCCAGAATTAGGGTCTGTTCCAGTGAGTCAGTTCTTCGTATCAGGTGGCCAAAGTATTGGAGCTTCAGCTTCAGCATCAGTCCTTCCACTGACTATTCAGGACTGATTTCCTTTAGGATGGACTGGTTTGATCTCCTTGCAGTCCAAGGGACTCTTAAGAGTCTTCACCAGCACCACAGTTCCAAAGCATCAGTTCTTTGGAGCCCAGTCTTCTTTATGGTCCAATTCTCACATCCATACATGACTACTGGAAAAACAATAGCTTTGACTATACAGACCTTTATCAGAGAAGTGATGTCTCTGATTTTAAATAATCTGTCTAGCTTTGTCATAGCTTTTCTTCCAAGGAGCAAGCGTCTTTAATTTCATGGCTATAGTGACTGTCTGCAGTGGTTTCAGAGCCTAAGAAAATAAAGTCTCACTGTTTCCATTGTTTCCCCATCTATTTGCCATGAAGTGATGGACGTGAGTCTGAGTGAGCTCCGGGAGTTGATGATGGACAGGGAGGCCTGTCATGCTGAGATTTATGGGGTCGCAAAGAGTTGGACACGACTAGTGAACTGAACTGAACTGATGTGACCAGATGCCATGGTCTTCATTTTTTGAATGTTGAGTTTTAAGCAAATTTTTTTCATACTCTTTCACCTTCATCAAGAGGCCCTTTTGTTCCTCTTCTCTTTCTACCTTAAGGGTGGTGTCATCTTCATATCTGAAGTTATTGATATTTCTCCCAGTAATCTTGATTCCAGCTTGTGCTTCATCCAGCCAGCATTTTGCATAAGGTACTTTATATATAAGTTAAATAAACAGAGTGACAATGTACAGCCTTGACATACTCTTTTCCCATTTTGGAACCAGTCTGTTGCATGTCCAGTTCCAACTGTTGCTTCTTGACCTGCATACAGGTTTCTCAGGAGGCAGATAAAGTGGTCTGGTATTTCCACCTCTTTAAGAATATTACACACATTTTTATAGTCCACACAGTCAAAGGCTTTAGTTTAGTTAAAGAAGGAGAAGCAGATGTTTTTCTCGAACTCTCTTGATTTTTTGATGATTCAACAGATGTTGGCAATTTGATGTCTGGTTCCTCTGACTTTTCTATATGCAGTTTATACATCTGGAAGTACTTGGTTCACATAATGTTGAAGCCTAGCTTGAAGGATTTTGAGCATTACCTTGCTAGCATGGGAAAAGAGCACAGTTGTGCTGTAGTTTGAACATTCTTTGCCATTACTCTTCTTTGGGATCAAAATGAAGACTGATATTTTCCAGTCATGTGGCCATTGCTGAGTTTTCTAAATTTGCTGGCATATTGAGGGCAGCACTTTACCAGGATCATCTTTTAGGATTTGGTATAGTTCAGCTGGAATTCCATTACCTACACTAGCTTTGTTTGCAGTAATGCTTCTTAAAGCCCACTTGACTTCACTCCAGAATGTCTGTTTCTAGGTGAATGATTACACCATTGTAATTATCCAAGTCACTAAGATCTTTTATGTACAGTTCTTCTGTTTATTCTGGCCACTTCTTGTTAATATCTTCTGCTTCTGTTAAGTCCATACTGTTTCTGTCCTTTATTGTGCCCATCTTTGTGTGAAATGTTCTTTGTTAACTCTAACTAAAAAAAAAAAATATATATATATATATATATATATATATTATTGAAGAACAGTTGACTTACAATGTTCCACGTACACAGCATGGTGATTCAGTTATACAAATACCCATATATTATTCTTGAAATTATTGTCCATCATAGGTTATTACAAGATATTGACTATAGTTTCCTATTCTATACAGTAAACTTTGTTACTTGTTGCATATCTATTTTTTAATTAGAAATCTAGCATTCTATTCATACTAAGTCAAACAAGTGTAATCAAAATGTAATAATTTTTTTAGTTAGGCAAAAATTAATGTTTTTGAAAATACATATATGTATATATATATAAACTTTTCTATTACACTATTACACAGGCTGAGAAAGAACATAAAAAAAGAAGAGTTGGAGAAATTGGAGAACATGAAGTAAATGAAAGAAGCACTGAATATGAAATAGAAAAAGTGAAACAGTCTAGATAAAAGTAAAGGTTATCATATAGTCCGGTTGTTTTTAAACATGATTGCTCATTAGAAACATATCTGGTGCTCTGGAGAAAAAAAGCAATACCTGTGCATTTGTATTTTTCAAAAAATTTCAAAATAATTCTGAAATGCATCTGGATTTTAAAAATGGTTACAGGTTTTTCTGTTAGATCCTAGTTTTGGTGATATAGAGTGCTATTATTTTTCTGTTGACCAATCATGATACAATGGTAATAAGTGAGTAATAGTTACATAATCACAATAGCAAAAATATTTATCAGCTTTCACAATCAATAGTCAGGCAAAAATAAACGATAATTATAATTGCAAGTCATAATGGGAACATGATTAACTTAACAACATAAAATAATTACATACAATTTGGGGGTTTCAAGCAGAGCAATCAGTAAATGGAAGTGCATATGTGCACATATTTTCATCCACCCAGCCAGTCTATGTCTTTTGGTTGGTGTATTTAATCCTTTTACATTTAAAGTATATCAATGCGTATGGTCCTATTACCATTTTCTTAATTGTTTTGGGTTTATTTTCTGTAGGTCTTTTCCTTCTCTTATGTTTCCCGCCTAGAGAAATTTCTTTAGCATTTATTATAAAGCTGGTTTGGTGGTGTTGAGTTCCCTTAATTTTTGCTTGTCTGGAAAGCTTTTTGATTTCTCCATCAAATCTGAATGAGAGTCTTGATAGGCAGAATATTCTTGGTTGTAGTTCTTCCCTTTCATCATTTTAAATATATCATGCTATTCCCTTCCAACTTGTAGAAAAATCAGCTGATAGCCTGATGGCAGTTCCCTTATATATTATTTGTTATTTTCCCCTTGTTGCTTTTAATATTTTATCTCTGTCTTTAATTTTTGTCAGTTTGATTACTGTGTGTCTTGGTGTGTTCCTCCTTGGGTTTATCCTGCTTGAGACTCTCTGTGCTTCCTGAACTTGATTGACTACTGCCTTTCCCATGTTCGGGAAGTTTTCAGCTATTACCCCTTCAAATATTTTCTCAGGTCCTTTCTCACTCTCTTCTCCTTCTGGGACCCCTATATTGCAAATGTTGGTGCATTTAATGCTGTCCCAGAGATCTCTTAAGCTGTCTTCATTTCTTTTCATTCTTTTTTCTATATTCTGTTTGGTGGAAGTGGTTTCTACTATTCTGTCCTCCAGTTCATTTATCTATTCTTCTGCCTCAGTTATTCTGCTCTTGATTCCTTCTAATGTATTATTCATTTCTGTTTGTTTTTTCTTTAGTTCTTCTAAGTCTTTGGTAAACATTTCTTGCATCTTATCAATCTTTGCCTCCATTCTTTCTCCAAGATCCTGGATCATCTTCACTATCATTATTCTGAATTCTTTTTCTGGAAGATTGGCTAGCTCCACTTCAGTTAATTGTTTTTCTGGGAATTTATCTTGTCACTTTATCTGGGACATAACTTTCTGCTTTTTCATCATGATTAAATTTCTGTAATATGGTTTTTGTGTTAGCTGTTGTGAGACTGTGCTTCTTCTATCTGCCCTTTGATGGATGAAGCTAAGAGGCTTGTGTAAGCTTCTTGATGGGGAAGGACTGGTGGTGGGCAAAACTGGGTCTTGCTCAGGTGGGCAGGGCCTTGCTCAGTAAAACTTTAATCCAATTATCTGCTGATGGGTGGTGTTGAACTCCCTTCCTGGTAGTTGTTTTGCTTGAGATGACCCAGCCCTGGGCTCTATGGTAGGGTTAATGGCAAACTTCAAGAGGATTTACACCAAGAGGGGCCTTCTGGTGCCCCCGTCCATTTGGTGCTGCTGCTATTGCTGCTGCTAAGTCGCTTCAGTCGTGTCCAACTCTGTGAGACCCCATAGATGGCAGGCCACCAGGCTCCCCCATCCCTGGGATTCTCCAGGCAAGAACACTGGAGTGGGTTGCCATTTCCTTCTCCAATGCATGAAAGTGAAAAAATAAAGTGGAGTCGCTCAGTCGTGTCTGACTCCTAGCGACCCCATGGACTGCAGCCCACCAGGCCCCTCCGTCCATGGGATTCTCCAGGCAAGAGTACTGGAGTGGGTTGCCATTGTCTTCTCCGGTCCATTTGGCAAGCCCCTGCCAACCCACACCTCCTCAGGAGGCCCTCTAACACTAGCAGATAGTTTTGGTTCAGTCTCCTGTGGTCACTGCTGTTCTCCCCTGGGTCTTGGTGCACAAAAAATTTTGTTTGTGCCCTCCAAGCCTGGAGTGTCTGTATCCTTCAGTCCTCTGGAAGGCCTACAATCAAATCCTGCTGGCCCTCAAGGCCAGATTCCTAGGGGATTCCAAGTCCCTTTGTTGGATCCTCAGGCTGGGAAGCCTGATGTGGGGTTTAGAACCTTCACAATAGTGTGAGAACTTCTTTTATATTATTGTTCTCCAGTCTGTGGTTCACCCACCCAGCAGGTATGGGATTTGATTTTATTGTGATTGTGCCCCTCCTACTGTCTTGCTGTGGCTTCTTCTTTGTCTTTGAACATGGGGCATCTTTTTTTGGTGGGTTCCAGTGACTTCCTGTTGGTGATGGTTCAACAGCTAGTTGCAATTTTGGTGCTCTTGCAGGAGGAGATGGGTGCACGTCCTTCTACTCCACAATCTTGAACCAGAAGCCTCTAATTTTATTGAAGAGATCACTAGTCTTTCCTATTCTATTGTTTTCCTCTATTTCTTTGCATTGTTCACTTAAGAAGGCTTTCTTATTTCTCTTGCTATCCTTTGGAACTCTGCATTCAGATGGGTATATCTTTCCCTCTTCTTTGCCTTTTGCTTCTCTTCTAACCATTTTGCCGTGTTGCATTTCTTTTTTTAAAACATATTGTGACAGGCTTGTTGTTGATTGCTTTCAGTTGGTCTAGTTTGCCGTGTTGCATTTCTTTTTTAAAACATATTGTGACAGGCTTGTTGTTGATTGCTTTCAGTTGGTCTAGTTTGGAGTAGTACTTGCAGAATTACTCATTTGGTTTTCTGGAAGGAGCTCATATTAGAGAACTCTCTTCCAATCCCACCACACATATCATCACTTTCTTTGGATGAGGACTGGCCTTTGATATGCTTAGTGGTGGTTCATTTTACTGACTCCATGGTCTCTTCAATTCCACATTATTGTATTGCATTTATGTTATAGAATGAATCATTGCAAATACCATCACCTCCTATGAGATTATTTTTCATTTCTCTTCTTGGAAACTCTTATCTCATGGTCTCTTCAATTCCACATTATTGTATTGCATTTATGTTATAGAATGAATCATTGCAAATACCATCACCTCCTATGAGATTATTTTTCATTTCTCTTCTTGGAAACTCTTATCTCATGGTCTCTTCAATTCCACATTATTGTATTGCATTTATGTTATAGAATGAATCATTGCAAATACCATCACCTCCTATGAGATTATTTTTCATTTCTCTTCTTGGAAACTCTTATCTCAGGAAGAATATTTCAAAAGACCTGGTGGGTTAAATAATAATGGACCAACACAAAGGTAGTGCTGGGTTTGGGGCTATAAGCAGAAGAATTGGAAAATACATTTTCATTTCTTATTTAAAAAATATTTATTTATTTTTTAATTGAAGGATAATTGATTTACAGAATTTTGCTGTTTTCTGTCAAACCTCAGCATGAATCAGCCATAAGTATACATGTCCCCTCCCTTCCACCTCCCTCCCCACCCCACCCCTCTAGGTTTATACAGAGCCACTGTTTGAGTTTCCTGAGACATACAGCAAATTCCTGTTGGCTATCTACTTTATATATGGTAATGTAAGTTTCCATGTTTCTCTCTCCATACATCTCACCTTCTCCTCCCCTCTCTGCATGTCCATAAGTCTATTCTCTATGTCAGTTTTTCCATTCAGTCAGTTCAGTTGCTCAGTCATGTCTGACTCTTTGTGACCCCATGAATCGCAGCATGCCAGGCCTCCCTGTCCGTCACCAACTCCTGGAGTTCACTCAAACTCATGTCCATCGAGTTGGTGATGCCATCCAGCCATCTCATCCTCTGTCGTCCCCTTCTCCTTCTGCCCCCAATCCCTCCCAGCATCAGGGTGTTTCCCAATGAGTCAACTCTTCTCATGAGGTGGCTAAAGTATTGGAGTTTCAGCTTCAGCATCAGTCCTTCCAATGAACACCCAGGACTGATCTCCTTTAGGATGGACTAGTTGGACCTCCTTGCAGTCCAAGGGACTCTCAAGAGTCTTCTTCAACACCACAGTTCAAACTCATCAATTCTTTGGCACTCAGCTTTCTTCACAGTTCAACTCTCACATCCATACATGACCACTGGAAAAACTGTAGCCTTGACTAGATGGATCTTTGTTGGCAAAGTAATGTCTCTGCTTTTGAGTATGCTATCTAGGTTGGTCATAACTTTCCTTCCAAGGAGCAAGCGTCTTTTAATTTCATGGCAGCAATCACCATCTGCAATCATTTTGGAGCCCCCCCAAAAAAGTCTGACACTGTTTCCACTGTTTCCCCATCTATTTCCCATGAATTGATGGGACCAGATGCCATGATCTTAGTTTTCTAAATGTTGAGCTTTAAGCCAACTTTTTCACTCTCCGCTTTCACTTTCATCAAGAGGCTTTTTAGTTCCTCTTCACTTTCTGCCATAAGGGTGGTGTCATCTGCATATCTGAGGTTATTGATATTTCTCCTGGAAATCTTGATTCCAGCTTGTGCTTCCTCCAGCCCAGCGTTTCTCATGATGTACTTTGCATAGAAGTTAAATAAGCAGGGTGACAATATACAGCCTTGATGTACTCCTTTTCCTATTTGGAACCAGTCTGTTGTTCCATGCCCAGTTCTAACTGTTGCTTCCTGACCTGCATACAGGTTTCTCAAGAGGCAAGTCAGGTGGTCTGGTATTCCCATCTCTTTCAGAATTTTCCACAGTTTATTGTGATCCACACAGTCAAAGGCTTTGGCATAGTCAATAAAGCAGAAATAGATGTTTTTCTGGAACTCTCTTGCTTTTTTGATGACCTGCAAATAAATTCTTCAGTACCATTTTTCTATATTCCATATATATATGTGTTAGTATATGATATTTATCTTTCTCTTTCTGACTTACTTCACTCTGTATAATAGTCTCTAGGTTCATCCACATCATTAGAACTGACTCTGATGTGTTCCTTTTTATGGCTGAGTAGTATTCCATTGTGTATATGTACCACAACTTCATCCATTCATCTGTTGATGGTGGAAAATACTTTTGATAGGAGCTAACGTTTACTCTGATGTACTTAGTTGTAGATCAAACCATTTTTTGGTGTGAAACCCTTATACCAAAGGTTTAAGGTTGACAAGGGAAGAATAGGACATCAGAAGATTCCCAAACTAACTGAATTATTATAATTTGCATAGAAGGGAAAAAAGTTCGTGATATTTGATCTTAATGCTCCTCCATGATCACATCCTTCCAGATCATTGTATATCCATCTTGTAATAAGCTTTATCCTTGACTCTAAGATTGAGCGACATCTGGTATGTCTATTTCAGTATTTTTGCTAGAGGTTGGAAAGTGGGTAACATCCCCCAGGAGCTTAGCATTTGAACCTGACCTACCTTGTAGATCTTCCTTAGAATGCTTAAATAATTCTATGCCCTAGAGAAATGGAATTGACTGCTTATATAGCTACTAGAAGATGGCAACCCACTCCAGTGTTCTTGCCTGGAGAATCCCAGGGATGGGGGAGCTTGGTGGGCTGCCGTCTATGGGGTCGCACAGAGTCAGACACGACTGAAGTGACTTAGCAGCAGCAGTATAGCTACTAGGTTGGCCATCCTTCAGTTTTTAAGTAAAAATAAAAGACATTTTTTCATTTCACCAAGAAGTTTGCTGAACAATATATTCACTGTTTTGTTTCACTAAAAAAAAAGGTAAAGATGCATGCTCAGGCATGTCTGACTCTTTGCGACCCCATGGATTATAATCTGCCTGGTTCCTCTGTCCATGGAATTTTCCAGTCAAGTGTACTAGAGTGGGTTGCCATTTCCTACTCCAAGGGATCTTCCCAACCCAGAGCTTGGACCCATGTCCCTTGCAACTCCTGCCCTGGCAGGTGGATTCTTTACCACTGTGCCACCTGGGAAGCTTTATCTTCTGTCACTTTTCAGGCAACTTCATAATTTCATCTCCCCCAAGATCTTATTTTTTGGGACAAAGAAGTGTTCCAGGTTCCATTTATAGTTTTATGGGAAATTGAATTTTTTTCCATTAAGAGAATTTTGTAAAAACCAAAATAAACGGAAACCCAAAGGTGCAATATCTGCTGAATACGGCAGGTGAATCAGGACTTCCCAGCTAAGCTATAACAATTTTTACCCTGTCATCCAAAAAACAGGCAGTTTTGCGTTATCCTGATGATAGATTATTCATTTTCTGTTGACTAATTCTGGTTGCTTGTTGTTGAGTGCTGCTTTCAGTTGGTCTCAATGGGAGCAGTACTTGCAGGATTAATCATTTGGTTTTCTGGAAGGAGCTCATAATAGAGAACTCCCTTCCGATCCCACCCTATACATCATCACCTTCTTTGGAAGAATACTGGCCTTTGGTGTATTTAGCAGTGGTTCATTTTGCTCGCCCCATGGTCTTTCAATTCCACATTATTGTACAGTATCTACTTTTCATAGCCCGTCACAGTATGTTTTTAAAAAGAGCATTTTCGTTATGTTTAAGTAGAGAATCACATGCAAAAATACCTTCAAGAAGTTTTTTTTTTTTTTTTGCTTAATTTATGTGAACCCAAACACCAAAGCAATTAACATAACCAAGGTGTTATAGATGATTTTCTACACTTGAATTGGATATTTTGAGTATGTCAGCTCTCTCCCACATGGTATAACATTTGTTGTTATTAATTAATAACTTGATTTTATCGCTCTTGACTTCAACTGGTTTTTATGACCATGGAGCATCATCCAACGAGAAATCTCAAGGATGAAACTTCACAAACCACTTTTGACTTCAGTCATAGCAGCATCTCCATATACTGCACATACCTTTTCTGTGTTCAGTTTTGTGTTTACCTTTCTTGAAATAATAAAGCATAGTATGCAAAAATGTTACTTTTTTCTTCGATCTTCAATGTTAAAATGGCTACACAAAAATTATCCAGTATAGGTTAAGTTTTTTTTTTTTTAAATGCATGCTAATGTGCCAGCTGCACAATACAAGCTAAGACAATTTTTCAAATGAACTTAAAGAGAACTAAGTGCTGCCAGAGCCATCTTACAGGAAAAGAAAAAGCAAACAAAATTTTTGGTCAACTCAATGCTTGTGGCAATCTAAGAATGAGCCAGTTAAATTCATATCAGTGGGGAAAACGTTGAGGCTGCTTGCTGTTCCAAACCAAATGAAATGTCACCACTATGTTAAAAGGGAATGTGTGTGATTTCTATACAATGTGACCTGCGCTTAGCTGCTCAGTCATATCTGACTCTGTGCAACCCCATGGACTCTAGCCCACCATGCTCCTCTGTCCATGGGGATTGTCCAGGCAAGAATACTAGAGTGGATTGCCATACCCTCCTCCAGGGGATCTTCCCAACCCAGAATTGAACCCAGGTCTCCTGCATCGCAGGCAGATTCTTCACCATCTGAGCCACCAGGGAAGATTATCAACATGCATCTATTAGAAAAGGGCCTGGGTATGGAAGACTAAGGCTTTGAATAGCAGCTTTCATTTATGATATAGAAAGTTCTTATTTGAACAGAGATTCATTCATTGTGTTTTCCAGAGTGCTCTGCATTTTGGCAGTCAGTCATTCCAAGTATCTTTAATTCACAGAATGTGGAAGAATGCTATGAGTGAAACAAATATATGTCTTTTTGAAAATAGAACTCTTTCCACAGGTGAATCATAACAACATTTCCTGTTGGCAGAAAATGACTCTTCTCAAAAATGATCATCAGCCAGAGAAGATGTTTATGATCCTGACCCTTCATCCACACCTACCAACTCCTCATCCACTTTAGTTAGTGTGGTGACACAGTGGACCCTTGGTCCCATGATGTTAATGGGACCAGCTTAACAGCTCCAGAACAACCCTGGTGAAAGCCCCATTATAAGAGTTCACTAGACAACATTAGGGCAGGTTGACATTCATCAAAGGCTAGAATCTCTGCTCCATATAGACTGTTACCCATGCTGGAATGAGACTCCTCCCATTCTACATGGGCCTGTTTGTACCAACACAGCTGATTTTCCACTGAAAGACTTGCTGTTTCTTCTTGCAGATTATTTGCTCACCAGGTTCTGACAGGAAGTATGTCCAGAGCAAAGCTCCTGGTTTTCAGCTCATTAGCCAGTTATTCACCATTGAGGAACTTAGAAAATATCACCAGAACAAATGTTTACTATAAGATGTTGTTCTACAATGGGTTGAAGTAAGTGTATAACCACACCTCTCTAGGTATGTGTTGCCTTTCTTGCATAAAATCTGCATCCGAGCCAAGCTACCTAGGTTCCCCCTCCCATCTCAGGATTTATGTGTATGGCTTAGTTCTGTTCACTCAGTTGTGTCTGATTCTTTGCGACCCCATGGACTGCAGCATGCCAGTCTTCCCTGTCCATCACCAACTCCCAGAGCTTACTCAAACTCATGTCTAACGAGTCAGTGAGTTCATTCAACCATCTCATACCCGCTCTGTCGTCTCCTTCTCCTGCCCTCAATCTTTCCCAGCATCAGGGTCTTTTCAAATGAGTTTGTTCTTCACATCAGGTGGCCAGAGTACTGGAGCTTCAGCTTCAGCATCAGTCCTTCCAATGAATATTCAGGACTGATTTCCTTTAGGATGGACTGGTTGGATCTCCTTGCAGCTCAAGGGACTCACAAGAGTCTTCTCCAACATCACAATTCAAAAGCATCAATTCTTTGGTGCTCAGCTTTCTTTATAGTCCAACTATCACATCCATACATTACTACTGGAAATAACATAGCTTTGACTAGACAGACCTTTGTTGGCAAAGTAATGTCTCTACTTTTTAATATGCTGTCTAGGTTGATCATAGCTTTTCTTCCAAGGAGCAAGCATTCTTTAATTTCATGGCTGCAGTCACCATCTACAGTGATTTTGGAGTCCAAGAAAATAAGTCTCACTGTTTCCATTGTTTCCCCACATATATGCCATGAAGGGATGGGAACAGATGCCATATTCTTAGTTTTCTGAATGTTGAGTTTTAAGCCAACTTTTTCACTCTCCTCTTTCATTTTCATCTAGAGGCTCTTTAGTTCTTCTTCACTTTCTGCCATAAGGGAGGTATCATTGGCATATCTGAGGTTATTGGTATTTCTCCTGGCAATCTTGATTATAGCTTGTGCTTCATCCAGCCTGGCATTTCACATGATATACTCTGCATATAAGTTAAACAAGCAGGGTGACAATATACAGCCTTGTTGTACTCCTTTTACATTTTGCAACCAGTCTGTTGGCCCATGTCAAGTTCTAACTGTTAATTCTTGACCTGCATATGGATTTCTCAGGAAGATGGTAAGGTGGTCTGGTACTCCCATCTCTTTAAGAATTTTCCACAGTTTGTTGTGATCCACACAGTCAAAGGCTTTGGCATATCAATAAAGCAGAAATAGATATTTTTCTGGAACTCTTGGTTTTTCGATGATCCAACTAATGTCATCACCCCATTCCTCTGTCCATGGGATTTCCCAGGCAAGAATACTAGAATGGGTTGCCATTTCCTCCTCCAGGGGATATTCCTGACCCAGGGATCAAATTCAGGTCTCCTGCTTGGCAGGCAGATTCTTTACCACTGAGCCACTAAAGAACATCATAGCTTAGCCTTGCCTCTTTAAACATGCATGAAATACATTAGCCTACAGTTGGGCAAAATCATCTCACACAAAGCCTATTTTATAATAAAATGTTGTGTAACTTACTGAATATTCTACTGAAAATGAAAAACAAAATGGCTTATATATACAGAATGGTTGCAAGTGTATTGGTTGTTTATGAAGCTTAATATGGAAACTCCCTTGCTTATAAAAACTACTTGCTACCTAAGTCTTCAAGTCCTGCCTCTTTCTTTGGTCTCTCCCTGACCTCCAAGTGCAGGGGCCAGTTTCAGATTTCATTCTGAAAACTCCTGAGTTTGCAAACCAACAACAGTGATCTGGTCTACTCTAACCTTATCATGAAGGTAAGCTGGGCCATTTACCATCTTTAGTACATGTCAATAATTTCAGTATCATTGCCCCTGTTTTGCCATAATTTTTTCAGAGTCTTCCTTCATTCTCCATGGAGTTTAATACCTCCTTCTCCAATTCTTTTCCCTTTCACTAAACCAGAACAAGAGCTCTCCTTAAAGTTCAGATTCCTTGGCTTTGCATTTGACACAGCTCCTTTGATGACCCTAGGAAAACTCAGATCCAAAGGCCATGAGCAACAGGTATGTCACCACGGAGGTTCCAGTAAAGAGCTTTGTTTCTAGTGAGTGAATAGATTAGAAGACAAAGTGCTTAGGTTGTGAGAGCTCAGAAATGGCATCTAGGTCTAAACTGACCTCTTTCCAGAGCTAATGCTGAAGGATGCTGCTGAAAGGAAGAAGATGGCTGACAGAACAAGGCTAGGGAGCGCTCTCTAGCATCCAGACTTCTCTGTGTGGTTTTTAGAGCCCCAACACCTGGACATTTGCTTTGTAACTGAGTCAGATCAGTCCCCTCTTGTAAGTTCCTGTCAAAATGGGACACTTGTAGTCCCTGACCCCTCTCTTGTTACTCTGCCTGGAAGTTCCTCTCATGAGCTCCCCTGCACGTCCACCCTAGAGCTTCCACTTGCAGTCCTAGAGCCTCCAGTTGTCCCTGTCTGCTGGGAGCCCAGGGCTTACTTAAAATCACAGGGCCCTGGAATCTGCAAGGAACCTGAGAAACCAAGCAGAAATCAGAGAAGTGTTGTGTAACTGCATGGGGTGCACTCCAGCTCCATCCTGTAGGTTCCTTCCCTGCACCTCCAAACTCCCACTCTGAGTTTCCTTGGTGATGATCAACCTGTAACAAAGACTGTGAAACTGGCACTGCAGGCTCTGCAACCACTGCTGCTCAAACAGGACACCTCAGTGATGAAGAAAAGAATCTCAGTAAAAGGAAGCCCAAAGAGCAGAGGGAACAGGTGAGCAGCAGATCTAAGGCCAGGACTCTCCCACTCCTGAAACACTGTTTCACACTTAAAAAAAAAAATCTTTGTTCAAACTTCCAATACTTCTGTATTTCCTCACCTCCATTTACTAGCATTAGTCATGTTTAAATGAGAAAACAGAAGCGTTTTCTATGCTCCATTTTTCTGTTAAATGTTAAACATCTATTTAGTCTGGCATCCCTCATGTTAAAACAGATGAACTTTACCTACTTTTCTGAAAAGTTCACTGCTTCACTTAACTCTCTGGATCTACCCTACTTCCTATTCAGACATCACCCTGACAACTGACCTCTTTCTTCCTGCTTTCTTAGTTTTTTTCGTTCTTAACCAGACTATTGCCTACAAAGGGAAAATATTCTGAGATGCTATTTTTTACAAATCAATTTTATGGAGGTATAGTTTACATGCAGTGCAATGCATGGTTCTTAAACTGCTGTCACTGTTTAAGTTCTCTTTATTTTAGTTATTTTGTTTTGTTTTCCATCTGTTTAATTGCATTCACTCTCAGCTTCACCTAAACCAGTTGTTTTACAGAGACTTGCCAGTTCCTATCCAATAACCAGCTGGGGCTACTTAGGCCCACTCTCCCTATAGCTAGGCCAGCATAGGTGTCTTTATAAATCGTCTTTTGACAGGGGCGCTCTGGAAAGCTCCACCCTCCTAGCCTTCTAAGGACCTCCATTTGTGCCTGCACAGAACATTGTTAAACGCCCTTTCCCCCTTACCTCCAATCACATTTCCCCATGCCAAAGACCTGCCTGCTTAGCCCATAAATACCCCAACCCCCTCCCCTTGAGAAGATGAGTGAGGCTTGATCTCTGGTGTCATCGCTGAACTGCCTTGTGAATAAGCTCTTCCTCCACAGCAAGTCTTGCAAGTGTATTGGCATCAGCATGTGTCTGTCGTGTTGGGCAAATGGATTTGGTTGGGTAATGTCATCTTTAAACATTTTTTTTTTCTTTCTTGAGTCTCAACAAAATGTCTGTATTAACATTCTCATTCTAACATGACAAATTACTACAAACAGTAGCTTAAAACAGGTGTTATTTTACAAGCCTATAGAGCAGAAGTCTGACTAGGGTCTCATGGGCTAAAATCAAAATGGTAAGGAGACGGCGGTCCTTTCTGGAGATCCTTAGTGGACAATCCATTCCCTTGTTTTGTTGGCAGAATTGAGTTCATGTGTTTGTAGGGCAGAGGGCCTGGATTCTTGCTGGCTGTCTGCTCAGGGGCCTTCTTCACTGATGAAGGTCACCTGTGTTCCTTGGCTCTCTGTTAATGCTCCCTCTATCTTCAGAGCCAGCAGAGGGAGATAGAATGTCTCACATTCGAAATCTCTGCTTCCTTTTCTGTCATTTCATCTCTCTTACCCCAGCCAGAAGTAATCCTCACACTTTAAGGATCCCTGTGAATTAATTGGGCCCACCTGGCTGATTCAGAATAATTACTTTATTAATCACATCTGAAATGCCATCTACAATTTAAAGTAACATATTCACAGATCCCAGGGATTAAAGTACTGACTATTTTTGGAGGGGGCTTCCCAGGTGGCACAGTGGTAAAGAATCTGCCTGCCAGTGCAGAAGATGCAAATGACCTTGGGTTTAATCTCTGGGTCAGGAAGACCCCTAAAGTAGGAAATGGTGACCCACTCCAGTATTTCTGCCTGGAAAATTCCATGGACAGAGGAGCCTGGCGGGCTACAGTCCATGGGGTTGCAGAGTCCCACATGACTGAGCTACTGAGCACACATATACACATATTTTTGGAGGGCCATTATTCTATCACAGTGACCCCAAAACACAGAACTCTTTCAAGTTTAGTTAACAAAGGAAGAAAATCCAAGTTCCTGATAGTGGGATTCTCAAGGTATAAAATTAGCAAGGGTCTAATTGTGCTTAACATAAAAGTAGAGGTTTCATTATTTTAAAATGCTAGTTTGTGTCACTGTAGAACTAAGGTATACAACATCTAAAATTTTCTCATCAAGTCTAAGCAAATTAATGGTTAGAAGTACGTGGGTTTCTCATTAAGATTTTAGAACTGGGATTTAGGGCTGTTAATGAAGATACCTAGATGAGTAAATGACTAACAGGTTTAGCACTTTTTTTTTTTTTTTTTTTGGCTATTCCCAAAATCACCAGGTGGAATACTGTTGGAAAAAGAAGTCAAGAAGTGCTTCTATGGTATTATTTCCAGCAAGTAAATAAAACCCAGACTACAGAAGCATCACGTTGAGGGAATGAGATTTATACCTTTAATGATAATAGCAGATGCTTTTGTAACATGTGAAGCTGTGCCTAGTGCCCAGTGCTTTGTCACACCTCAGAAATGTGATAAGCTTATAGTTCTAGGACTTTGAAAGAATTAAGCTTATACATTTTGCTGGTGCTCAGTCGAGGTTGACTCTTTGCGACCCCATGGACTGTAGCCAGCCAGGCTCCTCTGTCCATGGATTTTCCAGGCAAGAATACTGGAGTAGGTTGCCATTTCCTTCTCCAAATTTTGCTTGGACAACAGCAAATGTCAGTGCGTATTGGATGTACTCAAACTCTGTCTTCAGTGTGGTTGACAAAATTGGAAACTTGCTGTTAGAAACTGAACTTAAAATTAGGTTGGAGCATGTAATAAGTTAGAATAAATAAAATAGATCTAGCCATCTTTCTGTACTGGTGGAGATCGAAGAAAGAGTAAATTGCTCAACAATCTTCCTCTCAAATCTTAGAGATTAAAGGCATATACAAGTACAGTAAAAGTAGAACTTAATGTCGAGGAGGGGCAGAAAATGATTTATAGTTTAATAGGAAGAAGTGAGGAGAAGGCAATGGCACCCCACTCCAGTACTCTTGCCTGGAAAATCCCATGGATGGAGGAGCCTGGTAGGCTGCAGTCCGTGGGGTCGCTAGGAGTCGGATACGACTGAGCAACTTCACTTTCACTTTTCACTTTCATGCATTGGAGAAGGAAATGGCAACCCACTCCAGTGTTCTTGCCTGGAGAATCCCAGGGACGGCAGAGCCTGGTGGGCTGCCATCTATGGGGTCGCACAGAGTCGAACACTACTGAAGCGAGTTAGTAGCAGCAGCAGCAGCAGCAGCAGGAAGAAGTGATTTACTCTTAAAAGTGGGATAACAGGAGATAAGGCAGGCTTCTGGCAAGAAGGAAATTTTGAGCTGTTTAAAAAAAAATTCTTTGATTCAGTAAGCAAATGTGAGAAGCAGGAGATTTTAGAGCAGTAGAGGTAATTCTTTCAGTATAGCAAGAATGAGTTGTGTGACAGTTGGTTAATGTTACACTTCTTGTAGAGCCAGAGCATCATACTCGCTATCGGTCCTTTGTTCAGTTGCTTCGTCATGTCTGACTCTGCAACCCATGGACTGCAGCATGCCAGGCTTCCTCGTTCTTCACCATCTTCCAGAGCTTGCTCAAACTCATGTCAATTGAGTCAGTGATGCCATCCAACCATCTCTTCTGTCATCCCCTTCTCCTCCTATCTTCAATCTTTCCCAGCATCAGGTCTTTTCCGATGAGTCTGCTCTTAGCATCAGGTGACCAAATACATTTAAAGTATTGGAGCTTCAGCTTCAGCATCAGTCCTTCCTTCAGGGTTGATTTCCTTGAGGATTGATTGGTTTGATCTCCTTGCAGTCCAAGGGACTCTCAAGAGTCAGTATTCATAGTGGTAAAGACAGAATTGCAAGATAATTTAAGGGAAAAGGAAGGAAAATAACATTTTTTTTTCTATGTGCTTATACCCAGGCTTTTTGCTGGACATTTCACATTAACTTAGTTAATATGCTGCTGCTAAGTCACTTCAGTCGTGTCTGACTCTGTGCGACCCCATAGACAGCAGCCCACCAGGCTCCCCCGTCCCTGGGATTCTCCAGGCAAGAACACTGGAGTGGGTTGCCATTTCCTTCTCCAATGCATGAAAGGGAAAAGTGAAAGTGAAGTCGCTCAGTTGTGTTCGACTCTTCACGACCCCATGGTCTGCAGCCTACCAGGCTCCTCTGTCCATGGGATTTTCCAGGCAAGAGTACTGGAATGGGGTGCCATTGCCTTCTCCATTAGTTAATATAACCTTTAAAAATTTTTCCCTTCAAAAAAACTGCTTTCTGTCAGGTTAATCAGTGTGCCCAAGGTTGCATATCTGGTGTTACCAATAATGATAGAACATTATATGTTGAGTCACAGTTCCTATTAGTATGGTAGTAGAACAGCAGTTACCACATTTATGTGCTTATTAGAATCACCTGGAGATTTTATTCCTTCTCTAAATCCCAGATCACACACTAGACCTCTTAAGCCTTGGTGCCTGGTGGTGGATGCAGGCATAAATAATTTTCAGAGCTCTCAGAGTGATTCCCCTTTGCAACCAAGTTTGGAAACAAAGTGTACAACACAGTCTCCTTTGAGCCTCACAGAGTTTACAGCCTATCAGTTGTAACATCATCCCCATTTCACAGATGAAGACACAGATGTTTAGATTATGCCAGGTGTCTAAAGCCTCACATTAGAAATGATGGAGCCAGGACTTGAGCACAGGTATTTTATTTTGAGCCATGTCAGTGCTTTGCTGTGACAGTCACGAAGCACTGCTGTTTCTCTACAAAGCAAACCATATTTAGCTTTCTCATCATGCTATTTACAGCGATGCCAACTTATGTGCAGGGGAGAGAGTCTTGCTGAAGAGATTTTTTTCGAAGACTAAAATACTCCAACTTGGGTGTTAATGTTGTGGTGGTCATTTATTTTAAGGCGGCAGTTTCCTGATTCCTATTTCCACTATTTCCAGAGTTTTCTTTATCCAGAAATGCTTCTTTTAGAGAATATCTAGGAAATTGTCTCAAATGTTAGCTCAAAATTTAAACTGATTCCGAATGAGACTACATCATCATTCACTTATTTATAAGGTACCAATAGATTCTGATTGCTTAAAAGTTCTGGTGCCGTACAGGCAACAGCACAGGAGAACTAATTGTAGAAGCTGCAGGCAAAAATGAAACGTTTTTATTGTTCAGTGGAAATTTAGTAATCTCTTTTTCATTCTTACACAACACATCATAGTATGTGAATGGTCATATCATTTTCACTTGGGTTCAGATGCCTTGTTTTTCCTTTCTGGGTGAATAAACTATTTTTACAATCTTTAAAAGGGAATGAGGCTGAGGGGGAGAGAGGGATGAATGGAGCAAGTAGCATAAACATATGTAGTATCAGTGTAAAATGGATAGCTGGTGAGAAGTTCTGTATAACACAGGGAACCCAACCCAGCACTCTGTGATGACCTGGACAGGTGGGGTAGGGAGAGGGGTGGGAGGCTAGAGAGGGAGGGGACATATGTACAACTATGGCTTATTTACATTGTTGTACAGCAGAAACCAACACAACATTGTAAATTTTTTTTTAAAGGGAATGATGCCTCACTAATAAATCATTCAGAGAGTGAAATGAAGTAAACATAACACCTATCCCATGAAAGGTACTTGATAACATGTTAAAGTTCATTTTTATAATGATTATTTTATAATGTCATTTTAGATTACTGGGTATTGTTTCTGTTCACTTTGCTCTTTAGTTTCTCTTATTATTTCATGGATGGGGAGAGAATTCATGGAGGGACAGTGGTAAGAATCAAAATAAACCAAATCACTCCATGTGAGTTCCTGTCCGAAACCAGAATCTCAATATTGGCTCCTGGGTAAATGTACTCTCTTGATTTTAGAGCACAGTCTCCATCTGAGCATGTCCTAAAATGTCAAATGTTGACATAAATATAGACATTGACAAAATACCCTGAATTCTTGGACACAGTGGTTTAGGAAATTAAAAAAAAAAAAAAAAAAAAAAAAATCTTAGTTCCAAAGACAACTTCATCTGAAAAGATTACAAGAACCAAAACTGCAGTTATTACTGTACATTTGTACGTAAGGTGGGATTTCAGATGACCCAAATTCAATCTCTGGGATCCTCATTTTCTACTTCCCAGTGATACTGTAATTGGGCCTCTATAGTAGATAGTGCTCAACCTGAGCAATTTTGACATGTGCTTCAGACACATGACATGATCAGCGGAAAAGCTTACATAATTTAGACTTGTTTGGAATGGTTGGAGTTTGTGCTAAGTCACTTCAATTGTGTCTGACTCTTTGCAACCCCATGGACTGTAGCCCACCAGGCTCCACTGTCCATGAGATTCTCCATGCAGGAATACTGGAGTGGGTCGCCATTTCCTTCTCCAGGGAATCTTCCTGATCCAGGGATTGAACCGACGTCTCTTATGTCTCCTGCATTGGTGGGCGCATTCTTTATCACTAGCACCACCTGGGAAGCCCCCAGAATGGTTGGAGTAGAGTCTTAAATATTGGGTTGGCCAAAATGTTTGAATTTTTCATAGCACCTTATGGAAAAATCTGAACAAACTTTTTGTCCTACCAATGAAATGCCTCCAGAATTCCCAAAGACATCAGAATGATTAAACCTTATAAGATTCTTTTGTGAATAAAATCATTGTATGAATTATTGCTTAGCAGTTGACACTTATGGATTAATTCAATACAATTAGTTAAGGGTCATGTGTTAGTAATAATGCTGGAGATTCAATACTCTGAATTTAGATAAGGTCAGCTTAAATAGAAGTGGTTTTACAGAACTATATATGATACACCTCTCAGCAGAATCTAACAACCGGTGGACAGAATCTAACAGCCAGTGGAAATAGTGGGAGAGCATATCAATTCCATATAAAATGAGCTGTTTTTGAAAAGTATCTAGAAATAGGAGCCATATGTAGAGGTAGGAAATTGTATTATTGAATAATGAAAATTATTTATCGTTGAAGCATTGGGGCTGTGAGAAATAGGTAACGTAAAGGTTTCTTTCGACTCCAGGATCCAATGGCCATGAGAGATTACAGTGAAAGCGGATAGCAGCACATTTGATATTTTAGTGAATTAAAAGCAAAGGACAGACATCTCTGGTGGTCCAGGGGTTAAGAATTCACCTGCCAGTGCAGGGGATATGGATTTGACCACTGGTCTGGGAAGATTCCAAGCCTGTGCCTAGAGCCTGTTCTCCACAGTAAGAGAAGTCACTGCAAGGAGAAGCCTGAGCAACACAGCTGGAGGATAGCCCTCGTTTGCCACAACTAGAGAAAGCTGGTGTGCAGCAGTGATGACCCAGGACGGCCAAAATAAATAAATAATTTTAAAAAGCAAAAGAGATACATTTTGATTTTTGTTGATCACATAGGGGAGAAAGTCACATAAGGGAGAAAGTCTTAAATTAGAATTCTGACTTTGGTTGTCTTGTGGACGACTGGCTATTATTCTGAGTGCTGGCTTCCTTATGCATGTAATGTCGGCTAATGTTCCTAAATTTTAGGGTGAATTATAAATGGTGGACTTGTAACAAGGCCACTTACATGTCTGCTAGCAATAGTTTTTGTTTCACACTTTGAGAAACATTGACATTAACATCTTGATTTGAGATGTCACTAATAAATGTTACATACACAGTATTTTAACAAACCTTAAAATCCCATAAGTGTCTATATCTGTATATCACTAGCTTCTCAAAAAGCTGCTGTACAATTTCCAGATTTCTGAGCTTCAAGAGCCAAAGTTTGCCTCAAAGTCCCCTTATCACAAGCTATCTTCTTGAGTTCACACCACACACTGTGTATATTTTCTGTAAGTCTGGTGGGGCTATTTAGGAAATGGCCTTTGGATTCTCTGGTAGTTTTTAAAATAGACTTAGAAAATTTGAAATGGATCATGGAGAGCTAAGGGGCATACTGAATTTTCAGTTTGGGGTGTCTTTAAATTACTTTAAAATGATGGGTTATTTTCAGCAGCTTTTCTTAAAGGCTAATATTGGAGTCACATAGAGAAAATAAAGGCTATACATACTCCATTTCATTTTCCTGGGGATTGAAATTGTGCTTCGTATTGTTTTATAGTATAGTAAGAATTAAAGAAATTGCACATTTTATTTTAATTTTCAGTTAGGGGTTAAGACTCAGTGTAAACATTATTTTCAATGTTTTTAACTCCTAAATATAGCCAATATTCATTTTGTCTTAATGGGCTGAGGGAAAGGAAAGAAAACAATGGAACTAGGAGACTTTGCTTGGTTTCCTGCAGTTTTGTTCACGTGCGCATTTATTATCAGAGGGAATTATTCCATGGCAGTCATTGCCTAGGGATGGTAAGAAAAGAAAAATGTGTAAATCAAGTCCTAGAGCAAAGAGAAAATTATGCCAGGATTTTCAAATTAAACATGTACTTTTTCAGGGATTTATGTAAACCTCCTTTGCCCTTTTCCCAATAGTTACTATGTGTGTCACTATTGCGAGCTTTGAGATTTTCACATAAGGTGGATTAATTTTTTCTAGACTAATTGTGTTCTGCTATTATTTGACCCAGAGAACAGATTTCTAGAAACATCATTCTGGCTCTACTGCATCAAACAACATGAAGAGGTCACTTCATACAAAACCTTCTTGTTACTGTAGTACTTTTTTAAAAAAAGAAGCAGTCGTGCCTCATGTCAGACTTTGCAGAGATGGTAAGCAGTTTTATTTTCTTTTTTTTTTTTTAACCAGCAGGCTGTTCTGCCTAATAAATAAGGATCCTGCACAATACTGACCTTAGAGCAGGTGATAATGTGACACATCTAATTTTCTTGCCATAAATCTTGTGGACTTCTAAATATTGAGGGTGAATTTGTTGATCTGGAGAATGTGAAGAAAAGCTATGCTAGATAAAGAGGTCACCCAATCAATGATACGCAAATACAGATATCCATAATTCTGTGACCTTTGCTAAGAAAGTGTTAGCTCTTTCTTCTTGATCCTCATAGGATTTGGTTTATGCTAATGTCTAGGCTGTATCACAGGTGAATTGATATTTCTATTACTTTTATAAGGTGTTTTAGGTAATAAATTATAAGCAATTTGAGAAAAGGAGCCACGAAAATCTTTGTGTTTCCTACAGCACTTCACAAAATATGTGTTTTCAGGAGCTTAATGATTTTTGTCAAATAAAAGTATACATTTATCAAGATAGGATTCAGATCAGGTCAGATCAGTCTCTCAGTCATGTCCGACTTTTTGCGACCCAATGAATCGCAGCACACCAGGCCTCCCTGTCCATCACCAACTCCCAGAGTTCACCCAGACTCACGTCCATCGAGTCAGTGATGCCATCCAACCATCTCATCCTCTGTCGTCCCCTTCTCCTCCTGCCTCCAATCCCTCCCAGCATCAGAGTCTTTTCCAATGAGTCAACTCTTTGCATGAGGTGGCCGAAGTACTGGAGTTTCAGCTTTAGCATCATTCCTTCCAAAGAAATCCCAGGGCCGATCTCCTTCAGAATGGACTGGTTGGATCTCCTTGCAGTCCAAGGGACTCTCAAGAGTTTTTTCCAACACTGCAGTTCAAAAGAATCAATTCTTCGGCGCTCAGCCTTCTTCACAGTCCAACTCTCACATCCATACATGACCACTGGAAAAACCATAGCCTTGACTAGACAAACCTTTGTTGGCAAAGTAATGTCTCTGCTTTTGAATATGCTATCTAGGTTGGTCATAACTTTCCTTCCAAGGTGTAAGCGTCTTTTAATTTCATGGCTGCAGTCACCATCTGCAGTGATTTTGGAGCCCAGAAAAATAAATCTGACACTGTTTCCACTGTTTCCTCATCTATTTCCCATGAAGTGATGGGACCGGATGCCATGATCTTCGTTTTCTGAATGTTGAGCTTTAAGCCAACTTTTTCACTCTACACTTTGACTTTCATCAAGAGGCTTTTGAGTTCCTCTTCACTTTCTGCCATAAGGGTGGTGTCATCTGCATATCTGAGGTTATTGATATTTCTCCCGGCAATCTTGATTCCAGCTTGTGTTTCTTCCAGTCCAGCATTTCTCATGATGTACTCTGCATATAAGTTAAATAAGCAGGGTGACAATATACAGCCTTGATGTACTCCTTTTCCTATTTGGAACCAGTCTTTTGTTCCATGTCCAGTTCTAACTGTTTCTTCCTGACCTGCATACAGATTTCTCAAGAAGCAGGTCAGGTGGTCTGGTATTCCCATCTCTTTCAGAATTTCCCACAGTTTATTGTGATCCACACAGTCAAAGGCTTTGGCATAGACAATAAAGCAAAAATAGATGTTTTTCTGGAACTCTCTTGCTTTTTCCATGATCCAGCAGATGTTGGGAATTTGATCTCTGGTTCCTCTGCCTTTTCTAAAACTAGCTTGAACATCAGGAAGTTCATGGTTCACATACTGCTGAAGCCTGGCTTGGAGAATTTTGAGCATTAATTTGCTAGCGTGTGAGATGAGTGCAATTGTGCAGTAGTTTGAGCATTCTTTGGCATTGCCTTTCTTTGGGATTGAAATGAAAACTGACCTTTTCCAGTCCTGTGGCCGCTGCTGAGTTTTCCAAATTTTCTGCCATATTGAGTTCAGCACTTTCACAGCATCATCTTTCAGGGTTTGAAAGAGCTCAACTGGAATTCCATCACCTCCACTAGCTTTGTTCCTAGTCATGCTTTCTAAGGCCCACTTGACTTCACATTCCAGGATGTCTGGCTCTAGGTCAGTGATCACACCATCGTGATTATCTGGATCGTGAAGATCTTTTTCGTACAGTTCTTCTGTGTATTCTTGCCATCTCTTCTTAATATCTTTTGCTTCTGTCAGGTACATACCATTTCTGTTCTTCATTGAGCTCATCTTTGCATGAAATGTTCCTTTGGTATCTGTGATTTTCTTGAAGAGATCTCTAGTCTTTCCCATTCTGTTGTTTTCCTCTATTTCTTTGCATTGATTGCTGAAGAAGGCTTTCTTATCTCTTCTTGATATTCTTTGGAATTCTGCATTCAGATGTTTATATCTTTCCTTTTCTCCTTTGCTTTTCGCTTCTCTTCTTTTCACAGCTATTTCTAAGGCCTCCCCAGACAGCCATTTTGCTTTTTTGCATTTCTTTTCTATGGGGATGGTCTTGATCCCTGTCTCCTGTACAATGTCACGAACCTCATTCCATAGTTCATCAGGCACTCTATCTATCAGATCTAGGCCCTTAAATCTATTTCTCACTTCCACTGTATAATCATAAGGGATTTGATTTAGGTCATACCTGAATGGTCTAGTGGTTTCCCCTACTTTTTTCAATTTAAGTCTGAATTTGGCAATAAGGAGTTCATGGTCTGAGCCACAGTCAGCTCCTGGTCTTGTTTTTGCTGACTGTTTAGAGCTTCTCCATCTTTGGTTGCAAAGAATATAATCAATCTGATTTCAGTGTTGACCATCTGGTGATGTCCATGTATAGAGTCTTCTCTTGTGTTGTTGGAAGAGGGTGTTTGTTATGACCAGTGCATTTTCTTGGCAAAACTCTATTAGTCTTTGCCCTGCTTCATTCCATATTCCAAGGTCAAATTTGCCTGTTACTCCAGGTGTTTCTTGACTTCCTACTTTTGCATTCCAGTCCCCTATAATGAAAATGACATCTTTTTTGGGTGTTAGTTCTAAAAGGTCTTGTAGGTCTTCATAGAACCGTTCAACTTCAGCTTCTTCAGCATTACTGGTTGGGGCATAGACTTGGATTACTCTGATATTGAATGGTTTGCCTTGGAAATGAACAGAGATCATTCTGTCATTTTTGAGATTGCATCTAAGTACTGCATTTCGGACTCTTTTGTTGACCATGATGGCTACTCCATTTCTTCTGAGGGATTCCTGCCCACAGTAGTAGATATAATGGTCATCTGAGTTGAATTCACCCTTTCCAGTCCATTTTAGTTCGCTGATCCCTAGAATGTCAACATTCACTCTTGCCATATCTTGTTTGACCACTTCCAACTTGCCTTGATTCATGAACCTGACATTCCAGGTTCCTATGCAATATAGCTCTTTACAGCATCAGACCTTGCTTCTATTACCAGTCACATCCACAGCTGGGTATTCTTTTTGCTTTGGCTCCATCCCTTCATTCTTTCTGGAGTTATTTCTCCACTGGTCTCCAGTAGCATACTGGGCACCTACTGACCTGGGGAGTTTCTTTTTCAGTATCGTATCATTTTGCCTTTTCATCCTGTTCATGGGGTTCTCAAGGCAAGAATACTGAAGTCGTCTGCCATTCCCTTCTCCAGTGGACCACATTCTGTCAGATCTCTCCACCATGACCCGCCCATCTTGGGTTGCCCCACGGGCATGGCTGTTTGACTGAGTTAGACAAGGCTGTGGTCCTAGTGTGATTAGATTGACTAGTTTTCTCTGAGTATGGTTTCAGTGTGTCTGCCCTCTGATGCCGTCTTGCAATACCTACCCTCTTACTTGTGTTTCTCTTACCTTGTGCGTGGGGTATCTCTTCATGGCTGCTCCAGAAAAGCACAGCCATTGCTCCTTACCTTGAACGAGGGGTATCTCCTCACTGCCGCCCTTCCTGACCTTCAACGTGGGATAGCTCCTCCAGGCCCTCCTGCGCCCACGCAGCCACAGCTCCTTGGACGTGGGGTTGGTCCTCCTGGCCACCACCCCTGGCCTCGGGCGTGGGTTGCTCCTCCCGGCCTAAATGTAGCTCATTCACTGTATAGGTGAAGAAACTAAGTTTCAAAGAGGGAGTGTCACTTGCCTAGAGATGTTGTCAGTCAGGGAGCATGAATACTGGGAGCACTAACTCCTAGTCTAACACATTTACCATCAGCTGCATCAATTGGAATAAGGATTGCCTTAATTAGACATATGTGTCAATTAACTTTTTCTCTGCTTTATTATTCTATTTTTCTGATTTAGAAAAAAATCATGCTAAATCTGCACTTTCTCATGAAACAGCCATTTGATACACATTGCTAGTAATTCAGAAACATGGACTGAAAATAAATTGCCTTTCCAAACAAATGGGTCTTAGTTACACACTTTTAAAATGCAAATAATGCTTCTTTTTTAGTCTTCAGCCTCTCCTGATTCCCAGTTAATGCTATATATTTGCCTTGTAGTACTGCCTTAGGTGCATCCTGAAATTTTTACATGATTTTTATTTTCATTTCTAAATATTTCTAATTTTCCTTGCAATTTATTTGACCCATGGTATACTAGAAGAATATCTAATTTCCAAGTATGTGGTCTTTCCCAGATATTTTTCTACTTTTAACTTGATTCTGTTGTGGTAAAAGAACTTATTTATGTGACTTAAGCAGTTTAACACTTATTGTAAGTATTTTGTGACAGAATAGGATGTGGTTTATTTTGTTAAGTGTTTTCTGTGAAGTTGGAAAAAATGCATGTCTTTCTATTTTTTGGGAATATTCTGTAAATATCAGATAAATTTGGTTGATTATATTATTCAAATTTTCTATGCCCTTACTGATTTTCTATTTAATTAATTACTGAGTGTTATATTTAAATCTCCAAATATAATTGTGCTTATTTCTTTTTTTAGTTCTAGTTTTATTTTTTCATTTAAAAACATTTTTTAATTGGAGAATAATTACTTTACATTATTGTGATGGTTTTTGCCATACATTGACATGAATCAGCCATGGGTGCATATGTGTCCCCCTATCCTGAACACCCCCTCCCACATCCCTCCCCATACCATCTCTCTGGGTTGTCCCAGAGCACCCACTTTGGGTACCCTGCTTCATGCACTGAACTTACACTGGTCGTCTGTTTTACATATGGTAATGTACAAGTCTCAGTGATATTCTCTCAAATCATCCCACCCTCTCCTTCTCCCACTGAGTCCAAAAGTCTGTTCTTTTTTTTTTTTTTAATTTTATTTTATTTAACTTTACAATATTGTATTGGTTTTGCCATATATCGAAATGAATCCACCACAGGTATACATGTGTTCCCCATCCAGAACCCTCCTCCCTCCTCCCTCCCCGTACCATCCCTCTGGGTCGTCCCAGTGCACCAGCCCCAAGCATCCAGTATCGTGCATCGAACCTGGACTGGCGACTCGTTTCTTACATGATATTATACATATTTCAATGCCATTCTCCCAAATCATCCCACCCTCTCTCTCTCCCTCTCCCACAGATCCAAAGGACTGTTCTATACATCAGTGTCTCTTTTGCTGTCTCGTATACAGGGTTATTGTTACCATCTTTCTAAATTCCATATATATGCGTTAGTATACTGTATTGGTGTTTTTCCTTCTGGCTTACTTCACTCTGTATAATAGGCTCCAGTTTCATCCACCTCATTAGAACTGATTCAAATGTATTCTTTTTAATGGCTGAGTAATACTCCATTGTGTATATGTACCACCACTCTCTTATCCATTCATCTGCTGATGGACATCTAGGTTGCTTCCATGTCCTGGCTATTATAAACAGTGCTGTCATGAACATTGGGGTACACGTGTCTCTTTCCCTTCTGGTTTCCTCAGTGTGTATGCCCAGCAGTGGGATTGCTGGATCATAAGGCAGTTCTATTTCCAGTTTTTTAAGGAATCTCCACACTGTTCTCCATAGTGGCTGTACTAGTTTGCATTCCCACCAACAGTGTAAGAGAGTTCCCTTTTCTCCACACCCTCTCCAGCATTTATTGCTTGTAGACTTTTGGATCGCAGCCATTCTGACTGGTGTGAAATGGTACCTCATAATGGTTTTGATTTGCATTTCTCTGATAATGAGTGATGTTGAGCATCTTTTCATGTGTTTGTTAGCCATCTGTATGTCTTCTTTGGAGAAATGTCTATTTAGTTCTTTGGCCCATTTTTTGATTGGGTCATTTATTTTTCTGGAATTAGCTGCAGGAGTTGCTTGTATATTTTTGAGATTAGTTGTTTGTCAGTTGCTTAATTTGCTATTATTTTCTCCCATTCTGAAGGCTGTCTTTTCACCTTGCTTATAGTTTCCTTTGTTGTGCAGAAGCTTTTAAGGTTAATTAGGTCCCATTTGTTTATTTTTGCTTTTATTTCCAATATTCTGGGAGGTGGGTCATAGAGGATCCTGCTGTGATGTATGTCAGAGAGTGTTTTGCCTATGTTCTCCTCTAGGAGTTTTATAGTTTCTGGTCTTACGTTTAGATCTTTAATCCATTTTGAGTTTATTTTTACGTATGGTGTTAGAAAGTGCTCTAGTTTCATTCTTTTACAAGTGGTTGACCAGATTTCCCAGCACCACTTGTTAAAGAGATTGTCTTTAATCCATTGTATATTCTTGCCTCCTTTGTCAAAGACAAGGTGTCCATATGTGTGTGGATTTATCTCTGGGCTTTCTATTTTGTTCCATTGATCTATATTTCTGTCTTTGTGCCAGTACCATACTGTCTTGATGACTATGGCTTTGTAGTAGAGCCTGAAGTCAGGCAGGTTGATTCGTCCAGTTCCATTCTTCTTTCTCAAGACAGCTTTGGCTATTCGAGGTTTTTTGTATTTCCATACAAATTGTGAAATTATTTGTTCTAGCTCTGTGAAAAATACCATTGGTAGCTTGATAGGGATTGCATTGAATCTAAAAATTGCTTTGGGTAGTATACTCATTTTCACTACATTGATTCTTCCAATCCATGAACATGCTATATTTCTCCATCTATTAGTGTCCTCTTTGATCTCTTTCACCAGTGTTTTATAGTTTTCTATATATAGGTCTTTAGTTTCTTTAGGTAGATATACTCCTAAGTATTTTATTCTTTTCATTGCAGTGGTGAAGGGAATTGTTTCCTTAATTTCTCTTTCTATTTTTTAATTATTAGTGTATAGGAATGCAAGGGACTTCTGTGTGTTGATTTTATATCCTGCAACTTTACTATATTCATTGATTAGTTCTAGTAATTTTCTGGTGGAGTCTTTAGGGTTTTCTGTGTAGAGGATCATGTCATCTGCAAACAGTGAGAGTTTTACTTCTTTTCCAATTTGGATTCCTTTTATTTCTTTTTCTGCTCTGATTGCTTTGGCCAAAACTTCCAAACTATGTTGAATAGTAATGGTGAAAGTGGGCACCCTTGTCTTGTTCCTGACTTTAGAGGAAATGCTTTCAATTTTTCACCATTGAGGATAATGTTTGCTGTGGGTTTGTCATATATAGCTTTTATTATGTTGAGGTATGTTCCTTCTATTCCTGCTTTCTGGAGAGTTTTTTTTTTTTTTTTTATCATAAATGGATGTTGTATTTTGTCAAAGGCTTTCTCTGCATCTATTGAGATAATCATATGGTTTTTATTTTTCAATTTGTTAATGTGGTGTATTACATTGATTGATTTGCAGATATTGAAGAATCCTTGCATCCCTGGGATAAAGCCCACTTGGTCATGGTGTATGATCTTTTTAATGTGTTGTTGGATTCTGATTGCTAGAATTTTGTTAAGGATTTTTGCATCTATGTTCATCAGTGATATTAGCCTGTAGTTTTCTTTTTTTGTGGGATCTTTGTCAGGTTTTGGTATTAGGGTGATGGTGGCCTCATAGAATGAGTTTGGAATTTTACCTTCCTCTGAAATTTTCTGGAAGAGTTTGAGTAGGATAGGTGTTAGCTCTTCTCTAAATTTTTGGTAGAATTCAGCTGTGAAGCTGTCTGGACCCGGGCTTTTGTTTGCTGGAATATTTCTGATTACAGTTTCAATTTCTGTGCTTGTGATGGGTCTGTTAAGATTTTCTATTTCTTCCTGGTCGAGTTTTGGAAAGTTGTACTTTTCTAAGAATTTGTCCATTTCTTCCACGTTGTCCATTTTATTGGCATATAATTGCTGATAGTAGTCTCTTATGATCCTTTGTATTTCTGTGTTGTCTGTTGTGATCTCTCCATTTTCATTTCTTTCTTTTTTTTTTAACTTTTATTTTATTTTTAAACTTTACAATATTGTATTAGTTTTGCCAAATATCGAAATGAATCCACCACAGGTATACCCACGTTCCCCATCCTGAACCCTCCTCCCTCCTCCCTCCCCTACCCTCCCTCTGGGTAGTCCCAGTGCACCAGCCCCAAGCATCCAGTACCGTGCATCAAACCTGGACTGGCGACTTGTTTCATACATGATATTATACATGTTTCAATGCTATTCTCCCAAATCTCCCCACCCTCTCCCTCTCCCACAGAGTCCATAAGACTGATCTATACATCGGTGTCTCTTTTGCTGTCTCATACACAGGGTTATTGTTACCATCTTTCTAAATTCCATATATATGTGTTAGTATACTGTATTGGTGTTTTTCTTTCTGGCTTACTTCACTCTGTATAATAGGTTCCAGTTTTATCCATCTTATTAGAACTGATTCAAATGTATTCTTTTTAATGGCTGAGTAATACTCAATTGTGTATATGTACCACCGCTCTCTTATCCATTCATCTGCTGATGGGCATCTAGGTTGCTTCCATGTCCTGGCTATTATAAACAGTGCTGTCATGAACATTGGGGTACACGTGTCTCTTTCCCTTCTGGTTTCCTCATTGTGTATGCCCAGCAGTGGGATTGCTGGATCATAAGGCAGTTCTATTTCCAGTTTTTTAAGGAATCTCCACACTGTTCTCCATAGTGGCTGTACTAGTTTGCATTCCCACCAACAGTGTAAGAGAGTTCCCTTTTCTCCACACCCTCTCCAGCATTTATTGCTTGTAGACTTTTGGATCGCAGCCTCCATTTTCATTTCTAATTTTATTGATTTGACTTTTCTCCCTTTGTTTCTTGATGAGTCTGGCTAATGGTTTGTCAATTTTATTTAACCTTTCAAAGAACCAGCTTTTGGCTTTGTTGATTTTTGCCATGGTCTCTGTTGTTTCTTTTGCATTTATTTCTGCCCTAATTTTTAAGATTTCTTTCCTTCTACTAATCCTAGGGTTCTTCATTTTTTCCTTTTCTAGTTGCTTTAGGTGTAGAGTTAGATTATTTATTTGACTTTTTTCTTGTTTCTTTAGGTATGCCTGTATTGCTATGAATTTTCCCCTTAGGACTGCTTTTACAGTGTCCCACAGGTTTTGGGTTGTTGTGTTTTCATTTTCATTCGTTTCTATGCAAATTTTGATTTCTTTTTTGATTTCTTCTGTGATTTGTTGGTTATTCAGCAGCGTGTTGTTCAGCCTCCATATGTTGACATTTTTAATAGTTTTTCTCCTGTAATTGAGATCTAATCTTACTGCATTGTGGTCAGAAAAGATGCTTGGAATGATTTATATTTTTCTGAGTTTACCAAGGCTAGATTTATGGCCCAGGATGTGATCTATCCTGGAGAAGGTTCCATGTGTGCTTGAGAAAAAGGTGAAATTCATTATTTTGGGATTAAATGTCCTATAGATATCAATTCATTCTAACTGGTCTATTGTATCATTTAAAGTTTGTGTTTCCTTGTTAATTTTCTGTTTAGTTATCTATCCATAGGTGTGAGTGGGGTATTAAAGTCTCCCACTACTATTGTGTTATTGTTAATTTCTCCTTTCATACTTGTTAGCATTTGTCTTACATACTGTGGTGCTCCCACGTTGGGTGCATATATATTTATAATTGTTATATCTTCTTCTTGGATTGATCCTTTGATCATTATGTAGTGACCATCTTTGTCTCTTTTCACAGCCTTTGTTTTAAAGTCTATTTTATCTGATATGAGTATTGCTACTCCTGCTTTCTTTTGGTCCCTATTTGCATGGAAAATCTTTTTCCAGCCCTTCACTTTCAGTCTGTATGTGTCCCCTGTTTTGAGGTGGGTCTCTTATAGACAACATATGTAGGGGTCTTGTTTTTGTATCCATTCAGCCAGTCTTTGTCTTTTGGTTGGGGCATTCAACCCATTTACGTTTAAGGTAATTATTGATAAGTATGATCCCGTTGCCATTTACTTTATTGTTTGGGGTTTGAATTTATATACCCTTTTTGTGTTTCCTGTCTAGAGAATATCCTTTAGTATTTGTTGGAGAGCTGGTTTGGTGGTGCTGAATTCTCTCGGCTTTTGCTTGTCTGTAAAGCTTTTGATTCCTCCTTCATATTTGAATGATATCCTTGCTGGGTACAATAATCTGGGCTGTAGGTTATTTTCTTTCATCACTTTAAGTATGTCTTGCCATTCCCTCCTGGCTTGAAGAGTTTCTATTGAAAGATCAGCTGTTATCCTTATGGGAATTCCCTTGTGTGTTATTTGTTTTTTTTTCCCTTGCTGCTTTTAATATTTGTTCTTTGTGTTTGATCTTTGTTAATTTGATTAATATGTGTCTTGGGGTGTTTTGCCTTGGGTTTATCCTGTTTGGGACTCTCTGGGTTTCTTGGACTTAAGTGATTATTTCCTTCCCCATTTTAGGGAAGTTTTCAACTATTATCTCCTCAAGTATTTTCTCATGGTCTTTCTTTTTGTCTTCTTCTTCTGGAACCCCTATGATTCGAATGTTGTAGCATTTAATATTGTCCTGTAGGTCTCTGAGATTGTCCTCATTTCTTTTAATTCGTTTTTCTTTTTTCCTGTCTGATTCATTTATTTCTACCATTCTATCTTCTAATTCACTAATCCTATCTTCTGCCTCTGTTATTCTACTATTTGTTGCCTCCAGAGTGTTTTTGATTTCATTTATTGCATTATTCATTATATATTGACTCTCTTTTATTTCTTCTAGGTCCTTGTTAAACCTTTCTTGCATCTCCTGAATCCTTGTTTCCAGGCTATTAATCTGTGATTCCATTTTGATTTCAAGATTTTGGATCAATTTCACTATCATTATTCGGAATTCTTTATCAGGTAAATTCCCTATCTCTTCCTCTTTGGTTTGATGGGGATTTATCCTGTTCCTTTACCTGCTGGGTATTCCTCTGTCTCTTCATCTTGTTTATTTATTTTTTTGTTGTTGTTGCTTTATTTGTTTTTTTTTTTTAATTTTATTTTTAAACTTTACATAATTGTGTTAGTTTTGCCAAATATCAAAATGAATCCGCCACAGGTATACATGTGTTCCCCATCCTAAACCCTCCTCCCTCCTCCCTCCCCACACCATCCCCCTGGGTCGTCCCAGCGCACCAGCCCCAAGCATCCAGCATCGTGCATCGAACCTGGACTAGCACCTCGTTTCCTACATGATATTTTACATGTTTCAATGTCATTCTCCCAAATCTTCCCACCCTCTCCCTCTCCCACAGAGTCCATAAGACTGTTCTATACATCAGTGTCTCTTTTGCTGTCTCGTACACCGGGTTATTGTTACCATCTTTCTAAATTCCATATATATGCGTTAGTATACTGTATTGGTGTTTTTCCTTCTGGCTTACTTCACTCTGTATAATAGGCTCCAGTTTCATCCACCTCATTAGAACTGATTCAAATGTATTCTTTTTAATGGCTGAGTAATACTCCATTGTGTATATGTACCACCGCTCTCTTATCCATTCATCTGCTGATGGACATCTAGGTTGCTTCCATGTCCTGGCTATTATAAACAGTGCTGCGATGAACATTGGGGTACACGTGTCTCTTTCCCTTCTGGTTTCCTCAGTGTGTATGCCCAGCAGTGGGATTGCTGGATCATAAGGCAGTTCTATTTCCAGTTTTTTAAGGAATCTCCACACTGTTCTCCATAGTGGCTGTATTAGTTTGCATTCCCACTAACCGTGTAAGAGGGTTCCCTTTTCTCCACACCCTCTCCAGCATTTATTATTTGTAGACTTTTGGATTGCAGCCATTCTGACTGGTGTGAAATTGTATCTCATAGTGGTTTTGATTTGCATTTCTCTGATAATGAGTGATGTTGAGCATCTTTTCATGTGTTTGTTAGCCATCTGTATGTCTTCTTTGGAGAAATGTCTATTTAGTTCTTTGGCCCATTTTTTGATTGGTTCGTTTATTTTTCTGGAGTTGAGCTGTAGGAGTTGCTTGTATATTTTTGAGATTAGTTGTTTGTCGGTTGCTTCATTTGCTATTATTTTCTCCCATTCTGAAGGCTGTCTTTTCACCTTGCTAATAGTTTCCTTTGATGTGCAGAAGCTTTTAAGGTTAATTAGGTCCCATTTGTTTATTTTTGCTTTTATTTCCAATATTCTGGGAGGTGGGTCATAGAGGATACTGCTGTGATGTATGTCAGAGAGTGTTTTGCCTATGTTCTCCTCTAGGAGTTTTATAGTTTCTGGTCTTATGTTTAGATCTTTAATCCATTTTGAGTTTATTTTTACGTATGGTGTTAGAAAGTGCTCTAGTTTCATTCTTTTACAAGTGGTTGACCAGATTTCCCAGCACCACTTGTTAAAGAGATTGTCTTTAATCCATTGTATATTCTTGCCTCCTTTGTCAAAGATAAGGTGTCCATATGTGTGGATTTATCTCTGGGCTTTCTATTTTATTCCATTGATCAATATTTCTGTCTTTGTGCCAGTACCATACTGTCTTGATAACTGTGGCTTTGTAGTAGAGCCTGAAGTCAGATAGGTTGATTCCTCCAGTTCCATTCTTCTTTCTCAAGATCGCTTTGGCTATTCGAGGTTTTTTGTATTTCCGTACAAATTGTGAAATTATTTGTTCTAGCTCTGTGAAGAATACTGTTGGTAGCTTGATAGGGATTGCGTTGAATCTAAAAATTGCTTTGGGTAGTATACTCATTTTCACTATATTGATTCTTCCAATCCATGAACATGGTATATTTCTCCATCTATTAGTGTCCTCTTTGATTTCTTTCACCAGTGAGCAGAAATAAATGCAAAAGAAACAAAAGAGACCATAGCAAAAATCAACAAAGCCAAAAGCTGGTTCTTTGAAAGGATAAATAAAATTGACAAACCATTAGCCAGACTCCTCAAGAAACAAAGGGAGAAAAATCAAATCAACAAAATTAGAAACGAAAATGGAGAGATCACAACAGACAACACAGAAATACAAAGGATCATAAGAGACTACTATCAACAATTATATGCCAATAAAATGGACAACGTGGAAGAAATGGACAAATTCTTAGAAAAGTACAACTTTCCAAAACTCGACCAGGAAGAAATAGAAAATCTTAACAGACCCATCACAAGCACGGAAATTGAAACTGTAATCAAAAATCTTCCAGCAAACAAAAGCCCTGGTCCAGATGGCTTCACAGATGAATTCTACCAAAAATTTAGAGAAGAGCTAACACCTATCCTGCTCAAACTCTTCCAAAAAATTGCAGAGGAAGGTAAACTTCCAAACTCATTCTATGAGGCCACCATCACCCTAATATCAAAACCTGACAAAGATCCCACAAAAAAAGAAAACTACAGGCCAATATCACTGATGAACATAGATGCAAAAATCCTTAACAAAATTCTAGCAATCAGAATCCAACAACACATTAAAAAGATCATACACCATGACCAAGTGGGCTTTATCCCAGGGATGCAAGGATTCTTCAATATCCGCAAATCAATCAATGTAATACACCACATTAACAAATTGAAAAATAAAAACCATATGATTATCTCAATAGATGCAGAGAAAGCCTTTGACAAAATACAACATCCATTTATGATAAAAAAAAAAAAAAAAAAAAACTCTCCAGAAAGCAGGAATAGAAGGAACATACCTCAACATAATAAAAGCTATATATGACAAACCCACAGCAAACATTATCCTCAATGGTGAAAAATTGAAAGCATTTCCTCTAAAGTCAGGAACAAGACAAGGGTGCCCACTTTCACCATTACTATTCAACATAGTTTTGGAAGTTTTGGCCACAGCAATCAGAGCAGAAAAAGAAATAAAAGGAATCCAAATTGGAAAAGAAGAAGTAAAACTCTCACTGTTTGCAGATGACATGATCCTCTACATAGAAAACCCTAAAGATTCCACCAGAAAATTACTAGAACTAATCAATGACTATAGTAAAGTTGCAGGATATAAAATTCATCTTGTTTAAATTGCTGAGTTTTGGGTGTCCTTTCTGTATTCTGGCAGTTTGTGGAGTTCTCTTTATTTTGGCGTTTCCTCACTGTGTGTGGGTTTGTACAGGTGGCTTGTCAAGGTTTCTAGGTTAGGGAAGCTTGTGTCGGTGTTCTGGTGGGTCGAGCTGGATTTCTTCTCTCTCCTTTTGAAGGCAATGGGTTACTTTTCACTCAGTAAGGATCAACTGCAAGTCTTTTACAAAATAGTGATGATTGGCAAGTTGCCCTGATAGATTTCAGGGGTCAAATTTTGTTTTATTTGCCCTCAAGCCCCCACAGTAGTTAAAAGTTCAAAAATGTTAGATTGGCAGTTTGAGGATACCTGTGGAACTTTCCAACCCTATGTAGTTCCTACGCTCCCCTTTACCCTATGGGGGAGGGATGTGCTGTCTCAAATAGGAGATAAATTAATGTGTATACTATGTATGCATATTATATATATACTGTATAATTAAATATATATTGCAGTAATGTAATGTGTGTGTGGCTGATATTAATTGGTATGGATTGATGTGCTGTGATGATATATGTTCTATATACTGTATAATTATATATGATTGACATGTATTATTACAGTACATTGGTTTGTGTTGGTTGGTATTAGCTGTGTACGTGTTGTATTGCTGTAATATATATTAATTAATGTATTAATTATAAAGATTAATTCAAGTATATTGATTATGTCAATAAGTTTATACTTGTTGCCATATATAAATACATATATAAATACATTTTACATTTAGGTATATCTGTATACTAAAATGAGATAAGGAGGTTAAACATTTATTATTTAAATTTATACAGAGACCTAAACTAAACATTAGACCTAAATTAACATATCTCTAAATTTATGTTGTTAAAATGTAAATTTTAAAAATTTAAAAAATTAAATTGACAACTGCTTGACAATTCCTTTGCCATAAAACCCCCAGAGGTGTAATTGGGGTAACCAGACAAAAAATTGGTTTTATAGCAAAACGGCCCCTTAGAGTGGGTCCATCTTCCCACTCAAACTAAAAAAGTAGCGGCTTCTCATCCAGGATTGACAGCTACTTTGATATTAAAAGAAAAAAGCGGAACATTGGATTATTTGGTAAAGAGCCATCAGAAATTGTAATCCCATATAATAAGGAACAACTTGGTGCTCTTCTAATGTTTGATGAAAATTGGCAGATTGTTATAGGAAACTATTTTGGTTAAAATTTTACATCATTTACCCTCGCATGTTTTGCTGAATTTTATATCCAGACATCAAGTTATTTTTCCCGTCAGATGTAAACAATCTCCTATTCCAAATGCTCAGATAGTTTTTACTGATGGGTCAGCAAACGGTAAAGCCTCCATAGTTACTAAAAATCACCAAAAGGTTTTAGAAACACAGGAAACTTCAGCTCAAAGCGCTGAAATAACAAGTCATAAAGGCTTTTGCTATGTTTGCAGATGAGGAATTTAACCTTTATTCTCATTCTCAGTATATTGTCAGGTTGTTTCCACACATTGAAATTGCGGTTTTTGTCTGAAAATAAAACTACCATATTTTATTTGTTAACTAAATTACAGCAACAAGTTTGGAAAAGAAATAAAATATTTTTCATTGGACACATTTGGGCTCATTCCAGATTGCCCAGCCCTTAAAATGCCTTTAATGATTTGGCTAACTTTTTAACCAGAAATACAGTGGCTACTGTGATTGAGGAGGCCAGAGCCTCTCACTCACTTCATCAATACGCTACTGCTTTAAGATATCAATTCCAAATTCCCAGAGAGACTGCTCGAGAAATTGTGCGTTCTTGCTTATATTGCCCCACTGTTTATAATAGTCTACCTATGGGAGTTAATCCTCGCGGTCTCAAACCTAACATACTCTGGCAAATGGATGTAACTCATGTTTCTTCATTTGGAAAACTGTCCTTTGTTCTTTAACTGTAGACACCTTTTCTCATGTTAGTATTGCAACTGCTCGTACAGGGGAAGCAATTAAAGATGTAATACAACATCTCTTTACTTGTTTTTCATATTTGAGCCTGCTAAAAGCCCTGAAAACTGACAATGCTCCTGCTTACACTTCTAAGTCTTTTCAGGAATTTTGTATAAAGTTTCAAATTAAACATAATACTGTCATCCCTTATAACCCCCAGGGACAGGCCATTGTTGAAAAAGCACATCAAACATTAAAAATCCAAATTCAAAAATTAAAAAGAAGGGGAATTTAAGTATAGCTCTCCCCATCAAATCTTGCAAAACGCTCTTTTCATAATAAATATTCTAAATAATGGTCTGGCTGGAACTACTGCAATGTTTCATCACTGGTGCCTGGAGCAATTAAATGCAAAACCATTAGTCAAGTGGAAGGACCTCCTCTCAGGACAATGGAAGGGTCCTGACCCATTATTAACTAGTGGTCGAGGATGTGCTTGTATTTTTCCACAGGATGCAGATTCTCCAATTTACATCCGGGACAGACTGATTCGCCATGTTGCAGTCCCCCAGACATCCAGTTCTCTCATTGCTTCGATCACAAAAGAGGAGCCCGCCGGAAGGGGAGGCAAGATAAACATCGAGATTCCGTCGGGGCTGCTGAAGCGTGAACTCCAACCAAAAAATAATTCTACTTATTCTGTTTTGGCTTGTCTATCCTCTCCTTATGTTTTTCTCTTTACCACCGATTCTGGAAAACTTAATGTACATGTGACTTTTCACTGGTGGACCCAATGTAGTGACTTGTGAACAATGCATGCTCTCATCTTGTTTAAACCCTCAATATAATGTTTGCTCCTTTGTAGTGTTATAATGTCTACCTTATCTTATGATGTAACCACTTATTAATATAACTATAGTCTTGCTGTATTACAACAACTTCAGGATTTAATGCCATCGTGACAATTTTTGGGCCTATTATTTTAGGAATATCAGCTTTAATAGCAGCAATTGCTTCTGTTACTGTGGCAGCAATATCATTGACTCAACAAGTGCATACTGCCCAATATGTTGATACCATGTCTAAAAATTTTTCTTTAACAACACAGGAAGTTATAGATAGAAAATTGGAGATGAGAGTAGATGCCTTGGAAGAACCAATAATGCATATTGGGACTGAGTTACAGGCTTTAAAAGTGAAAATGGCTCTGTCTTGCCACGCTGATTACCAGTGGATATGCGTGACATCTTTAAAGGTAAACAAGACAGATTATAAATGGGAAAAAAATTACAAATCATATTTCAGGTGTTTGGAACAGCTCTGACATTGGCCTGGACTTAGGGAAACTTCATAATCAAATACAGACCCTGGAACACTCTCAACTGGATTTTACCGCCGCTGGAGCAGCTAATGACTTATTTCACACCTTCTCTAACTTTTATTTCTGGAAAAAACATTCTGTCTAATATCTTTATTTCTAATTTTGCTTCTCATAATCATTCTTCCTTGTATTGTCAGGATTCTTCGGCAGAACATTCAAAAGCTCGCGACTGAGCTGCATCTGGCTGTTCTAAGAAATAAAAAAGGGGGAGATGCTGGAAGCCGGCATATTGCATATTGAGTGCATATTGCATATTGAGTGCAGCACTTTCCACAGCATCATCTTTCAGGATCTGGAATAGCTCAACTGGAATTCTATCACTGCTGGGAGCCAGCGTGAGGAACTCCGCCCATGACAAAGGTCGTGAGGAAGGAGGCTCGGCATTCGCAAAGGCGGGATCGAGCTTCAGGGGTCCCCCTGGAAATTCTCGAGCATCTAGCCCCAAAACCAGAGTCTGCCTACTTTCTGCTTTGTGCTTTCACCTACACCTCTGACTTTACGGGGGGCTGTCCCCCACTACCTCTCTCTGAAAAAAAAAGAGTTAGCTTACAGCTCCAGTTAATAATTCCTGGGTGTGACAGTGTTTAACCTACAAACTCCTTTGGAAATCCTCTAGCCTGCCTGAATAGGTTTTTCCGGCCACACGTGATTGTTCAGAGCCTCCCAACTGTGAGAGGCATGAGATGTTCTAAACTGTCTAAATACAGATTCCTTTGAGCAGTTAAAAGATTGATTAGAAATTGTATTGGTGAAGGGATTTTCACTTGTTGGGCCAATGTTTGCTGCTAAGTTTCCATATCCCTTATCTGCTGTGTCCCAGTGTATTGATTAATATAATTGGTGTAAGTAGTAGCTTTAATGTTTGTAACCTGGGACCCTTGAGTTAATTCTTTTTCTTGTTATAGCCCACCACACCTTTGCTCTGTAGGAATGCAACTTTATCTAATGCTTTTCGGAGGCTGGCGCCTGACTTTAGAATAATCACCTTTAGAGAAAAAGGCCTCCGGGCCAGAAGATGATGCAAATCACCTACACTTTTGCATATGATAAGTTTGCAGGAAGAAAGCCTGGCTTACTGCAGGACTCTACCCCTTCCCCCATTATCCTCTATGCATAACTTAAGATATAAAAACTACTTTGGAAAATAAAGTGCGGGGCCTTGTTCACCAAAACTTGGTCTCACCATGTCGTTCTTTCTCTTACCTTCTGGCTGAATTATTCAGCCTCTTTTCTCCACTGAATTTCCTCACTGAGCTATCCTTATTTCAGCCTCTTTTCTCCACTGAATTTCCTCACTGAGCTATCCTTATTTCAGCCTCTTTTCTCCACTGAATTTCCTCACTGAGCTATCCTTATTCTATTACTCTTTATATCCTTAATTAAAGTTTAATTAAGCAATTGTTTCCTGATCTTCGCCTACACCCTCTCTCCTTCGAATACCCTGGATCAGCGGGGGCTGGACCCCGGCAGTGCCTAATGTCCTCTGCCATCATTCAGAAGTTGTTTTGTGGAATTTACTCGGCATTTAAATGTTCTTTTGATGTATTTGTGGGGGAGAAAGTGTTCTCCCCGTCCAATTCCTCCACCATCTTAGCTCCTCTCCCAAAAGTCTGTACTTTACATATGTGTCTCGTTTGTTGCCGTGCATGTAGAATCATTGGTAACATCTTTTAAATTCCATATATATATATGCATTAATATACAGTATTTGTCTTTCTCTTTCTATTAAGTAATTCAGAGTGACTTACTTCACTCTGTATAATAGGCTCCAGGTTCATCCATCTCATTAGAACTGACTCAAATGTGTTCCTTTTTATAGCTGAATAATATTACATTGTGTATATGTACCACAACTTTCTTATCTGTTTATCTGCCAGTGGATTGCTTCCATGTCCTAGCTATTGTAAATAGTGCTGCAGTGAACATTAGGGCATATTTGTCTCTTTCAATTCTGGTTTCCTCACGGTGTATGCCTAGCAGTGGTATTGCTAGATTGTATGGCAGTTCTGTTTCTATTTATCTAATTTCTAGCTTTTCATTTGAATATTGAAGTTTTGTTAAATAAGTAAACACATATTCTCTTGCTGGACTGATCCTTTTATCTCTGTGAGTTGAAATTTTTCTTTTTGGTAATATTGTTTGTCCAGTAGTGATATGTCTAATATGAGCAGAGCCACTTCTCACCTTTTTTTGACTGCTTATAAGCATGATATATATGCGTGTGTGTGTGTATATATATACACACACACATACACTTTAGGTATCTTTTAAGTTTGGTTTACATAGATAAAATAGTTGGATCTTGTGTTTTATTAAATCAGTCATGTCTACTTAAAATTTCAAGTTCTTTAAGTTTTTCATAGAAATTTCTGATGTCTCAAGTTTATTTCAGGCTACTTCTCAGTAGAGGTTTTGGTCAACTTCCAAAAAAATATTAGGTGCATCCCTAGTTAGTTGAGCTAACACAATGGATCCAGGATCCATAATCTTATTAAATTCACTCATATTTGTAGTTATTTCCCAGTCTGATGTTATGCTCTCTTCCTTGTTTAACAGAATGAGAATATATCACAGCATGTACTCTCCCAATTATTCTGATAGAAATGAATGAACTCTTGTAATTTATTTTCCACATTTAATCTCTCTGTTCCTAGTCAGACTTTGAATTATTTCCCCTATTTAAGACTAATATTTCCCCTATTTAAGACTAGTAGATAACTCTACTAATAGTAGAGTTATCTGGAGGAAGTGAGGGTGGTGATCATGGGGAATGAACAGAACTGCTGTTCTTTAGTTGGATACCTGCTTCAGGAGATCCTTAAATTTGCTTCAGGACCAGCCTTATTACACAGAATAGGATGGTTGCTTGTGCTGGTGAGGAGCTAGGCTCACGGGATTTCATTCCTGATATTCAAATTTACTGTTTTTTTCTATTTTCAAAATTTTTGTCTCTTATAGCTCTAACTGTTAAATGGGATTTATGGTGATGTTAATGTAACTTAAATTATAGTACAATGACATAAAATCCAGTGGTAATGTTCAGCTGAGTTTTTCAAATATATGATCCCTGTGGCTATGAGATAAGCATTATTCTTAGCCTTGTCATAAAAGAATTGATTCTTTCACCATGGCTTCTGAGAAGAGAATTAAACTCAGATTTTTATTTTCTTTAAGATCCCAATGATATCAGAATTAGCAATTTGGCCACCAACTCTGCCCTAATTCTTATATTTATTTTGGCTTCATAATAGATTGGATGACTCAATACTACCTGTGACAAAGCCTTGCCTTTATTATGCATTTTATTCTAGATCATCATAGGCTGATTATTTGAGTAATAACCATTTAACACTCTTTTGGGCTTCCCTGGTGGCTCAGACTGTAAAGAATCTGCCCACAATGCAGGAGACCTGGGTTCAACCCCTGGTTTGGAAAGATCCCTTGGAGAAGAGAATGGCTAACCACTCAATATTCTTGCCTGGAGAATCCCATGGATAGAGAAGCCTGTTGGGCTGCAATCCATGGGGTCACAAAGAGTTGGACGTGACTGAGCAACTGATGCTTTTACCACTCTTTTGCCCTACCATGAAGATGACCATCTGTATCCATATTCTACCAATGCTGATGTCTTAATTACCAAGCAGGATTAACTGGTCAAATACCTGATCTCATATTTTCATCTTTGTGGATCTGCAGCTGTGCTTTCAAATACTGTGTTAGGATTAAAGAATAAAACAGAAATCACTAAAGGTATTTTGGGCTTCCCTGGTGGCTCAGATGGTAAAGAATCTGCCTGCAATGCGGGAAACCTGGGTTTGATCCCTGGGTTGGAAAGATCCCCTGGAGAAGGAAAGGCTACCTACTCCAGTGTTCTGGCCTAGAGAATTCCATGGACTATACAGTCCATTGACTTGCAAAGAGTTGGACATGATTGAGTGACTTTCAAAAGCATTTTAAAAAGGAACAGGAACAAGGACTTTAACATAAAGAGAATTATACTCTATAAAAACCATTGAAAGTTTAGAGTTGTTCCATTCTGGACTTACACTGCTTAAAACAGTACCCATGAGAACACAGAGCTGGCTCTCCAGGCCTATACCCTTTGTCATGACCACTGTCTTTACCCACAGGCTTTGAATCCCTCTCATTTCTTTTGGCTTCTGCTGAAATGTACCTGTATCAGTGAAAGCATCTCTGACCATCCAATAAAACAACCCACCCAGCATAATGGTAATTCTCATCTGATTATTTACTTGTACATTTCTTTATCAACTATTTCTTCCAGTAGAATATTGTTCTACAGTGGGGGAATTTTGTTCACTGATATATTTTCCTGCTTAGAATTTTGTGTGTCATATTGTAGGTTTGTAATATCTGGAGTGAATAGATGAATGGATGGACAAATGAAAATTTGTTCCTTTGTCCATGGTCTTACTCCTACATTAAGTGTGTTTTCCTCCTCTATATCTTCCCAAATTTTTACCATTATTCAGCATTCAGCTTACACCAGGCATCCTCATGGTTTCTTCTCATACTTTGTGATCTCTCCTTCCTGAGATCCTAGCTATTTTTGCAGTCCATACCAGGTTATTTAGGTTTCATATTTTTAAAACATGCCAGCACTACTAAAACCTTATAATATTTGGGGGGGCAAAGCCATTCCCTTTGATTTATCTTGACATTCTGAGAACCTTATGTTTTAATAAACATAGTTCGGTGCCAAATAGTTTATGTCAAACAGGCATGCACTATTTTTCAAGGGTTTTGTCTATGTTATCATGCCAACAATAAACACTTGATTACTTACCATATGTCAACTCTAGTTCTCCATCCTTTATATTTATTATCCTATACAATCATGACAAACACTCTGTAAGAAAGGTAAAATCATTTTGTGTATGGAGCAGTTTGCTGTCAAAAATTTGTGACTCTGCTGCCATTGATACATGTGATATATTAGGAGAAGCGGAACCAGACTTGACTGTGCTAACCCTCTCCAGTATTCTTGCCTGGAGAATTCCATGGACAGAGGAGCCTGGCGGGTTTTGGTCCACGGGCTCACAAAAGAGTCAGACACGACTGAGTGACTAACACACTGGTCAGCCTTGATCAGAGTTTCCTTGCATGCCAGCTGAAGGAAGTAACAGGATTATCTCTAAGGCCCCTTCCAGTTCTAATAATCTAAATTTCTGTGACTTAGAAAAATTGAAGCAATTCAAGGATGCTATTAACTAAGAGTATAAAAAGCAGAATATTAAGGAACATACTTTCTCTGAGGAAACCAGAGATCTCCCAGGCTTCCCCAGCTCTATTGTCTGTAGTTAAATGAATCCCAGATTCACTCTCATTTTTTTAAGATCTTCATAGTTCAAATACATTACCTCTTAGCTGGATGTAGTTACTTGAAAATGAAAAATTTAAAAATTGCTCCTAAAGTACAAACTAAAATTCTCTCTCTAAAGGAAATTTTAGTCTGTATGTTAGAGACTAAAATAATAGAGACTAGGAAGAAATCTTGTTTATTAAACTTTACTAATGAAAGTAAAAGTTGGGGTCCTGACAGAAAATAAATCACACTCAAAGAGTTTGATGTAGGATAACTTGCTGAGGTATAAATAGGATAAAATATCCATGAAAAACTGTGAAGCAGTCACAGATGAACCCTGTCAAACTGTTGCCTCATATAGGCTTAAAGAGCAAGAGGAGAAAGTAAGGGTAATGAAAGCTAAACCATAGAAGAAGTGCCAGCTCACAGAGGTGATGCTTAGAACAGGGGTCCCCAACCTACAGGCCGCAGACCACTCCTTCCTGTCAGATCAGTGGTGGCATTGTATTATGTATATAGAAATCAAGTGCAAAATAAATGTAATGTACTTGAATCCTCACAAAACCACTCCCCTACCCCCAGTTTGTCTCCCACAAAATCGGCCCCTGATTGCAAAAAGTTTGGGAACTACTGTCTTAGCACACAGTCTCTGTCATACCAACAGCAAGGCAGGCAGACAACAGCAGCAGGAGGTGCATCAATATCCCAACTTTTACCCAGCCTGTACTCCTGAACCCTGTCAGTGTCATCCATTGACCAGCTCAGAGATATAGACGCAGTCTGTGCAGATCTGTCTCCTGGACTATAGAGTGGAATAAAGGTGTTGAAAAAATGGGAGAGGTAACACAAGATCACATTATCAAATCAGATTCACACAAATCAGATGGCATCTAGTGTTAGATTTTTCCTGATGTCTGCATCCTTGAAATTAATCAAGAGACATGGTCTAAACAGGAAAAGGTCTGGCTCATTTGGGGACATCCTTGGTCCCTTTTTATTAGTGAAATACTTGGGTAGGTTTTGGAGCATCTCCATTCTATACCTCAGATGGTCACTATTTTATAAACCACTTTTTAAGAATGACAGGCCCATAAATCCACATATCCCAAGTTTGTTTCTTATAAGCAGTTGTAATTAGGGACAACATGCTAAGATAATTCAATAGATAAGCACTCTCCTCCTAGAAAATATTCTGTTTAGCAGAAGGTCTTACATTCTTAAAAAGAGATTGTACACATTCTTTTCTTTCCTTGAGTCTCCTTGATAAGGAGGAGAGTATTGGAGAGATGGTATATGTGATTTTATACTGCCAGCTGAATTTAAATTTAAAAGTGAGGCACAGTCATTAATCTTCATAGAAGATAACAGGTAAAAGGAATTAAAAATTAACATAAAGCATAGCTGCTTCATTGCCAACTGCAAGGAGGCAGACTTACAGCTGCTGTTTGCTACCACTGATTTTGTATTAAGCTTACCCATTCCTAACAACTCAGCATATTTTTGTTTTCTCTGCTAGGAAACCCAAATCTTCTCTGGGTGCATATCCTTTTTGTTGCGGTTGTTTAGTGGCTAAGTCATGTCCGATTCTTTTGTGACCCCATAGACTGTAGCCTGCCAGGCTCCTCTGTTCATTGGGTATCCCAGGCAAGGATAATGGAGTGGGTTGCCATTTCCTTCTCCAGGGCATCTTCCTAACCCAGGGATCAAACTCGCATTTCCCGCATTGGCAGGTGGATTCTTTACAGCTGAGCCACCTGGGAAATCCCTATAGTTGCAAAGGCTGCCCTAACAAAATAGCGCAGACTGGTTGGCTTAAACAACAGATTTAGTTTTTCACAGTTCTGGAGGCTAGAAATCCAGGATCAAGGTCCTGGAGGATTCAGTTTCTAGCAAGGACTTTCTTCTTGGCTTGCAGGTGGTTGGTACAGGGGTAAATAGGGGAAGTACTGCTCATGATATTGAAGGGGGCATTCTGAACATGCCCATCCACACAAACACATCAAGACTTATTCCACATCTGCTATTATCCTGTTAGCCAAAACAAGTGAAAAGGTCTTCATGTTTCAAGTTAAGCAGGAAATGCACACTCTTCCCATCATCAGGCCAAACAAGCCACATGGTTGAACCCATTAACTGTTGGCATGGAATATACTTTCCATAGAGTGTATGTATTTGAGGGAATATTGAGGCAATAACTTGATGCAGTAATTTAATCTATCGCATTTCTCAAGTCTAGGTAAGTGGGATCTCTTTTGTGTCTGAAAATTACCATTCCAAACCCCACCCTCTACCACATCACACAGGTGTGTATTAACCATAGCTCTCATCATGATATTATCATTCCAGAGCTAATCTACTATATTGCTCTAACCTGATTTCAACCTTATATAAGTGCCAGTTGTCAGTGGCTAGCAGTCCAAGATTTATTTCACAAGGTTATGAGGTATTGTCTCTATGTGCTACTTTTTTATTCTCTTTTACCACAGTGGAAATACCTACTCCTCATGTGCTATGCATCTCCCTCTATCTGGTGTTTAATCTTTTTCTTTCTTTCTTTTTTTCATTTACATCTAGTTCTCTTATAATTACTTCTGATCTTGTATTTTGGAATATTGATTCCATAGATGTGAAATATTATTTCATTAGCTTAAAACAATTATTTTTTATTGAGAAACTTTAAAAAAATTAGCCCTCTGAGGACAAAGATAGCTTCTTAGACATTCATGGATAAGTAATTCATATGTATTATGTGATCCTTGCTGTTTAATGAGGTTGTATTTATTGTGCAATTTCTATTTGCTTGGTAGGTTTTATATAGTTTGAAGATATTTATATTGCATTAATTATTTAATTATATATCTTACATTTTAATGTTAATATCCTTAAAAAAATACCCTGAAATTTATAGGCAACAGAGGAATTGTACATTGTTAAAAGATGGTGGACAGCATAAATGTTACTTGAAGGCAGAATTTATTACTCCAAGTGCCATGTTTCTTTTTAGTAGCTTAGCTACCATGGTTGACTAATGTTCCCCTAGATTTTGCATATAATAAAACTTTATATGTTTGAGTAAAGTTTATTTGAAAGATACTTTAATTCTATTTCTGTACTGATTTGAAAATTTAGCACAGTCTTGCAGCTAATGAACTTTGTTCTATTGTGAGAGGGTCATGTCAGAATGAAGCCATTAATCACTGTAATTCCACAGAGAGGAGCCTAAAATTGTTAAAGAGTGAAGGTTTAATAAGTGGGAGTTGCTATAAATGTGACTTCAGATGTGAACCAATGAAGAGACAGGTAATGATTCAATAGTGTATTTTTAAAACTATATGTAGGCTGACTTGAAATAGATTCATTTTTGGAATGATTTTTATGGAACCAATTTATCTGAAAGTTGCAGCTAAGAAAATGGTATGTGTGTGATACTAATTTTTCCATTTTTAACTGGAAGCCAAAAAAATGAATGTTAATTGGAAGATAAACATTAAGAGAAAACTTTTCTTCAGAATAACTCAGCCTGCACTTGAGAGGCAATTGAAGGGTTATCTCTTTGAATAAGGCAAAAATATGAGTAAAATTTTGTGCCTATAATTTCAAACCTCATTTTTTTCTTAACTAAAAAGAAAAGGGGGAAATACTCATGGTTCAAGATCTGCAGATTAAACATATCACTGGCCAAAGAAGTATGGTGTGTTGTTCAGTTGCTAAGTCATATCTGACTCTTTGCGACCCCACAGACTGCAGCATACCAGGCTTCCCTGTCCTTCACCAACTCCTGGAGTTTGCTCAAACTCATGTCCATTTAGTCAGTGATGCCATCCAGCCATCTTATCCTCTGTCATCCCCTTCTCCTGCCCTCAATCTTTCCCAGTATCAGTGTCTTTTCCAATGAGTCAGCTCTTCGCATCAAGTGGCCAAAGTACTGGAGCTTCAGCTTCAGCATCAGTCCTTCCAAGGAATATTCAGGGTTGATTTCCTTTAGGATTGACTGGTTTGATTTCCTTGCCATCCAAGGAACTCTCAAAAGTCTTTCAAGCACCACAATTTGAAAGCATCAGTTCTTTAGCACTCAGTCTTCTTTATGGTCCAGTTCTCACATCCATACATGACTACTGGAAAAACCATAGCTTTGACTATATGGACCTTTGTTGGCAAAGTGATGTCTCTGCTTTTTAATATGCTTTACTATGGTTTATCATAGCTTTGCTCCCAAGGAGCTTTTAATTTAATAGTTGTAGTCACTGTCCTCAGTGATTTTGGAGCCCAATAAAAGAAAATTTGCCACTGTTTCCATTTTTTCCACATCTATTTACCATGAAGTGATGGAACCAGATGCCATAATCTTAAGTTTTTTTGAATGTTAAGCTATAAGGCAACTTTTTCACTCTCCTCTTTCACATTCATCAAGAAGTTCTTTAGTTCTTCTTTGCTTTCTGCTATTAGGGTGGTAACATCTGCATATCTGAGATTATTGGCATTTCTCCGGGCAATCTTGATTCCAGCTTTTACTACATCCAACCCAGCATTTTGTATGATGTACTCTGCATATAAATTAAATTAGCAGGGTGACATTGTACAGTCCTGTCCTCCTTTCCCAATTTTGAACCAGTCCATTGTTCCATGTCTGGATCTGTTGCTTCTTGACCTGCATAGAGGTCTCAGGAGGCACTTAAGGTGGTCTGGTATTCCCATCTATATAGGAATTTTCCACAGTTTGTTGTGATCCACACATCAAGGGCTTCTCCAGTGGCTCAGCTGGTAAAGAATTTGCCCATAATGCAGGAGACCCTGGTTTTGTTCCTGGGTTGGGAAGATCTGCTGGAGAAGGGATAAGCTACCTACTCCAGTATTCTTGGGCTTCCCTGGTTGCTCAGCTGGTAAAGAATCTTCCTGCAATGTGGGAGACCTGGGTTTAATCCCTGGATTGGGAAGATCCCCAGGAGAAAGGAACAGCTATCCACTCCAGTATTTTGGCCTGGAGAATTCCATGGACTATGTCTATGGGGTTGCAAAGAGTCAGACATGACTGAGCTACTTTCACTTGGAATTGGACACAGTCATAATCTTTAGCATAGTCAATGAAACAGAAGTAGATGTATTCCTGAAATTCCCTTGCTTTTTCTGTGATCCAGTTCAGTTCAGTCGCTCAGTCATGTTCGACTCTTTGCGACCCCATGAATTATAGCACGCCAGGCCTCTCTGTTCATCACCAACTCCCGGAGTTCACTCAAACTCACGTCCATCGAGTTGGTGATGCCATCCAGCCATCTCATCCTCTGTTGTCCCCTTCTCCTCCTGCCCCCAATCCCTCCCAGCATCAGCGTCTTTTCCATTGAGTCAACTCTTCTCATGAGGTGGCCAAAGTACTGGAGTTTCAGCTTTAGCATCATTCCTTCCAAAGAACACCCAGGACTGATCTCCTTTAGAATGGACTGATTGGATCTCCTTGCAGTGATCCAGTAGACGTTGGCAATTTGATCTCTGGTTCCTCTGCCTTTTGTAAATCCAGCTTATACATCTGGAAGTTCTCAGTTTATGTACTGTTGAAGCTTAACTTGAAGGATTTTGAGTATTACCTTGCTGCTGCTGCTGCTAAGTCGCTTCAGTCGTGTCCGACTCTGTGCGACCCCATAGATGGCAGCCCACCAGGCTCCCCCGTCTCTGGGATTCTCCAGGCAAGAACACTGGAGTGGGTTGCCATTTCCTTCTCCAATGCATGAAAGTGAAAAGTGAAAGTGAAGTCGCTCAGTCGTGTCTGACTCTTCATGACCCCATGGACTGCAGCCCACCAGGCTCCTTCGTCCATTGGATTTTCCAGGCAAGAGTGTAATAAGCGTAATTGTGTGGTAATTTGAACATTCTTTGGCATTGTCCTTCTTTAGAATTGGAATGAAAACTGATATTTTCCAGTCCTGTGGAAGTACGGTGTAGCAAACACCAAAAATGGTAGAAAAGCATTATCATAATTAAAAGTAATTTTATTTTGTGACATATGAGAGATTAATGTTGCTATAGCCTAATTTAGCAAATTTCTTAACTCCCTGGTCCTCAGTTTCCTTGATTGCAAAATGGATCAGTTGTATGAACTAACATATAAGATGCCTTCTAACTTTGAAAGGTTGTGACTATTTAGACAACCTAATTTATTATTAGTGACAAGTAGCTTTCTCTCTGGCAAAGTCCTTATTGGTTACTAAGAATAAAAATGCTAACATGCTTCTCCTTGGCCTGAATAATTTCCTCATAAAGGCATGTGTGCTCTCAGTCGTGTCCGACTCTTTGTGAATTCGTGGACTGTAGCCAACCATGGACAAATTCCTCTGTCCTTGGAATTTTCTAGGCAAGAATATTGGAGTGAGACTAGAGTGAGTTGCCATTTCCTTCTCCAGGGAATCTTCCTGACTGAGGGATTAAACCCACGTCTCGCATTCCTGCATTGGCAGGCAAGTTTTTACCAGCTGAGCCACTGGGGAAGCCCAAAGTGAAAGTGAAAGGCACTCAATTGTGTCCAACTCTTTGCAACCCCATAGACTATATATTCAATGGAATTCTTCAGGCCAGAATACTGGAGTGGGTGGCCTTTCCCTTCTTCAGGGGATCTTCCCAATCCAGGAATCAAACCCAAGTTTCCTGTATTACAGGTGGATCCTTTACCAACGGAGCAACCAGGGAAGCCCATTTTCTCATAAAGAGAATATTTAAGCAGGTTTTCTTTAAAATCGGCAAAAATAATTGGGATGCTTTATATATATATATATATGTATGTATGTATATATATACACATATGGATTTTTTTATCTTTCAGGAGACTCTTATAAATGTCAAGTAGTTTGTTTTAATGATAATTAACATCAGTTTATTCTTCAACAAGATGCTAAATCTTCTGAAAGCCTCTTTGCCCAGTGTCTCATATACTATAAGCCATTAATAATTAAGTGCAGCCAAGTAAAACTTTGAAAGGCGACTCTGACATTATTTAGGGGCTGTTACTGATATCCAAATTGCATATTTTTTCATCAAATTGCTGTGAAAATGGTATCCTATGTTTTAGGTAATATTTACATATGTCATATACATTTATGATCACTGTCTCTCTGATAAGGAAGCTATGCATGTTTTGTTGAAAATGGAGCCCCAGGGGTTTTCTATTATAGTATTCCAAAATTTTAACTGAATGACTGTCACAACTCATTTCTGAATGATGAAAGAATACTGCATATCTTTAAAACACTTCTTGATTTTTAAGGTAAAATCAGTCTTATTTTCCTCCCTAATCCATGTTTTTGTTAAATTTCTATAGAGATAATTCTCCTTTGATGAGAAAGTACATATTATGAAGAATAGTGTTTTAAAGAAAAGCAAATTCTTTGGTTCTTCAGTGGAAGCAATTGCTGAAATTGAAGCAAGTGAAATATTTCCTTTCTTCTAGGAATATAATATAAAATGCTTATAGAGAATAGTGAGCAAATACTTGCAAAGAAGTGAGAGCTTAGAAATGAATGAATGTAGAGCAGAAACTCAAGGTTGAATTTTCTTAAGTGGAAGTTGTCATTTAAAACAAGTGTATTTGGAAAAATACTCATGTATGACACAGAGCTTCTTTTGTTCATTCTGCAGCTGCTCTGTTTAGTTTTAGAATCTTTGAGTCTATTCTGACCTTTTATGTAGTCATAACCAAATAGATTATCAATAATGTATATGCTTAATATATTCAGTTTCATCCTAAAGACAAAATATATTGCTGATTGCATGTTAACTTTGGAAAGGTCTTTGACATCTCATATTTAGACAACCCAGATCAGAGGTGTAGGGAACTTTAAACTTAATTATAAAAAGCCAGTATTCTTTGAGTGTTCATCTGGGTGTTAGTGGTAAGCAGTGTCGCATAGAGTTGATTTTAACCTGGGTATAGAAGGGCACCTAGAAACAACTCTCTCTGGAAAAATGTGACATCCTGGCAGTGTCAGGATGTACCCCTGTACCATGAAACTCATATATAAATATATACTATATTTTTGAAATGGGAAACAGTTTGCTGCTAAGTCGCTTCAGTTCTGTCCGACTCTGTGCGACCCCATAGACAGCAGCCCACCAGGCTCCGCCGTCCCTGGGATTCTCCAGGCAAGAACACTGGAGTGGGTTGCCATTTCCTTCTCCAATGCATGAAAGTGAAAAGTGAAAGTGAAGTCGCTTAGTCATGTCCAACTCCTAGCGACCCCATGGACTGCAGCCCACCAGGCTCCTCCATCCATGGGATTCTCCAGGCAAGAGTGCTGGAGTGGGGTGCCACTGTATAGTTTAGAGATATTAATTATCCATGCAACACACTCACAGAAATAGTCTCTGTCTCTCTCTCTCTCTGCCCCCTTACCTCCCTCCACCCCCACCCAAATTCTCTTCCCTCATTTTTCTCACCCCATTTAAGTAGGTAAATATCTGGGATTAAGACTCAGCTTAGCTGTTGACTAGATTTGCTGCTTTCAAAATAAAACACAGTGTTATTTCCTATTTCTATATATAAAGCACCTGAACTGTAGGACATTTGTGAATAAAATGCCTTATAGAAAATGGGTTCTTACTGCACCCTAATAATTTTCACATTTGAAAGATTTTTGTTTTGTAATTTTTATGTTTTTATCCATCTTATATTGCTATTAGTTAGAGTCTAAAGATGATTTTTTTCCAATGTACTTTCTTGACATAAAACCAAGTCAAATCCTGGCTCTATCGCTAATCAGCTATAAGATTTTAGGGAAGTCAGACAACCTCTCTGGGCTTCAATATCCTCATCTGTATAAGTAAGTCATTGACTGTACAGTTATTTAAGGTCTCAATGCTCTTCTGCATAAATGTGAGTGATAATTACCTCTGTTTTCTATTTAGAATAAATTGTCAGTCAAGTAAAATGTTAGTCTTCATCCACTATTGAAATTTAAAGTTGTGGAATTTAAGAGATTTGTTACCACTTTTTGGGTTCCCCACTTGACATCCCTATAAGCATCTTTGAATATTAATGAAAATTTGAGTTCATGTTAAGACAGGTTACTATTTCACTTCATGGAACTATTATAATGACAACAACTTTAAAGGAAGAAATAGTTGTTTCTTGAGAAGCTTGAGTTTGCAAGGTATTTAACATAAATTCTGAGTAAAACTTTCCCGCTGTAAAAGATAGGTGGTATTATCCTCTTAAAATTTAGGAAAGTGAATTTTAAAAGTGATTCCTTTCCTTAAACCTCAAGGAATTGAAAGATGTTTTGAACCTAGTTCTGTATAGTGGCAAAGCTGGCCCCATTTCATGTCACTCATCAATGAAGGAAAAGAGTCAATAATGAATTGGCTTTGGTTTCTTCAGATACTTATGCTTTGAAAGCCCTTCCATTAGCCTTTATTGTTTGGGTAAGTTAGTTCTTTGTGTCTCATTTTCTTCATCTGTATAAAGGATTATAAATTATATAATTAATATAATTCTGCTTACTTAAATCTAAAGCAATAAGATGTTTTATATTTAAATAAGCATGCTGCTAAGTCACTTCAGTTGTGTCCAACTCTGTGCAACCCCATAGACAGCAGCCCACCAGGCCCCGCCGTCCCTGGGATTCTCCAGGCAAGAACACTGGAGTGGGTTGCATTTCCTCCTCCAATGCATGAAAGTAAAAAGTGAAAGTGAAGTCGCTCAGTCATGTTCAACTCTTAGCAACCCCATGGACTGCAGCCTACCAGGCTCCTCCGTCCATGGGATTTTCCAAGCAAGAGTACTGGAGTGGGTTGCCATTGCCTTAAATAAGCATAGTGGAAGATAAAGTGGGTTCTGGACAAGGAAAGCAGTAGATACAATCAAAAGCCTGGGAAAGGCTATAGTTTTCTTGATGTTACTTGGCTTGAATCTCATTTTCTTCATCTGCGCTAAAGAATATAAATTATATAATCATTATATACTTAACATATAGGATTCTTGATATGTAAAGGTATGGATATTACTGTGTGGTCCTGGAATTATTTTTAGGATAATTTGGCCAGGGAGACCCAGTTCTTCATCCTGGAAAAAAGAAAAAAAGTTATGAATGTGGGCAAAATTAAATGGACTATAAATGTAGCACAATGAGAAGGGCTTTACTGTTGTAAATGAGTTTGATAGCAAGACTAAGTACTTAAGCAGTGATGAGAGTTACTGAAGTTCTATCTAATTTGTGTTCTGTTCGTTCATTCAACAACAGAGTTTCTGGGGAGAAGGTCCATTGACTTCCAGAATATTCTCAGTGGGGTTTTATAACTCCAAACTCATACAGTGTTTATGCCAGTTATCTAATTTTTTTCAAATGGCTTGTCAACGCTATGTATTCAACAGTGTCATTGGTAGGCTACACAATTGTCTCCAATAAGGAAAGCTGGGGAGATAACCAAAAAAGAATTGCTTTAGGCTTCAGGCTTTCCCAAAACCAACACATGAAAAGAGAAGATAGCTTTTACTGAAAATTTCTGGACTGAGTAAAGCCCATCTTGAAGGAATTAGGATGGGAATTCCTGGCCAAACTACCTTAAAACAATTCCAGTTCCCCACAGCAATATCTACACCCTGCAGGGGTCCCACTCACAAATGTTTACTTGCATGGTCTAAGCAAACTCAGTGAGGCAAAAAATGGGAGCCAGCAGTAAGGATTCATATCAAAGTCACTGCCATTAACCATGAAGCCATAAAGGCTTCTAGGGGACAGTATCCTGGAACCCAACCCTGCAGTTTTATAAGGTCTAACCAAGTTCAAAGATGCAAGAAATGGTAAGTGAGCAGCAAGGACAGAAATGATAAAATAAATCAGACTCCAGTGACACATGAATGCCTGGGAATATTAGCTAGTTTTCTGTCCCAAATATTTTCTCCTCATATATTTACTCTCCCTACATATCAGAAAACTCTAAGATTTAAAAAGTTTATATTTCCATGAGGCAAAACAATTTTGTTTCACAGTATCTATGGTTCTTGTTACTTAAAGTTGTGTTTCATGTTCTGTCACATTTGAATGCCATTGATTTTTTGATTCTTTCAATTTAGGAAATTCTCTATTTGAGGTTTTGGAAATGAGCTGATAAGTAATGATACACTAGTTCTTATGTTGATTTTGCACAAAAGAAGTGGCCTAAGAATAGAGAACGACCACAAGACATATGCACTGATTTAGAGAAGGGGACTAAATAACTCAAGCTGAATTAAGAGGCATTTTCCTTCTCTGCTAGTTAATGTGATCTAAAAATAATTTCTAAACCTTATGCTGACTTGTGACTGAAGACCCTTAGTATGGTACAAAGGAATAGTTATTGCATATCTCATGGCCCAAATCTTTGCTAGTCAATGAAGGTGATCTTCATTGGGGTAACATAGGTTAAGGGGGAAAGTAGTTTTGATATAATTGCTATAAAAGCATTATAGATTTGGGAGGGATTTATATAAAGTGATGTGGAATTCCATAGGAAGGAAAACAAGCACATTGCAATATATACAAGCTAGGATAGTAATTTGAACTGAGTTTTAAGTTCATATTAGGCTTATCAGGCAGAAGATAATGAACTGTTTTAGAAGATATAAATCATTATCAGTTCAGTTCAGTCACTCAGTCATATCTGACTCTTTGCAACCCCATGGCTGTAGCATGCCAGGCGTTGCTGTCCATCAGCAACTCCCAGAGGTTGCTCAAACTCATGTCCATTGAGTCAGTGATGCCATCCAACCATCTCATCCTCTGTCGTCCCCTTCTCACGCCTTCAATCTTTCCCAGCATCAGGGTCTTTTCCAGTGAGTCAGTTCTTTGCATCAGGTGACCAAAGTATAGGAGTTTCAGCTTCAGCAACAGTCTTTCCAATGAATATTCAGGACTGATTTCCTTTAGAAAACAGTTTTAACTGTTGCTTCCTGACCTGCATACAGGTTTCTCAAGAGGCAGGTCAGGTGGTCTGGTATTCCCATCTCTTTCAGAATTTTCCGCAGTTTATTGTGATCCACACAGTCAAAATCTTTGGCATAGTCAATAAAACAGAAATAGATGGAACTATTTTGCTTTTTTGATGATCTGGCAGATGTTAGCAATTTGATCTCTGGTTCCTCTGCCTTTTCTAAAACCAGCTTGTACATCAGGAAGTTTACAATTCACCTATTGCTGAAGCCTGGCTTGGAGAATTTTGAGCATTACTTTACTAGCGTGTGAGATGAGTGCAATTGTGTGGTAGTTTGAGCATTGTTTGGCATTGCCTTTCTTTGGGATTGGAATGAAAACTGACCTTTTCCAGTCCTGTGGCCACTGCTGAGTTTTCCAAATTTGCTGGCATATTGAGTGCAGCACTTTCATAGCATCATCTTTTAGGATTTGAAATAGCTCAACTGGAATTCCATCACCTCCACTAACTTTCTTCATAGTGATGCTTCCTAAGGCCCACTTGACTTCACATTCCAGGATGTCTGGCTCTAGGTGAGTGTGAGTGATCACACCATTGTGATTATCTTGTTCATGAAGATCTTTTTTGTACAGTTCTTCTGTGTATTTTTGCCACTTCTTCTTAATATCTTCTGCTTCTGTTAGGTCCATACGATTTCTGTCCTTTATCGAGCCCATCTTTGCATGAAATGTTCCCTTGGTATCTCTAACTTTCTTGATGAGATCTCTAGTCTTTCCCATTCTGTTGTTTTCCTCTATCTCTTTGCATTGATCACTGAGGAAGGCATTCTTATCTCTCCTTGCTATTCTTTGGAAATCTGCATTCAAATGGGTATATCTTTCCTTTTCTCCTTTGCTTTTCACTTCTCTTCTTTTCACAGCTATTTGTAAGGCCTCCTCAGACAGCCATTTTGCTTTTTAGCAAGTCTGGGTCAGCCTTTTTGGGTCACTATTCCTTTCTCCTGGGTTCTGGTGCACACAAAGTTTTGTTGGTACCCTGTTTATTTCCCCAGTCTTGTGTAAGTTCTGTAATCAAATCCCACTGGCCTCCAAAGTCAAATTCTCTGGGGATTCTCAGTCTCTTTGCAAGATCCCCAGGTTTGGAAATCTGTTGTTGGTCCTAGAACTTTCTTAACAGTGCAAGAATTTATTTGGTGTAAATCATTATACGACAAAGCAAAGGTGACTGGAATCATTTTTTAGACCTATATTGGCTTCAGATACACAGAAGCCTTGTTAATTTTGCTTGTGACACTACGAGTCCATCTCTTAATTTTTTGCTCTTTTCTGTCTCTACATGTTACATCAGTTGTTGAACTAAAAAGGTGAGATATCTAACAACCTGGTTATACTGTATGGTGTATATAAAGTATACACCAGGAACATATGTACCGTTGCATATCTGTGTATATGTGCTTTCATGCCTACCTTTTTGTGGCCCCATGAACTGTAGCCTACCAGGCTCCTCTGTCCATGGAATTCTCCAGGCAAGAACACTGGAGTTGTTTGCCATTTCCTCCTCCAGGGGATCTTACTGACCTGGGGATCAAATTTGATTCTCCTGTGTCTCCTGTATTGGCAAGTGTATTCTTTACCATTGCACCACCTGGCAAGCCATATGTATGGTTAGAGGCTGGGAAATCATAGAATTTCTTAATTTGTATATTGGAAAAAATATTTCCTTTCTTTGTGATTTTAGTCTATCTAAAAGTAACTATAAATGATATTTGAATTTTATATTGTGTTTTTCTTTGGAGATATTTTATTGCCAGAGAACTCAGAGATAGCCATTTTTATTTCAATATAGAAAAAAAAACCACAATGAATCCATGCACATTAGAACTATATAAATGTAATATTTGGAAATGGAGTTTAAATATCCACTATTTTTTTTTTTTAACTGAATTTTCAACTCAATGCAGTGAAAAAGATAAATTAGAAAAAATAAGTTTATTCTATATAGCCTATCGGAGTAAGAAATGGCAACCCACTTCAGTGTTCTTGCCTGGAAAATTCCACAGACAAAGGAGCCTGCAAGTCTATAGTTCATGGTGTGGCAACGAGTTGGACACAACTGAGCATAGCAGCAGCATATAGCCTATTATAGTTTAATTTTTGTGAATGATTATTTGGGTTAATATCATACATCAGAATTTTAGGACCTTCTGACATTTAGATGTTCATTCCTTTTCTTCTTCTTCCAAATCAACTGCCAGAAATGAAGTCTCTCTAGAAAGATAATGTTTTAGCTGATACCCAAAGCAGTTAACCAACATTTTAGAAGAAAATATAAACTTTTAATGTTTCAGGCTATAAATTATCATATAATCCTTACAAATTATATAATATTTATAAATTAAAAAATTATATGTTTAATTAGAAGTGTGTTTGATATAGATTCTCCTTCCATTAAAGCTTTCAAATATTCAACATATAAAAAAATAGGATATTTAAAGAATTTAGTATATCATTTAGTTCAAGGTAGATATTTAAAATATTAATATTCCTTTCTTTCTCCACCATGCAGCCCTAAAAAATGAAAGTGTCTAGGCTTCAATATCTCTGTTCAGTTCCTTTAACCATGAAAATATTTGTATATGTGTGTTTTTTAATGATGGTTGATGATTCACAATGTAATGTTATGTCTGAAACTACTTGGTTTCTGCAAGCAGCAGCCTGTCACCCAGCAAGGGTTTAATAAGTAACTCCTTGATTTTTAAATCATGACAGAATTTCGAAATGGTTTTTGCATTTAACTAATTGGACCATTACCATTTTGTACAAAATTAATTGCCATGTGATGGTTTTGTTCATTGACTTCCTTCTGTGCTAAATTCCCAACCAAATGTTATTAGAGGCATATGATTTCTGATTTCTTCATTAAAGACTTTATTTTGTGATAATGTGGCTAAATTTTAAATGTGTGGTTTACTCCTCAACAATTATTTAATAGTTATTCTTAAGTATTGTGGGGGGGTGGGGGTTGAGGTTTTGCTCTCTCTCTCTTTTTTTTTTTTTTTAAGAAAATTATATATAGCTAACCTCCTGTAGAGTTTTTTGTTTTTGTTTTTTTTTAAAATAAAATTTCCTGATACATAAAGTGTTGAAATGTGAATTAAAATTATAAGGCCTTATTTAGCTGTCCAGATGTTTTCATTTAGATTGAAAATAGTTTGCTTCTGTTGAAGGCATTAATGAGTTACGATGTAAAATTTATAACAGTTGCATTTTGCTTTCTCTGACTTAAGCATCTCATATAAAGAACTAGGGAATTTTAAGTGCTTTCAGTATTTCAAAGACATTTCCTTTGAGGGTTGGACAGATTTTAATGTGTTATTCTTGGTCAATGTTAGTTTGTCCCTAACAAGCTCAAATTCAAAACAGATTCCCTTTTGAAATACTGGCAAATTTGAAAGACTATGAAACAGACTTTCAAATGCAGTAAATTTACTTCAGTGATGCCTCTTGGAAGACAGCAATACTTTTCTCCCCTCCAAATTTAGCCTTAACATTTAATCTATAGGGTTATTATTTTCTGTATTTCTTTATATCCCCCTAACCCAGCAGGAGAGGGGGACACAGAGGACAAGATGGTTGGAGGGCATCACTGACTCAATGGACATGAGATTGAGCAAGCTCTTGGAGTTGGTGATGGACAGGGAGGCCTGGCATGCTGCAGTCCATGGGGTTGCAAAGAGTTGGACATGACTGAGCAACTGAACTGAACCCAGGCTCTGAAACAAAGCTGTGCACTTAATAGGCTTACTTCTTTCTTAGTACTGGAATTGCCACTTGGAACAATTCTTGAGTGAAAATTTTCATCTCATCTTGAGACTATGTCTGCATATGAACTCAGTGCACAATCAAGGTCTTAGGGAGGAAGGCTGAGTGGGAAAGCCATTGGCTACTGAACTGAAAGACCTAGATACTAATCTTTGAGCTACCATGCACTTCTACTGGAGAAGGCACCCCACTCCAGTACTCTTGCCTGGAAAATCCCATGGACGGAGGAGCCTGGTGGGCTGTGGTCCATGGGGTCGCGAAGAGTCGGACATGACTGAGCGACTTCACTTTTCACTTTCATGCATTGGAGAAGGAAATGGCAACCCACTCCAGTGTTCTTGCCTGGAGAATCCCAGGGACGGGGGAGCCTGGTGGGCTGCCATCTATGGGGTGGCACAGAGTCAGACGTGACTGAAGTGACTTAGCAGCAGCAGCACTTCTATAAGATCAGCAAGTCAGCCCAGATTTCTTAAACTTCCTTTTCCTCATCTCAGATCAAGATGATAACCCCAGTGTTCATCACAGCACTGTTTACAATAGCCAGGACATGGAAGCAACCTAGATGTCCATTGGCAGATGAATGGATAAGAAAGCTATGGTACATATACACAATGGAATATTACTCAGCTATTAAAAAGAATGCATTTGAATCAGTTCTAATGAGGTGGATGAAAATGGAGCCTATTATACAGGGCGAAGTAAGTCAGAAAGAAAAACACCAATACAGTATATTAAGGCATATATATGGAATTTAGAAAGATGGTAATGATGACCCTATATGTGAGACAGCAAAAGAGACACAGATGTAAAGAACAGACTGTTAGACTCTGTGGGAGAAGGTGAGGGTGGGATGATTTGAGAGAATAGCATTGAAACATATATATTATCATACGTGAAATAGATCACCAGTCCAGGTTTGATGCATGAGACAGGGTGCTCAGGGCTGGTGCACTGGGATGACCCTGAGGGATGGGATGGGGAGGGAGGTGGGAGGGAGGGTTCAGGATGGGAAATACATGTGCACCCATGGCTGATTCATGTGAATGTATGACAAAAACCACCACAATATTGTAAAGTAATTAGCCTCCAATTAAAATTAAAATAAGTTAAATAAGCAGGGTGACAATAAAAAAAAATGGTGATAATACTTGCCTCATGGATTATAGTGAAGATTCAGTTCAGTTCAGTTGCTTAGTTGTGTCTGACTCTGCGACCCCATGAATCACAACACGCCAGGCCTCCCTGTCCATCACCAGCTCCTGGAGTTTACCCAAACTCATGTCAATCGATTCGATGATGCCATCCAACCATCTCATCCTCTGTCGTCCCCTTCTCCTCCTGCCCCCAATCCCTCCCAGCATCAGGGTCTTTTCCGATGAGTTAACTCTTTGCATGTGGTGGCCAAAGTGTTGGAGTTTCAGCTTCAGCATCAGTCCTTCCAATGAACACCCAGGACTGATCTCCTTCAGAATGGACTGGTTGGATCTCCTTGCAGTCCAAGGGACTCTCAAGAGTCTTCTCCAAAGCATATATATACTGGTTAACACTTATGGAGTATCACTGTGTAGCAGGTATCATGTTAAACACAGTAGAACACCAAAATCCTGTGAGACAGGTACTGAAACCCAACATTTCAGTGAGAAAACTGAAGCCCAGAATGAAAGTAAATTGCTCACCATCACTCAGCTGGTAAATCAGGCTCCAGACCTGTGTCTTTAACTAAGCTTCAGTCCAATTTCTGTCCAAAGTATAAGATCAATAATCAGTAGCCTCTCTCATCTCTGTCTTCTCAACTCACAGGTCAAGATGCTTATGAATGGTAATCCACAGTCCAGTGAATGTTGAAGCATTCATTTCAGGCCGTGGTATAAATCACTTTCCTTTAGTGTTTTCTGTCTGGTGATTTATTTTTTATCTCATCTTTGACATACTCTGCCTCCATCTGGTGTTACTCTTTTCCCGATAGGAGCTTTAGGTGTTTAATAATTTGGTTCTTTATTTCATAATATTGCTATTTTCTTGGTTTCTATGGTGAAACTTTTTCAGTCTTCTCTCTGGCAATTTATTCTCAGCCATTGTTCTCTCCTCATCCTCTGCCAAACCCTCTAATTACTGAAATGCTCCTTCCTACTCTTATACACAGGCTTCCCTGGTGGCTCAGATGGTAAAGAATCTGCCTGCAGTGCAGGAGACCTGGGTTTGATCCCTGGGTCAGGAAGATCCCCTGGAGAAGGAAATGGTGACCCACTTCAGTATTCTTTCCTAGAGAATTGCATGAACAGAGGAACCTGGTGGGCTACAGTTCTTGGGGTGGCAAGAGTTGAACACGACTGAGTGACTACCTTACACACTCTTCTACACTCTGTCCTTCCTTTCAAATGTATTCGTTTTAAATCAGGAAAGCAAATATTTGTCCTCATAAGGACCCACACTAATTAGAACTGGGAGACAGAGTTGAGCAGGACTCAGTGTAGCTCTAGAGACGTGCTGCTTATTCCCTTCCCTTCATTTGTAACATGGCTTCCATTTCACGAGTCTATAATTCTCACTTGTGTTCAGTCTGTTTTCCTTACTCTGCTGATCATCTCTCTCAGCTTATTTGGAGTTTGCAAATGGTTCATCATAAAAATGCATGATAAAGGGAGTTTTTAACCTTAAGTGCCACTGCAAACAGGTCCATTATTTTATTATTACATAGTTCACATTCCCGAGCAACAATCCTTTATAGTGATGTATTATTATTTGACTTTTGCCTCTATCTCTGGCTGCACTTTGACCCTCTGCTCCTGTGGTAACCATGTGCTGTCACACTGGCTTTCTTTCTGTAACTGAAATGGGACTGGCTTATCTCCTCCTCAGGTTTTTTGTACTTGCTATTTTCTGCCTGGAGACTGTTTCACGTCTTTGCATGGCTGATGTCTGTGAAAAACTCTTTATTCTAGATGTAGCATTTAATCATCTTTCATTCATCAAGCTGTGATTGATTTTGGAAAGCAAGATTTCAAAAAGGACACAAAAAGATGCATAAGTTTTTATAATTTATCATTGATCTATGATTTAAAATTTTCCATTTCTTTGTTAGATTGACTTTTTTGTCAACTGTGGTTAATTATTTGTAGAACAAGCAGAAATATTTAATTTTATCCAGTAGCTTTTCAATGGAAATTTTTCATCTCTGGGGTTGACTTTGTCAAGTCACTCCAAGACTCAATAACCTTTCAAGCAGTGTTTGGACCCTGAGATACAGTGGCTCATTTGTCATGAATTTAGGCATATCATGGGGACTGATACTCTAAGTGAGTCTAGGTCAGTCAAAGAATGAGAATCGCTAAGGCATTAATTATCTGAAATCTCTTGTTTTTCTCTCACAGCTTATTTTGAATTCATAGCTCTGGAGATCACTTCATCTTTTAAGCTCCTAGAGAGTGTTGAATTTATTTATATTAAGTTTCCTACTCCTTGTATAATTATTGTCATTAGTTCACTGATTAATACTCATTCGTTGCTTTTTGTGTTTATAAGACACTTACCTAAATTTTTAATGTTTACTTGCTTAAATATGAAAGGTCTTTATGGAGGCAGTTGGGGTTTTTTCCCCCCATAAATTATATTTGGCACTAAGGCAATGGTACCCCACTCCAGTACTCTTGCCTGGAAATCCCCATGGATGGAGGAGCCTGGTGGGCTACAGTCCATGGGATGGCTAAGCGTTGGACATAACTGAGTGACTTCACTTTCACTTTTCACTTTCATGCATTGGAGAAGGAAATGGCAACCCACTCCAGTGTTCTTACCTGGATAATCTCAGGGAAGGGGGAGCCTGGTGGGCTGCCATCTATGGGGTCACACAGAGTCGGATACGACTGAAGTGACTTAGCAGCAGTAGCAGCAGCAGGGGGACAAAATTTGCAAAATGTCTCTTTAGCTTGTGGATCATTTCAAGTTTTAAACAATCCAGGTCCAAAAGACTCAGGAAGAAACTTTGACCTTCCCCCTATAACTGCCTGAAATTTAATAGAGGGCCTTTGCTGAAATAGAGCTGTCACCAGAAAGGTGGTATATGTTGGGGGGAACTCGGCAAGACCAAGGAAGCAGAGTGCTCTCTGTTTCCCATTATTTCTGCTGGTCCCAGCGAGCATGTGTTTACCAAACATTTGCTTTTCCATCTCCATGTCAGTTGCCTCCCTCCCCTTTGAAGTCCCAAACCCCTCCTCTGAACATCCTCTGTAGTCTTAAGCTGACAGTGGTATTTAAGGTGAGAGTTTCAGCCTTTTGGTGAGTTACTTAGTTTTCCTGGATCTCCCCCATAGATACCTGTTATTAAGCTTTAGTCTGATTGCCTCCTGTCAGTTTAAATTTTAGACCAGCCAGAGAAGCCTAGAAGGATAGAGGAAAATTTCTTCCTTTTCAACACACTTTTCCCAAATTCCTTAAAGTTTGTGTGTGACAGTATTTAATGCAGGCTTACTCACTCACTGCATGGGCATGTTTGGAGGCCTAGAAGATAGGGACCTTAAAACGCAGGGGTTGTAACTGTCTACTGTGTGTACATGTCTTGTGTTTACTTGCTATTAAGCAACAACTGAAATTGTATTAACTTCTCTATTTCTTTTTTTGGTGAGAAATTGTGATCTCGAGGATTTTGCTATGTTTAGAAATATGGACAGAATTCTGTGGAAGGCTCTTAGGTTTTGCACATTTAGATTTCAAGATTCTTGCATCTAATAATCAAGTATGGTCAAAGCCATGGTTTTTATATACACACACAGTGTGATACTCAAATAATGTACAACAAACTAATACCATACAGTGGGCTCTGCTATGTATGGGCTCTCTGCTAAGATGGGCTCTCCAGCACATCTTAATTGTTACAGATAAAGACCATCTTTGGGTGAAAGTCACTCAGTTGTGTCCAGCTCTTTCCAACCCCATGGACTGTAGCCTGTCAGGCTTCTCTGTCCATGGAATTCTCCAAGCCAGAATACTGGAGTGGGTAGCCGTTTCCTTCTCCAGGGGATCTTCCCAATCCAGGGATCGAACACTGGTTTTCTGCATTGCAGGCAGATTCTTTACTGTTTGAGCCACCGGGGAAACCCAAGGCCATCTTTGAAGTCCTTCTATATTTGAAATCCTGCTCCTTATTTTAGGCCTGTTACTGCTGACAGTTCTCATTATTATCCCTGGTAATAACGTCATGTGGCTGAAATCTCTGCCCTCTACCAGAAAAGTAACCTCTCTAAACTCCAGAAACTGCATTTTTCTTTAAAGGACCAGGTGTTTCTGTCCTCGTGCTAGTTGATTTGGTTGGTCCACACAATGGGATTAAATGTCCCTTTTTGTCTAGAAGTATCTTTTTTTTTTTTTTTTGGCTTAAAGCTATAATTTACTGTGCCCCTTTTAGCTTAGTGAGGTGAACAGTCTTCCAGGTAGTATTTCTGTAAAGAGTTGTTGTTCTTGTTGTTCGTTTGCTCAGTCATGTCTGACTCATGGTGATCCCATGAACTGCAACACTCCAGGCTTCTCTGTCCTTCAACATCTCCTGGAATTGCTCAGACTCATGTCCATTGAGTCAGTGATGCCATCCACCATCGAGCTGATGATGCCATCCAACCATCTTAGCCTATGTTGTCCCCTTCACCTCCTGCTTTCAATCTTCTCCAGCATCAGAGTCTTTTCCAACGTGTCAGTTCTTCGCATTATGGCCAAAATATTGGAGCTTCAACTTCAGCATCAGTCCTTGCAATGAATATTCAGGGTTGATTTCATTTAGGGTGGACTGATTGTATCTCCTTGCAGTCCAAAGAACTCTGAAGAGTCTTCTCTAACACCATAGTTCAAAAACATCAGTTCTTCACCGCTCAGCTTTCTTTATGGTCCAACTCACATCCGTACATGACTACTGGAGAAGAAATAGCTTTGACTATATGAACGCTTGTCAGCAAAGTAATGTCTCTGCTTTTTAATACGATGTCTAGGTTTGTCATAGTTTTTATTCCAAAGAGCAAGATCTTCTAATTTCATGGCTACAGTCACCATCTGCAGTGTTTTTGGAGCCCAAGAAAAAAGGTCTGTCACTGTTACCATTATTTCCTTATCTATTTGCCATGAAGTGATGGGACCAGATGTCATGATCTTTGTTTTCGAATGTTGAACTTTGAGCCAGCTTTTTCACTCTCCTCTTTCACTTTCGTTAAGAGGCTCTTTAGTTCTTCACTTTCTGCCATAAGGGTGGTGTCATCTGCATATCTGAGGTTATTGATATTTCTCCCGGCAATCTTGATTCCAGCCGTGCTTCATTCACATTTCACATAATGTACTCTGAGTATAAGTTAAATTTGCAGGGTGACATGTCCATTTCTAACTTTTTGACCTGCATACAGATTTCTCAGGAGGCAGGTCAGGCGGTCTGGTACTCCCATCTACTTAAGGATTTTCCACAATATGTTGTGATCCACACAGTCGGAGGCTTCAGCGCAATTAATGAAGCAGAAGTAGATGTTTTTATGGAATTCTCTTGCTTTTTCTATAATCTAATTAGTTCAGTTCAGTCACTCAGTCATGTCTGACTCTGCGACCCCATGAATCGCAGCACCCCAGGCCTCCCTGTCCATCACCAACTCCCGGAATCCACCCAAAATCATGTCCATTGAGTCAGTGATGCCATCCAGCCATCTCACCCTCTGTCATCCCCTTCTCCTCCTGCCCCCAATCCCTCCCAACATTAGGGTCTTTTCTAATGAGTCATGTATTGGCAATTTGATCTCTGGTTCTTCTGCCTTTTCTAAATCCAGCTTGAACATCTGGGAGTTCTCAGGAAACGTACTGTTGAAGCCTTACTTGGAGAATTTTGAGCATTACATGTGAGATGAAAGCAATTGTGTGGTAGTTTGAACATTGGCATTGTCCTTCTTTGGGATTGAAATGAAAACTGCCCTTTTCCAGTCCTGTGGTCACTGCTGAGTTTTCCAAATTTGCTGGCATATTGAGTATAGAACTTTAACAGTATCATGTTTTAGGATTTGAAATAGCTCATCTGAAATTCCATCACCTCTACTAGCTTGGTTTGTAGTGATATTTCCTAATTCAGTTCAGTTCAGTCACTCAGTCATGTCCGACTCTTTTCGGCCCCATGGTCTGTAGCACGCCAGGCCTCCCTGTCTATCACCAACTCCTGGAGCTTACTCATCAAACTCATGTCCATTGAGTTGGTGAAGCCATCCAACCATCTCATCCTTTGTCGTCCCCTTCTCCTCCTGCCTTCAATCTTTCCCAGCATCGGGGTCTTTTCAAATGAGTCAGCTCTTTGCTTCAGGTGGCCAAAGTATTGGAGTTTGAGCTTCAACATCAGTACTTCCAATGAATATTCAGTAATGATTTCATTTAGGATGGATTGGTTGGATCTCCGTGCAGTCCAAGGGACTCTCAAGAGTCTTCTCCAACACCACGGTTCAAAAGCCTCAATTCTTCAGCACTCAACTTTCTTTATAGTCCAACTCTCACATCCATACATGACTACTGGAAAAACCATAGCTTTAACTTAGATGGATCTTTGTTGGGAAAGTAATGTCTCTGCTTTTTAATATGTTGTCTAGTTTGGTCATAACTTTTCTTCCAAGGAGCAAACGTCTTTTAATTTCATGGCTGCAGTCACTATCTGCAGTGATTTTGGAGCCCAGAAAAATAAAGTCTGTCACTGTTTCCCCATCTATTTGCCATGAAGTGATAGGAGCAGATGTCATAATCTTTGTTTTTTGAATGTTGAGTTTTAAGCCAGCTTTTTCACTCTCCTCTTTCACTTTCATCAAGAGGCTCTTTAGTTCTTCTTTGTTTTCTGCCATAAGTGTGGTATCATCTGCATTTCTGAGGTTATTGATATTTCTCCCAGCAATCTTGATTCTAGATTGTGCTTCAGTCAGCCCAGCGTTTCTCATGATGTACTCTGCATATAAGAAGTTAAATAATCAGGGTGATGAAATATAGCCTAGATGTACTCCTTTTCCTACTTGGAACCAGTCTGTTGTTCCATGTCCAATTCTAAATGTTGCTTCTTGACCTGCATACAGATTTCTCAAGAGGCAGGTCAGGTGGTCTGGTTTTGAGTGTCTCCTATGGAGGTACAGGTCACCAGTGGACTGCCGCAGGAGCAGGGGCTCTGGGTGCAGCAGACCTGGGTGTGGCATAAGCCCTCTTGGAGGAGGTCGCCATTAACCCTCCCATAGAGCTGCCAGAAGTTACACAGGACTGGTAAATAGACTCTTGGAGGGCACAAACAGAACCTTGTGTGCGCCAGGACCCAGGAGAAAGAAGCAGTGACCCCACAAGAGACTGACCCAGACTTGCCCATGAGTGCCCAGGAGTCTCTGGTGGACGCGTGGGTCGGTGGTGGTTGCTGCAGGGTTGGGGGCACTGAATGTAGCAGTGTGTGCATGGGACCTTTTGAAGGAGGTCACCATTATCTTCATTACCTCCACCATAGTTTGGCCCCACATAAATAACAGGGTGGGAACACAGTCCACCTGTCAAGAGAAAATTGGATTAAAAATTTACTGAGCATGGCCCAGTCCATTAGAACAAGATCCAGTTTTCCCCTCAGTCAGTCTCTCCCAAAAGAAAGCTTCCATAAGCCTTTTACCCTTCATCAGATGCTATGAAAACCACAATCACAGAAAACTAACCAATCTGATCACATGGACCACAGCCTTGTCTAACTCAATGAAACTATGAGCCATACCTTGTAGGGCTACCCAAGATGGACGGGTCATGGTGGAGAGTTCTGACAAAATGTGATCCACTGGAGAAGGGACTGGAAAACACTTCAGTATTATTGATGTTTCTTAAGCCCCATTTGATTTTCACTCCAAGACATCTGGGTCAAGGTGAGTGATCACACCATCATGGTTATCTGGGTTATGAAGATCTTTTTTGTATAGTTCTGCTTTGTATTCTTGCCACGTCTTCGTAATACCTTTTGTTTCTGTTAGGTCCATACTATTACTGTCCCTTAATGTGCCAATCTTTGCATGAAACATTCCCTTGGCATCTCTAATTTTCTTGAAAAGATCTCTAGTTTTCCCCATTCTTTTGTTTTCCTCTATTTCTTTGCATTGTTCACTTAGGAAGGCTTGCTTATCTTTCCTTGCTATTCTTTGGTACTCTGCATGCAGATGGGTATATCTTTCCTTTTCTCCTTTGCCTTCTGCTTCTCGTCTTTTCTCTGCCATTTATAAGGCTTCCTCAGACAACCATTTTGTCTTTTTGCATTTCTTTTTCTTGGCAATGGTTTTGATCACCACCTCTTGTACGGTGTTATGGACCTCCATCCATAGTTCTTTAGGTGCTCTGTCTAACAGATCTAATCCCTTGAATCTATTCATCATTTGCACTGTATAATCGTAAGAGACTTTAGGTCATATCTGAGTGGCCTAGCGGTTTTCCCTACTTTCTTCAATTTAAGTTTGAATTTGGCAATAAGGAGCTCATGATCTGAGCCACAGTCAGTTCCCAGTCTTGTTTTTGCTGACCGTATAGAGTTTCTCCATCTTTGGCTGCAAAGAATATAATCAATCTGGTTTCAGTATTGACCATCTGGTGACATGTTATACAGAGTTATTTAGCCATTATTCTCCAAAATATGTTCCTCAGCACACTAGACCTGTCCAGTATTTGAATAGAATTTCTTTGATAGAATGTTTTTGGGAAACACTTTGTGTCATCTCTTCCTCTTGAAACTCATAGTATATTAATGTATTAAAGGTTATAGGAGTCATGCCAAACAAAATAATAACGAAGTCAAAAATCTTGTTTTGACCAATTTTTCCTATAATTAATTAACCAGAATACATTTTTAGGGTTTTTCTGGTGGCTCAGTGGTAAAGAATCTGCCTACCATGCAGGAGACTAGTGAAAGGTTGTTGTTGAATCATGCAAAGACGCCGGGATTCTTGGCCTCCAGAGGAGACAAATTCAACCCGGGGCTAGAGACGAGGCTTGATCGCTCAGAGCTTTTGTGTACTAAAGTTTTATTAAAGTATAAAGGAGATAGAGAAAGCTTCTGACATAGGCATCAGAAGGGGGCAGAAAGAGTACCCGCCTGCTAGTCTTCAGCTGGATATTATATAGTCACTAGCAGTTGTTAATAAAAGAAAGGAATGTCTTAAAAGTCAGAATGGCACCAGGCCCCTCACCCATAAGATGCATTTTGGGATAATCTTGGCACCAAATGGTTCATCCTGGGCCATAAAATGATTAACTTGAATCTTGAAGAAGGGCAGATCACCATACAAATAGTTTCATTTACATAGATTAGGAGAACAATATCTGAGTATAACATACTGGTTTGTCAAGTAGGTTCTGAGCCATTAGGTGGAACCGACTTGAAGACAGAGTTTGGGGTAAATACATAGTACATTAGCATAGCTTAAGACAAACATTTCCATAAGAAAAAGGCATTGGTTTTCTCCAGGTTTGAGAATAATTAACTTCAGGTGAAACCAGGTGTCATTATTGCAACACAGTATTTTAAGAGAAATCTCCTTTTAAATTTGTATGCTGCTAAGTCGCTTCAGTCGTGTCCGACTCTGTGCGACCCCCATAGACAGCAGCCCACCAGGCTCCCCCGCCCCTGGGATTCTCCAGGCAAGAAACACTGAAGTGGGTTGCCATTTCCTTCTCCAATGCATGAAAGTGAAAAGTGAAAGTGAAGTCGCTCAGTTGTGTCCAACTCTTCGCGACCTCATGGACTGCAGCCTACCAGGCTCCTCCATCCATAGGATTTTCCAGGCACGAGTACCGGAGTGGGGTGCCATTGCCTAAATTTGTATAGAGAAGGAAAAAAATATCGCTAGTTTGTTTCCTCCTGCCTCTTAAGAGAGATAAAAATGTCTGACACTTGCAGGCTATTTCCTCCTTTGGAGACCCCTGGCCTTCCTGCCTGTTACCCTCTCACTAGTTCAGTTCCTGGGTCAGAAAGATCCTATGGACAGAGGAGCCTGGTGGGCTATAATCCAAGGAGTTGCAAAGAGCCAGACATGGCTGAGTGACCTAAGAGATATATTTCCAATATAACACGAATGATATCTCAAACATTTTCAGTGTAATTGGCTTTAGAAAATGCTCATGACTAATATTTTGTATGTTATGGAATCATTTGACTTTTCTTGATGCTTGTCATTTTTCAACCCAGTTACCTTTCATAACTTTATTTTTATTTCAGTGAAGTTATGGTTTTGCTCATTTCTTGCTACTGGAATTCATTCTTGGCTAAAAATATATAGCAACAGTAGTAGTATTTATTATTCCAAATATATAAAAAGTCATTTAATTTTAATTATTAATTTTAATTAATATATGTCAGATACAGAACTATTAATTTTCCTTATGTATCTTAAAGGTCATATGAAGATGTTATTGGAAGTGAGGAACCAATGCATTATTAGTCCAGCAAGAAACAAAAGGTTAGTTAGTTATCAGTTGCTCAGCTGTTTCCGACTCTTTGTGACCCCATAGCCCTCCAGACTCCTCCATCCATGGGATTTTCCAGGCGAGAATACTGGAGTGGGTTGCCATTTTCTTCTCCAGGGGATCTTCCTGGCCCAGGGATTGAATTTGGGTCTCTCCCACATTGCAGGCCAGTTCTTTGCTGTCTGAACCACCAGGGAAGCCCCTCATGAAATATAAAGATGTTTTTAAAGTCTAGTCATGACAAGAAATGTATTCCATGATTTAGAACTGATTATTAGACATGACTGGCCATACTCTTATTATTTTATTCAAATAGTACATAAAGATCAATCATCTGGAGAGCTGATAAAAGAACTCCTGTAGTCCCAGACTTCACAAAGGTTAAGTCTAATTTGAGTGTTTTCAAATGAAGGTGATATTATATTATTTACTATTAGGCTGGCCAAAAGTTTCTAAATAAAAGAGGTGTTTCCAGACAAAAAGGGATGCTTAATCCCATTGTGTGGAACAAGAGAATGGAGTCAACTTGCACCAGAGCATGAACATCTGGTCCTGTAGAGAAAATGCAGTTTCTGGAATTTAGAGAGATTACTTTTCTAGTAGAAGGCCGAAACTACAGCAACATGATGCTATCACCAGGGATAGTTAGTGAGAACTGTCAGCAGTAAGAGCCCTAAAGTGAGGAACTGGCCTTCAAATATAGGACAGAGTGTAAGAGACAAAGCTGCAGAGTCCGTGTGTCAGATGCACTGACACAGGTTTAGACTGGACCACAATTAATTCTTTATCCATAACAATTAAGACATGCTGGAGACATAGCAGAGCCTACTGAATGTTGTTGTCATTTTAGTTATATATTATTTGAATACCACCCTTTATATGTATATATTCTTAATATAAAATGTAATAAAACACAAACAAACCTTTTGGCCAACCCAGTAACAGCCACAGAAGTTAAAGGCTTAATTGTCCAATTCCCGAGCTATTGCTCCCAGATTTACTATTTTTGGTAGTGCGTGGTGTCTATGGATGAATTAAATATGATGTCTGGCCTCGGAGAGCAATTAATACCCTAAGATACCATAGGGCAAGGCAGACACACAACTATAAGCAATATTGTCAGACTAACATATACCTAGTGTTTACTCTGGATTGGCATTTGCATACACTTGCATTTAGTCATCACAACAAATCATCAAAGTCAATGGGTGGCATGTGTTGGTACTAACCCAAACATAAGTTCCTTCTAATATATCCCGTCTTATGATGCATCGTGATCGGTCATGATCAGTTAAGACAGATAATCTGCGATTTCTGAGTCTTTCTTGAAGCCAAGGTCTGGCCAGATTTTTCACTTCTGGACAGTGATAAATAAGGGGAAAACTTCTGGTAGTAGGGACAACTTTATAGAACGTCTGCTTTGCTAGAGAAGGGAAGCCCAAACAGACAAACCCTGGCACTGTCTGTTCTTTGCTTCCTGCCTTGAACCCTAATAAAATGTTCAGTGGCTGAATCTATCTTGTGACCTTGAAACAACAGATGTTAAGAATAAATTCAGCACACTAGGGATGATAGGGTAGGAACACAAAAACAGTTTGAATTTCTACTTTCATTAAAAAGAAGCTGAATCAACAACTGTAATGCCTTACATCTGGATTTTTTTGTGTGTGAGAAAAATGCACCTCTGTTTAAATCAGTGATAGCTTCCTGTTGTATGTAGCTAAACATATTTCTAATTAATGTTACTTTATATTTTTGTAGGAGGATAAAGGGAGAGCTAAGGTCTAAAGACACTAAATGACTCAAAGTGACAACAAAATAAGTGAGGGGGGCTAAGATCTGAGCTGACTCTAAAAGCCATGCTTATCCCATCACATACACCGTACTTTAAGAGGATATAACAACTCATCCAGGACATCAAGGAGGATTTTACAGAAATAGAACAGCAAGATCTTCCCCATGGGCATGGGAAAATTCCACTGCTAATACTGAGAAAGTTATTGTCATTAGAAGACATCTGCTGAGGTCTGGTATTATCCAGAAATCTGTAACACGTTAAAAAAAAGTATTACTAAAGATTAGGGATGAAGTAAAGAAATGCTCGAGCTGGGTATACTTTAACCTTTCTAAATTTATTTTAGAGAAATTAAATATTTTCTTTGCTTAGTGGATAGATAGTTTTATCTAAGCTTTTGGCTGAAAATCAGCTCCTATCTGTGAAGACAACCGGACATCCCTGTGGACCCCATCTCTCTGCCTTCTCTGCAGCCAATGAATGATTTGCTGACAGTTTGCGTGGACTTGTCACTGGGCCAACTTTGCTGAGGCTGAGCATGTTGAGGCTCAGTGAGGCTAGTGTGTTGATGATTGTGCTCAATGAAGGTCATTTTATCCTGTGTCTGTTCGTTTTGTCTGACTTGGTAAACCAGATGAGCAAAATAAATTGTGAAGCGAAGGAAAGCAGACTCCAATAGCTAAAGAATAGACTCTGTGACCTCAGGGGTCATTCCCATCATGGATGTGTGTGGATATGTGATTTTTCTTTGAGTTTAAAAGGGTTTTGTTGATGTAATTGTTGAAAACCTTGTTTTGTTTTGAGTCAGCTTTCTATATACACTTTTCAGCAAGCCTTTCAAGATTTATCCTCTCTCACTCCTGTTCTCTTCCATTAAAAGTATCCATTTTATTTGTATTTACCAATCTTCCTTTACTTACAATGTGGCTACATCCCAATAAGCCCATTGTAAGCTGAGTATTACAATTAGAAAATGCATTTAATACACCTAACCAATAGTTTAGCCTAGCCTAATATGCTCAGAACACTTATATTAGCTTACAAGTGGGCAAAATTATCTAACAGAAAGCCTATTTTATAATAAAGTGTTGAATCTCTCATGAAATGTATTGAGTATGTACTGCAAGTGAAAAGCAGAACGGTTGAATGGGTACAGAATGGTTCTAAGTGTATCAGTTATTTATCTGTGTAATTGTGTGGCTGGCTGGGAACAAGGGCTCTTTGCTGCTGCCCAGCATCACGAACATATTAGACCACATATCGATAGCCCAGGAAAAGATCAAAATTCAGACTTTAAAGTTTGGTTTCTACAGAATACTTCCGCTTTTGCCCTACCTTGAAGTAAAAAAATCATAACTCAAAGCATCGTAAATCAGGTACCATCTCTAGTTACCTCATGGATATCTAAAGATGATATTCCATGTTTTTTATTTAAAAAAAAAATGTATTCCTCAGCACTAAAAAGAACTGAGCTATCAAGGAATGAAAAACACACAGAAACTCCAAATATATATTACTAAGTGAAAGTAATTTGATTTCCAACTCCATGATATTTTTGGAAATGCAAACTTTTGGGAGTATTAAAGGAATCAATGATTTATAGTGTTGGGGAGGGTGCAGTAGGCAGAGCAAAGAGGATGTTTAGCTAAGAGAAAATATACTGCATGATACTATGTTGATGGACCTGTATCATGATACACAAGTCCAAACCCATAAGATGTACAATACCAAGCCTGAACCTTAAGGTAAACTATGAACTTTGTGTGCTTAAGATGTGTCGATGTAGGTTCATACTTGTTTAAAAAAATTCTACTGAGTGATGTTGATAATGGGAGAGACAATTCATGTGTGGGGGCAAAGAGTATCTGGAAAATATCTATACCTCCCTGTCAATTTTATTGTGAACTTAAAATTATTCTGATAAGGCCTTATTTTGTTAAGACAATACAAAATTTGAAAAAAAATCAAGGAATTGAATGGTATCATATCTCTCTTCACCAATACTTATGTTTGGGTGGGGTTGAGACATTTTTACGCAATAAAAAAATTAGAGACAGCTTTGAATTCAGTAAAGTAGCCTAAAATAGAAAATTTCAAGTATGATATTGTGTTTGTGTGTGTGATTTGCTCAGTTGTGTCTGACTCTTTTGTGATTCCACAGACTGTAGCTCTCCAGACTCCTCTGTTTATGGTATTTCCCAGGCAAGAATACTGGAATGGGTTGGCATTCCCTTCTCCAGGGGATCTTCCCAACCCAGGGATTGAACCCGGGTCTCCTGCATTGCAAGCAGTTTCTTTACTGTCTGAACCACCAGGGAGCTTCAAAATGTAAATTAGGAAATAGAAACTTGAGGAGAGGTAAAATTTTCACCCATAGGTCAGTAGTTCTATAGTTATAGAATGAGCTTCAAATATATTTTCTATAGTTACCATTGATGGCATGTTATGTTGCAGGCAGGATATTGTTTTCCAATACCTGTCAACACCATCATGTGTATATAAGATGCAACTAAAGTAAGACATTTGTTGTCTGTGAATAATCAGGGCTGGGAAAGTCACTGTGTCACAATCTGCTTCTTATAACTTTGAATTTGGTCCAAACTAATTGTAATTTTGAATGATCTGAAATCTCCTTGCAGTTAATCAAATAGGTTGAGTTGTACTCAAGTTAGTGAAAAATACAGGGTACCTATTTTATACATTAATATAAGTGTACATATATACACTCTGTACAGAAGCTTATAATTTCTTCATTTGCTAGAAGTGAATACAGTTTTTTAGCCAGTATTTTTGTCTGGTCAAAGTCCTCTATTTTCAGCGTGTGCTGATGCTCTCCTGGATAGCTTACAATTTTTTCTCCAAGAATTTGCATCAGTTCAGTTCAGTCGCTCAGTTATGTCCGACTCTTTGTGACCTCATGAACCGCAGCACACCCGGCCTCCCTGTCCATCACCAACTCCCAGAGTTCACCCAAACCGATGTCCATCGAGTCAGTGATGCCATCCAACCATCTCATCCTCTGTTGTCCCCTTCTCCTCCTGCCCTCAATCTTTCCCAGCATCAGGGTCTTTTCAAATGAGTCAGCTCCTAGCATCAGGTGTCCAAACTATTGGAGTTATGGCTTCAACATCAGTCCTTCCAATGAACACCCAGGACTAATCTCCTTTAGGATGGACTGGTTGGATCTCCTTGCAGTCCAAGGGACTCTCAAGAGTCTTCTCCAACACCGCAGTTCAAAAGCATCAATTCTTCGGCACTCAGCTTTCTTTATAGTCCAACTCTCACATCCATACATGACCACTGGAAAAACCATAGCTTTGACTCGACAGACCTTTGTTGGCAAAGTGATGTCTGCTTTTGAATATGCTATCTAGGTTGGTCATAACTTTCCTTCCAAGGAGTAAGCGTCTATTAATTTCATGATTGCAATCACCATCTGCAGTGATTTTGGAGCCCCCAAAAATAAAGTCTGACACTGTTTCCACTGTTTCCCCATCTATTTCCCATGAAGTGATGGGACCGGATGCCATGATCTTCTTTTTCTGAATGTTGAGCTTTAAGCCAACTTTTTCACTCTCCTCTTTCACTTTCATCAAGAGGCTTTTGAGTTCCTCTTCACTTTCTGCCATAAGGGTGGTGTCATCTGCATATCTGAGGTTATTGATATTTCTCCCAGCAATCTTGATTCTGGCTTGTGCTTCCTCCAGCCCAGCGTTTCTCATGATGTACTCTGCATATAAGTTAAATAAGCAGGGTGACAATATACAGCCTTGACATACTCCTTTTCCTATTTGGAACCAGTCTGTTGTTCCATGTCCAGTTCTAACTGTGGCTTCCTGATCTGCATACAGGTTTCTCAAGAGGCAGATCAGGTGGTCTGGTATTCCCAACTCTTTCAGAATTTTCCACAGTTTATTGTGATCCACGTAGTCAAAGGCTTTGGCATAGTTTTATTTATATTTCTCTTTGCAATGTGCACAAAACACGATATTTGCAAATTTACTTTCAAAACTGTCTTGATCCCTTAGATTTTGTAAGTATTTTGCTTCTCTGCAATGCATTCAACATGATGCTAACGTTCCCATTCACCTGTAAGTGTCTTAGTCTTCATGAGCAAGCCATTTTGGGTCTCTATTCCCTTCTGCTCTTCCCTCTATTCCCTCCTCCTAGTCTCTGAGGCTCTTCGAGTGAAAAACAGGCCATCCCCTGCTGTATTTGAGAGAGTCACATGTGGATTGGTATGTACTCCAGAAATTTGTTCCATTGCTTTATTGTCACGACCCCACTGTGTGTAACCCCATTCAGTGCTAGTTATCAGCAACTTGCCTAGTGGCTCAGAGGGTAAAAAGTCTGCCTGCAATGCAGGAGACCCAGGTTTGATCCCTGGGTCAGGAAGATCACCTGGAGAAGGAAATGCCAACCCACTCCAGTATTCTTGCCTGGAAAAGCACATGGATGGAGAAGCCTGGTGGGCAACACCCTATGTGGTCACAAAGATTCAGACACGACTGAGCAACTAACACACACACACACACACACTGGCAGCACTTCTTTTAACCTTTTTTTTTTTTTTCCCCACAACAAGTCTTCAAACTTCAACTTCTGCCCTGAGGACAAGTGCTGTCTGGTAGCTATTTGTTAAATGAAAGAATGTAAGAATAGCATCCATTGGCTAGTTAGGAGACTTTAATATCAGTAAGAGTTTTGAGATTTCACTATTTCCTAAAAAGTGTACTGAAAACATAAGCTAACATGTATGTGATTTGCTTTCTGATGCTCGTGAACTACTCAAGAAAGATCTTACCTGGCCAAGGAGGTTTTGGATTGGCTCCTCCATTTTCTTAGGAAAATGAATCACATGATTCTCAGTGCAGTGAAATATCCTTAGTTTACTTGTGTGTAACAACACCCTTCACATCCTCGTTCACAGACTGTTCTGCTGTTTCCAAAGGCTTTCTAAGGGCTATGCCAGTAAGTTGAAAGAACAAATCAAGTGACCCTGAAAGGACCTTGAGGAAGATGAGGGAAATAAGAGGTTGTTTTTGGTAGCTGTCCACTTTCTTGGGTCCGAACATTGGTTGATTCATTACAATCCAAATCTATTTCTTAGCCTCCAGGTTTAAGGATTTTTTTCCTCAGTCATTTCAAAGTATTTTAGTCAAGGGAGCATGACAATGGGAGAACAAGAGTCAGTGTTTTTCCTTTTTAATAACTGAAATGTTTGAGTCCTTTAAAAATCTGGAAATCCCACTAGCAATCAGAATATCATTTTATAAATATAGCCCAAGAAGGTAGAATGTTTTACCTAGATTCTGATAAAGTTGTATGAGCCATTCCTGCTCCACAGCACACCAGTGTCCTTTGGATTTTTATATCTCAATTCCATGGACAAGATGCTTTGATGAAAATTTAATGAAACCTTTTGATGAATATTTTAGTATGTAACTATGAAGTTTATATTTGGCATACAGTTTATTTGGTCATAGCCTGGACCTAATTATTATTAATAGTTATGATCAAGCTACAACTTAAAATATTTTACATTCTTTGTATTATTAGCTTCATATATGTATAACTATGTTTTCCTTGGCTTATGGTCAATTTAATGCAGTTTGCTTCATTATTCCATGGATATGAGTTAGGTTAATTTTTATTGACATCTGCTTACATCTAGTTTAAACTTTAGTGGTATACATAACTTAGTTGTGACTTGAAATCACATGTGTGCATTGCTTTAATCAATTTGCCTTTTGGGACCCAGGTCCCCTTTTATATGCTGAGTCAATTATGGAGTTTATATCCCAGCCTACTGAAGATAAGTAAGTTAGTATTACTTAAAATTTGTATTCAAAATATAAGATACCTCATGTTATTTTTAGGTAAAATAGGTGTGAGAGCACAGTGACATTAACTGATAAAGATCAGATAGCAGGAGTGTTTTATGTATTATTAAAAAAATGTGGATGTTATCCTGGAAGCAAAGGAGGCCATTGAACCATTCTGACATATTTTAGAAAGGGATCAGGGACATATAGAATAAAATTTAGAAGTAATGAGATGAGAAAACAAAAGGGAAGACAAAGACTCAGTTCAGTTCAGTCGCGTCCGACTCTTGGCGACCCCATGAATCACAGCACGCCAGGCCTCGCTGTCCATCACCAGCTCCCGGAGTTCACCCAGACTCACGTCCATCGAGTCAGTGATGCCATCCAGCCATCTCATCCTCTGTCATCCCCTTCTCCTCCTGCCCCCAATCCCTCCCAGCATCAGAGTCTTTTCCAATGAGTCAACCCTTCGCATGAGGTAGCCAAAGTACTGGAGTTTCAGCTTTAGCATCATTCCTTCCAAAGAAATCCCAGGACTGATCTCCTTCAGAATGGACTGGTTGGATCTCCTTGCAGTCCAACGGACTCTCAAGAGTCTTCTCCAACACCACAGTTCAAAAGAATCAATTCTTCGGCACTCAGCCTTCTTCACAGTCCAACTCTCACATCCATACATGACCACAGGAAAAACCATAACCTTGACTAGACGGACCTTTGTTGGAAAAGTAATGTCTCTGCTTTTGAATATGCTATCTAGGTTGGTCATAACTTTCCTTCCAAGGAGCAAGCGTCTTTTAATTTCATGGCTGCAGTCACCATCTGCAGTGATTTTGGAGCCCCCCAAAATAAAGTCTGACACTGTTTCCACTGTTTCCCCATCTATTTCCCATGAAGTGATGGGACCGGATGCCATGATCTTAGTTTTCTGAATGTTGAGCTTTAAGCCAACTTTTTCACTCTCCTCTTTCACTTTCATCAAGAGGCTTTTGAGTTCCTCTTCACTTTCTGCCATAAGGGTGGTGTCATCTGCATATCTGAGGTTATTGATATTTCTCCTGGCAATCTTGATTCCAGCTTGTGCTTCCTCCAGCCCAGTGTTTCTCATGATGTACTCTGCATAGAAGTTAAATAAGCAGGGTGACAATATACAGCCTTGACGTACTCCTTTTCCTGTTTGGAACCAGTCTGTTGTTCCATGTCCAGTTCTAACTGTTGCTTCCTGACCTGCATACAGATTTCTCAAGAGGCAGGTCAGGTGCTCTGGTCTTCCCATCTCTTTCAGAATTTCCCACAGTTTATTGTGATCCATACAGTCAAAGGCTTTGGCATAGTCAATAAAGCAGAAATAGATGTTTTTCTGGAACTCATTTGCTTTTTCCATGATCCAGCTGATGTTGGCAATTTGATCTCTGGTTCCTCTGCCTTTTCTAAAACCAGCTTGAACATCAGACAAAGACTAGTAAGAGTCTATTGCAATGATCTGGTGAATGGGAACACAAAATCACAGCACAGAGGGAATCCTTGGATAAGTGTGGAAATGGGGGTTGTATTAGGATTCTCTAGAAAAACAGGACCAATAGGGTGTGTATAGAGGATATTTATTACAAAGAATTTGCTCGTGCAGTTTACAGAGGCTAAGAAGTTCTGCCATCTGCCAACTGGAGACTCAGGAAAGCTGGTGGTATAACTTAGTCCAAGTCTAAAAGCCCAAGAAATAGGAAGCCTCTGATGTAGTTTGGGCTTCCTGGGTGGCTCACTGGTAAAGAATCTTCATGCCAATGCAGGAGGTGCCAGAGACACAGGTTTGATCCCTGTGTGGGGAAGGTCCCCTGGAGTAGAAAATGGCAGCCTGCTCCAGTATACTTGCCTGGAGAATCCCATGGACAGAGGAACCTCGTGGGCTACAGCACATGGGGCCACAAAGAGTTTGACACGAGTGAACGACTGAGCAGACACATGATGAAGATTGTAATCTGAGTCTAGAGAACTGAGAACCAGGAGCACAGAGAGGTGTCCCAGCTCAAGACAGAAAAGCTGAATTCTTTCATCCTCTGCCTATTTGTCCCATTCAGGCCCTTATTAGATTGGATTGTGCTCATCCATATTGAGGATGGCAAACCACTTTACTGAGTCTATGTATTCCAATGCCAATTTCACCCAGAAATGTCCTCATAGAGACCCAGAAATAAGGTTTAGCCTAATACCTGGGTACCCCATTATCTAGTCAAGTTGGCACACACACAAATAACCATCATAAGTGGGAAACTGACAAGTGAGAATTTGCTGGTAAATGACTGGGAAACTTGAGGCAAATTATTTTTAATAATCAACTACATTTCTTAACTGATCTTTTCTGATTTACATAATCTGATTCCATTATCTAATAGCTTGCCATCATTATCCATTGTTATCTTTATAAAATATACAGTGCACCACTGCCTTGAGTTATTGGAATTTTGGTTGACATGGAGAAAAGAGAAGAGACTATCCATGAGTCAAGACAGAATACTTCTAAAAGTCTAAAGGAGTAGGACATTTGAAGTGGGAGTTGACCAAGAGACTCTGATAGTTCACAAAACTATGAGTGAGGTCCTGGATTTAATATTGTATATTGGAGGAGCTCCCCATGGCCTTCTATTTTTTTCCCTAAATGTTAGGGAGAAAGCAATCCCCAAATCCTAGCTAACTTGTGGACATACAAACTAGAGATATTCAAGTTACAATTTAAAAAATAATTTTAAAGCATTTTTCATGAGAAAGCTTTGTACAAACTATGAGATTCTTAAAGTAATGTATATCTATGTTGGAAATCAGGCAAAAGCTCTAATTCTGTGATGCTTGTTCAGTGTGTAACTTGGGACAAATTAGTATGTCTCATTTTACTTATCTTTTATATTCAAAAGTGATTATAGATGCTACAAAATGTTACCTCCTAACTGCTATGAAAACTCAGAAGATGAATATGATACGTGTTCTTTCTTTATATAATTCCTTACTATATCTCTAAACCTGGCAAAGTGTGCATTCAGCCACTGTTGAAAGGCTCTGGAGCTATGATCTGGAAGAATAGCCAGGTTAGATAATTAGAGTAATCATTTACTAAGCAGCCATTGCATGCTAGCTATTAATTTTGGTAGCATTTAATTACCCACAAACTTTATACAGTAGGTTTTGTTATTTTCCTTTAGATGGAAAATTGAGTTCTACTAGTATTTAAATAAATGATCAAGGGGAACAGCTTATTTAACTTCCAGGACTACTCCAAACTCAGCAAATTATTTGTATTTGCCTCATCAATATGTTATTAGTTGTACCAGTTTTGTAGCACTCAGTTATGAAATGAAATGACTAGATGTCCCTTCCTGAGCTTCTTTCCCCTTTGTACATGTTAGAAGAAAATAAAGACTCTATGTCTTATCTATAGTCAATATTGTCTATATTAAATATAGTGACAATCTCCACCATCAATAGTAAATCATTTCTAATGGTCTAAGGTGTTGAGTTACTAATAAATTAATAGTATCCTAAACTTATGTCTTTCCGTATATTAGTAAAATGTGTTGTCATAAAGTGTTTCCTGAATAGCTTAGCAAACATGATAAATATTCACAATCAGAAAGCTTAACTTTAGGGAAAGAGCCTTTCCTTATGGTGATGGAATGTTTCATAATAGACTAAATTTCTTTTTGCCTTTTTCATCCCTATTCTGACTCTCATTTATAAACAATGTGTAATATGGCACAAGGACACAGATATAAGAGGGGAAAGAAAGGAAATTCCATACAAAACGTATTTTCTATTGCTCATTTTTGTCTCCCCTTGCTCAGAGGAAATTCACTTGAGTATTTTGCCAAAACAAAAATAGTAACAACAACAAAAAAACACATTAAAGATTACTTGTTTTGTTTTGTTTTTTGCTGACTTTTGGAGATACTTACCTGATGTTGCCTGACATAAAAATGGCCAGAGGCAGATGTTAACTGGTATGTACATTTTAAAGAACTGTTGAGATGTATGTGATCTCTTCAACTGGAGATGTCAAAAGAGCATCCACAGGTTTGCAATGTAATTGAAAGTAGGCACAGATAGATCTCACTCTTAACATACTGAATACTGATTAAGATATTAATTCACAGGAAATACAAAGTTTCTTTAATGGTAGGAATATGATCCCTAATTGAGAAGAAAAAATAAGAGTTAAAGGGGAAGAGTCAGAAAGCAAATGTTCCTTGAAATACAGATCTATTTTGATTTAGGTACTCAATATGAGAAAAACACCCAGACAGAAGGAAGAGCTAGCATCGTTTCTTAAAAGCTCAGCTTGTAACTAGTCTCCACCAGCATTTTGCTCGCATCCTAAGGACTCTACTACCAAGCAGCCCCTCCCTCAGCTTAATGGCAGGGTCATGTGATATTAACTTTGGGAAGGCGAATTGTTTACAGATGAAAACAAACTTGATTTTTGATTAGAGAAAGTTGGGAAAATCCTGAAATAAAAAGGAAGTTAGGCTTTCATGATGGTAGGAATAGGCCAGCTCAAGAAGGACCATGAGAGCCATACTAAGAGGTTTCTGAGTTTATTCTAGAGGCAATCAATTGTATTTAGTAGGCATTCGGTTCCATTTAGTCATGCAGTCGACTATTTGCGACCCCATGAACTGCAGCTCGCCAGGCCTCCCTGTCCGTCACCAACTCCTGGAGTCTACCCACAGCCATGTCCATTGAGTTGGTGATGCCATCCAACCATCTCATCCTCTGTCATCCCCTTCTCATCCTGCCTTCAGTCTTTTCCAACATCAGGGCTTTTCAAATGTGTCAGCTCTTCACATCAGGTGTCCAAAGTATAGGACTTTCAGCTTCAACATCAGTCCTTCCAATGAAAACCCAGGACTGATCTCCTTTAGGATGGACTGGTTGGATGTCCTTGCAGTCCAAGGGACTCTCAAGAGTCTTCTCCAACACCACAGTTCAAAAGCATCAATTCTTTGGTGCTCAGCTTTCGTTATAGTCCAACTCTCATATCCATACATGATCACTGGAAAAACCATAGCCTTGACTAGAAAATATTAAGAAGAGGTGACAAGAATACACAGAAGAACTGTACAAAAAAGATCTTCATGACCAAGATAATCACGATGGTGTGATCACTTACCTAGAGCCAGACATCCTGGAATGTGAAGCCAAGTGGGCCTTAGGAAGCATCACTACAAAGAAAGGTGGTGGAGGTTGAGCTATTTCAAATCCTGAAAGATTACGCTGTGAAAGTGCTGCACTCAATATGCCAGCAAATTTGGAAAACTCAGCAGTGGCCATAGGACTGGAAAAGGTCAGTTTTCATTCCAATCCCAAAGAAAGGCAATGCCAAAGAATGCTCAAACTACCGCACAGTTGCACTGATCTCACATGCTAGTAAAGTAATGCTCAAAATTCTCCAAGCCAGGCTTCAGCAGTACATGAACCATGAACTTCCAGACACTCAAGCTGGTTTTAGAAAAGGCAGAGGAACCAGAGATCAAATTGCCAACATCTGCTGGATCATGGAAAAAGCAAGAGAGTTCCAGAAAAACATCTATTTCTGCTTTATTGACTATGCCAAAGCCGTTGACTGTGTGGATCACAATAAACTGTGGAAAATTCTGAAAGAGATGGGAATCCCAGACCACCTGACCTACCTCTTGAAAAACCTGTATGCAGGTCAGGAAGAAACAGTTAGAAGGAAACATCGAACAACAGACTGGTCATGGCTAAGGTCATGGCATCTGGTCCCATCACTTCATGGCATATAGATGAGGAAATAATGGAAACAGTGACAGCCTTTATTCTTTTGGCCTCCAAAATCACTGCAGATGGTGACTGCAGCCATGAAATTAAAAGATGTTTCCTCCTTGGAAGAAAAGCTATGACCAGCCTAGACAGCATATTAAAAAGCAGAGACAACTAATGTCCGTCTAGTCAAGGCTATGGTTTTTCAAGTGTCATGTATGAATGTCAGAGTTGGACTATAAAGAAAGCTGAGTGCCAAAGAATTGATGCTTTTGAATTGTGGTGTTGGAAAAGACTCTTGAGAGTCCCTTGAACTGCAAGGAAATCCAAACAGTCTATCCTAAATGATATCAGTCCTGAATATTCATTGGAAGGACTGATGCTGAAGCCGAAACTCAATACTTTGGCCTCCTGATGGGAAGAACTGACTTATTTGAACAGACCCTGATGCTGGGAAAGATTGAAGGCGGAAGGAGAAGGGGATGACAGAGGATGAAATTCTTGGATGGCATCACCAAGTCAATGGACATGAGTTTGAGGGAGCTCCAGGAGTTGGTGATGGACAGGGAAACCTGGCGTGCTGCAGTTCATGGGGTCACAAAGAGTTTGACACGACTGAGTGAACTGAACTAAACTGATTTGAACACATGATATTTAGGCATTAATATGAAAAAACTCCTCTTTCTCATGATCCCTTCCTACCATCTACAAGGAAAATGTCATAGTGTATAGTACAATTTACTTTGGCCTCATGGAAGATGTCACCATCCCTATTGTGGGGCCTATATCTTCAATACTGTATCCAGCATCATTAAAGTATTGATGTAAAATAAATGTAAACTAATTTCTTATATTAATTCTCAGTGACTAAAGCTGTAGAAGAATGATAGAAAGCAGTTACCTCCATACATGGGAGAATTCCAGGGCATAGGAGATGGGTTTGAGGACCGTCACCATGCACTCAGTATTTCCAGTTCCCTCTGCCTTCATCAAATCTCAAATTTTCTGTGTACACAGTTTTCTTAGTAGGTCATTTTAATTCACCTACCAGGACACCATGAGGTGGTTTTTGAGTGCCGGACTTTGTAAGCATAGCCTATCCTTGGGAGGGAGGAGGTAGACTCAGCTTACTTTTCATATTGATAGTTCCATTTGACTTTTATCCTTGCTGTTCTTCAGTTGCCAAGTCATGTCTGACTTTTTGCACCCCCATGGAATGCAGCATGCCAGGCTTCCCTGTCCTTCCTGACATCTCAGAGTTTGCTCAAACTCATGTCCATTGATTCAGTGATGCAATCCAACCATCTCATCCTCTGTCACCTCCTTCTGCTCCTGCCTTCAATCTTTCCCAGCATCAAGTTATTTTCCCATGAGTCGAATTGGTATCAGGTGGCCAGAGTATTGGATCTTCAGCATCAGTCCTTCCAATGTGTATTCTGGATTGATTTCCTTTAGGATTGACTGGTTTGATCTCTTTGCTGTCCAAGGGACTTAAGAGTCTTCTCCAACACCACTGTTGGAAATCCTCAATTCTTTAGCACTCAGCCTTCTTTACAGTCCAACTGTCACATCTGTACATGACTACTGGAAAAACCATTACTGATAAAAACCAATTTTATCCTTAAATTGTTTTATTCTGCATTATGTTTGTCTTGTAAGCTGCTTCAAATGGTTTTGATTTAGGGAAAATGTGATATACACCCTAAATAAATACACTAGCAAAAACAAATTATATTTGAAATGAAAAATAAATGAAGCTTCCCATTTTCTGGAATTACTTAGCAGAGACACATTTTATGAATTGTGAGACTAGGCTGAGTATAGAAATACTAATGAGGTAGCTAGACTCAATAAATATTCCACATTCCTTCTACAATTAGGATTCCCTGTGCTTTTTGAAGCTGAGGTTCAAGGATAAGCAGATGTGGTTTTCTTTGAATGAAATGAAATGAATGACATTTTGTTTGATTTTATCACTTGCTTCTTTGTAACTGTACAGACTAAAGACATTATTCTTAACAATTCAAAAATACATGAGAATATTTTTTGACTCAGAACTCTTTATAAGCCTACAAATTCTTTAGAAAGTCATTTGCTAATTGTGGTTATTTTTCTCAGTAAACTTTAGGTTGATTCATTTTACTGAGTGCAAATATATACTATTTATTTTAATTAATATTGTATTTTATGTTAGACACATCGTACTGAAATTGTTAGATTAATTAACATGATTAATTCATTGCTTTACATTTTAGTGCCAAGCTTTAAAGGTGATCAACTTTAAATGTTACCATAAAATTTCTTTATAGCATTTAACCACTGAGTATATATTATTAATCAGCTTATTGTTAATGCCAGCAATGATGGCTAAAATAGATGCACTAATTATGTTTGGAAATAAACTACATGCTGCTTTTTCACATTCAGAGTGTGATAAATTCCACGTGTAAAAGGGAATCTTTTATTTTAGAGTTGTAAGGGATTTTAAAATTAATCAAATAAAAGTAAAACTATAATTTATAAAGGGATTACTATATACCAACAATGGCACACAATATTGCCTTTCATCCATAATAGTCCCATGTGGCAGACATTATTATTCCTAATTTTAGATGAGAACAGGGGGATAAACAGTAATTGTTTCCCATGTCACATACTAGTAAGTGAAAGAACCCAGATTTCAACCCGAATATCTTTAGCACTAAAGTTTACTTAAATTTAAGAATTCTGTTGCCTTTTAGTTAAGGTATCATCGATCTAGAGAATAAAATCATATACAAATTCATGTAGTAGTTGAAAGCAAAACATTTTTTCCAAGTAAGAATTACCTACTCTACTGTGGATATATAACTTAATATTATTCTCTTTACAATTTAGAAAAATAATTGTTTTAAGGAAAAAACACACCAAGGCCTTGGAATAAGAACTCATACTTTCATAATCTGAAATTTTCTTCATGGACTCAGAGATTCTGATGATAATCTCACTTATGCCTCCATCCTACTAGGAATGTATTTACTGGATCCTCAGGAAGGGTGCGGGGGGGTGGGGGTGGTGGTGGAAGACAAGACATATGCAATTCTAATTTTTAAAAAAAGACCTGTGCGGTTCTAGAAAGCTCCACAGGTAATGGAAATTAAACTCTTGACTGATCAGTTGGAGGCCACTGTCCTAGTTTGTTTTCATGGTCATATAATAAGAGACAAACCAAAGAGGAATATGGCTAATGGAGCAATGCTCTGCAAGGGGTGAGTTAAACTGGGTGAAGTGTGGTGACTATTCTGTCACTGGAGGTATCAGAATATTCATGCCATTGATGATCAGCAATTTAATTATAAATCTTCAAATATATTAGAGCTTTCAATTCAATAGTATGTAAATTCTCTAGAATGGGCTAGGAGAATAATAAGACCTTCTATGGAATTTTCGGTGTTAGAACTAACACCCAAAAAAGATATTCTTTTCATTATAGGGAACTGGAATGCAAAAGTAGGAAGTCAAGAAACACCTGGGGTAACAGGCAAATTTGGCCTTGGAATACAGAATGAAGCAGGGCAAAGGCTAATAGAGTTTTGCCAAGAAAATGCACTGGTCATAACAAACACCCTCTTCCAACAACACAAGAGAAGACTCTACACATGGACATCACCAGATGGTCAACACTGAAATCAGATTGATTATATTCTTTGCAACCAAAGATGGAGAAGCTCTAAACAGTCAGCAAAAACAAGACCAGGAGCTGACTGTGGCTCAGATCATGAACTCCTTATTGCCAAATTCAGACTTAAATTGAAGAAAGTAGGGAAAACCACTAGACCATTCAGGTATGATCTAAATAAAATCCCTTAAGATTATACAGTGGAAGTGAGAAATACATTTAAGGGACTAGATCTTATAGATAGAGTGCTTGATGAACTATGGACGGAGGTTGTGACATTGTACAGATGAAAGGGATCAAGACCATCCCCATGGAAAAGAAATGCAAAAAAGCAAAATGGCTGTCTGGGAGGCCTTACAAATAGCTGTGAAAAGAAGATAAGTGAAAAGCAAAGGAGAAAAGGAAAGATATTCCCATCTGAATGCAGAGTTCCAAAGATTATCAAGGAGAGATCAGAAAGCCTTCCTCAGCGATCAATGAAAAGAAATAGAAGAAAACAACAGAATGGGAAAGACTAGAGATCTCTTCAAGAAAATTGGAGATACCAAGGGAACATTTCATGCAAACATGGGCTCAATAAAGGACATAAAAGGGAAGCAGAAGATATTAAGAAGAGGTGGCAAGAAAACACAGAAGAACTGTACAAAAATGATCTTCCTGACCCAGATAATCACGATGGTGTGATCACTCACCTAGAGCCAGACATCCTGGAATGTGAAGTCAAGTGGGCCTTAGAATCACTATGAACAAAGCTAGTGGAGGTGATGGAATTCTAGTTGAGCTATTTCAAATCCTAAAAGATGATGCTGTGAAAGTGCTGCATTCAATATGCCAGCAAATTTGGAAAACTCAGCAGTGGCCACAGGACTGGAAAAGGTCAGTTTTCCTTCCAATCCCAAAGAAAGGCAATGCCAAAGAATGCTCAAACTACCACACAATCACACTCATCTCACACGCTAGTAAAGTAATGCTCAAAATTCTCCAAGCCAGGCTTCACCAATACGTGAATCGTGAACTTCCTGATGTTCAAGCTGGTTTTAGAAAAGGCAGAGGAACCAGAGATCAAATTGCCAACATCCGCTGGATCAGTGAAAAGCAAGAGAGTTTCAGAAAAGCAAGAGAGTTTCAGAAAAACATCTATTTCTGCTTTATTGACTATGCCAAAGCCTTTGACTGTGTGGATCACAATAAACTGTGGAAAATTCTGAAAGAGATGGGAATACCAGACCACCTGACCTGCCTCTTGAGAAACCTTTATGCAGGTCAGGAAGCAACAGTTAGAACTGGACATGGAACAACAGACTGGTTCCAAATAGGAAAAGGAGTATGTCAAGGCTGTATATTGTCACCCTGTTTATTTAACTTCTATGCAGAGTACATCATGAGAAACGCTGGGCTGGAGGAAGCACAAGCTGGAATCAAAATTGCTGGGAGAAATATCAATAACCTCAGATATGCAGATGACACCACTCTTATGGCAGAAAGTGAAGAGAAACTAAAAAGCTTCTTGATGAAAGTGAAAGAGGAGAGTGAAAAAGTTGGCTTAAAGCTCAACATTCAGAAAACGAAGATCATGGCATCTGGTCCCATAACTTCATGGCAAATAGATGGGGAAACGGTGTCAGACTTTATTTTTTTGGGCTCCCAAATCACCGCAGATGGTGACTGCAGCCATGAAATTAAAAGACGCTTACTCCTTGGATGGAAAGTTATGACCAACTTAGCATATTAAAAAGCAGAAACATTACTTTGCCAACAAAGGTCCATCTATTCAAGGCTGTGGTTTTTCCAGTGGTCATGTATGGATGTGAGAGTTTGACTGTGAAGAAAGATGAGTGCCAAAGAATTGATGCTTTTGAACTGTGGTGTTGGAGAAGACTCTTGAGAGTCCCTTGCACTGCAAGGAGATCCAGCCAGGCCATCCTGAAGGAGATCAGTCCTGGGTATTCATTGGAAGGACTGATGCTAAAGCTGAAACTCCAATACTTTGGCCACCTCATGCAAAGAGTTTACTCATTGGAAAAGACTCTGATGCTGGGAGGGATTGGGGGCAGGAGGAGAAGGGGACGACAGAGGATGAGATGGCTGGATGGCATCACCGACTCGATGCACATGAGTTTGAGTGAACTCTGGGTGTTGGTGATGGACAGGGAGGCCTACCGTGCTGCAATTCATGCGGTTGCAAAGAGTCAGACACGACTGAGTGACTGAACTGACTGAACTGATGGAATTTGACTTAATGCACACTTATTTATATGACATGAACATAGACACATGTGCACATACAGGTATGTATAAAGGTCATGGGGGAAAAAAAGAGGAACTCAATTTTTAAGTAAGTAAATTTCTGAAAATTCTGTCATGTGCCTTCTCCTCAGGAAACTAGAGAGGCTGTCAAGGGGGTGAGGCTAAGGGAAGCAGCAAAAACTGATCATACACTTACTTATTTTCTAACTTTTCCTAATTCCATGCATCCTCAGTCTCTTCATTTTTATATCATTTTGTATTGAAATGCCTACACATTTTATTAGGCCTTTTATATTCTAAATAAATTTTTATCTACATAGTAAAACAAGTATGGTCCACACCATATGTTTATATGGATCTACCTATTCTTCCTTTTAATTGCTGTATTGCTTTGGTTTGAAGCTGACACTGAAGCCTTATGGTGGTCATGTGCACATACCACTGCTTCTAAAGGTAGCCCTTATCTAATGACTGATCAACCCAAGGCTTTATGGGAATTAGCCAAAGTCCACTATTGAGAGCTAGGGAAGTACTGATGAAACTGAAGTCAGAGGATGCTGGATCAACTAAGGTGAAACACAGATTTTATCAATATGGGAACATTCACATGAATTACAGACTTCAACACCTTGAATCCTAGGAGATAAGGAGAGCCAGATGCTATGGTGGCTATGGTGGCTCTAAAAAAATAGAAAAAAAGCAATGAGGCAAAAAAGCCAAATTGTCATGATAGGTGGTGGAGGAAAAATTAACATGCTTCATGGAAATAGTCTTGTTAAATTTGCTACATTATGTAATAAAAATCAGCAGAGGCCTGTGTTTCAGGGGATGACTCAGAGGATCCTCCTTATACCAGTAAGAAATTTGTGCTTAGAGGGACATCAGTATCGACAAGCAGTTCAGTGGTTGGGATGGCAGGGGGCTGAAAGCTGGAACTCCTGAAATGACTCAAAGGTGCTTATCAGGGGAGATTTGCATTCTGCTTGTACCTTCTTCTGCTCTTTCTGCTTTTCTCTCATTTCTTCAGCATTCAGTTCAAATTCTTTCCACTTCATGAAGACCAGTCTGCACTCAACTACTTATCTGCTCAAATTCCTATGTTATTCTATACGTTATTCTATTCTATCCTATATAATTCTCACAATAGATCAGATTTTGCCTCTATCTCCAGACATTTAGATAGCATGTGATATAAAGTTTGTTGACTGCATGGACCCAGGGATGTAGTAAGAGGAAAAATATGCCTTTTGATAGCTTGTATTTGCTGTATCTTTTATTTATTTTTTTCATAAATATGGTTTCTAGGCAGGAACTCAGTTGGGTGCAAATGAGGACAAAGGAACTTTTAAGGAGGAGCAGTTACCTAAACACAGCCATCATATATGTAATACTTGTACCTGGGAAAACTAGGATTGGTGTGATCTGCTGAGCCACCAAGTAAAATCCAACCCAGAACAGAGATCCCAGGCTAGTATTTGATGTCTGAATAGAAGGATGCTGAATTCCTACCATAGCACTATCTTCCCAGGGCTTATAAATCCAACCTGCTTAAAAGTACAACCCCCTAGGACACAGAACTCAAGTTTTCTGTGTTTTCTTTAGGGAAGAGAAAAAAATAAATCCCCAACTGTAACAACTACTTTTTGCTGTAAGGAGAATAAGAAAGAATGCTAGTAGGGATATTATTACCCTTAACACAGAGATCTCTGGTAGTCAGAGCAATGAACATAGACTGGTTCTCATTGCATTGAGTGAGGAAATTCTCCTCTCTTGGTCCATGCTTCCTGTTTAAAATTGCAGGATGGGTCCGGATATATTGCCTCACACTAAATCAAACTTTGTGTGGCCTCTTGATGGATAACAGAACTTAGCCCCATGACTTTAAACCTCAGAGTTCTCAAAAGAAATAATAGAAACAGACTATTTCCTACTATAGAAGTAGCTTTTGACTTTTCTATTTCTCATACCCTTCAGAATGGTGGTTATTGCAACACAGAAGGGAGAAGAGAAAGGATTGTGTGGTAGGCAATTTACCTATTTCTCTAAAATTAAAAATATTAACCTATAAGCTAAGGACAAATGTTAACATCTTAGTCACGGTTTTATTATTTTCTGAAATACGTTTGTTTGATACACTTTTAAACTAAAAGATTATTCTAACATAATTGCCAAAATATGACCTACAATCACAACAGAGAAGAATTTTACCTAAATATATTTTTGAAATCACTCCAGGGATCCACACAGGCAAAGAAATGAAGCTTTGTAGTTTATGGTAAAAAAAAACCAACTTAGGATTACATTTTATAAAATCAGGGATAAACTAGATAAAATCCAAACCAAAGATAAAGCAGAGGTATATTAATACCATAATAAGTCTACTTCAAATTATAGAATATTCATGATAAAGAAACACAACAAATGATAAGTTCAAGTCAATGTGTATATAATGAACGTACATGAACATAGACTCAATAAAGAGCTATAATAGAGATGAAGCAAAACTAACTGAAGGGAAAAACAGATGAATACTCCATTTTAGTTGGAGAGCACAGATTTCTTTCTCATTATTGTAGGAAAAGTATATAGAAATTCAGTATGAATAGGAAAGAAGGTAGAAAACATTATGAAGCAACTTGGCCTCGTTGAAACGTACAAAACTTCCACACAAAAACAGCAGGATATACAGTCTTTAAAAATACTAGTAATGTGTTTATTAAAATATATATGCTGAGCCACATAACATACCTCAAGTTGAAAAGAATTGAATTTCACAAAGAGTATTATATGGCTGTTATATGTGCAATCACTAGCAATAATAACTGAAAAAAATCTCTATAGGTCATGGTTTTAATTTTTCTATTATCATGTCTTTGATATGTTTAAGTGTAAAATATTAAAATATAACTGATGAAAAAATAACCCACAACACCTCAGGAAGTAATTTCCTTTAACAGTATTTTTCCAATCATCCTGGGGTTTACATTATCATTTATATTAGAGTAATAATTTGGGCTAGGGCTAAGTCACTTCAGTTGTGTCTGACTCTTTGAGACTCCATGGACTGTAGCACCAGGCTCCTCTGTCCATGGGATACTCCAGGCAAGAATACTGGAGTGGGTTGCTATGCCCTCCTTCAGGGGATCTTCCCCACCCAGGGATTGAACCTGTGACTCTTAGATCTCCTGCATTGGCAGGCAAGGTCTTTACCACTAGTGCCACCTGGGAAGTTAAGAAACTTTAAATAAACATATTTGTCACCCAGTTTTCCTAGACTTGATTGGTCTCATAATCACTTTTAAAAAAATTATTTTTAAATTGAAGGATAATTGCTTTACAGAATTCTGTTGTTCTCTGTCAAATATCAATAAGAATAAGCCATAGGTGGCATTTGAGATGTCCTTTGTTAGAAAGATTTTGGTAAAGAATCTGCCTGAAATATGGGAGACCTGGATTTGATCCCTGGGTCGGGAATATCCCCTGGAGAAGGGAATGGCTACCCACTCCAGTATTCTTGCCTGGAGAATTCCATGTACAGAGGAGCCTTGTGGGCTATAGTCCATGGGATCACAAAGAGTCAGACAGGACTGAGTGACTAATCACTTGCAAGTTTTAGAAAAGTTAATCATGACAAATTCTTGTTTTCAAGAGAGAACTGACCTATCTTGCAAGTTGTCTACATCCTTCTATTCCAGGAATTCCTTTCACAATCTTCATTTTATAACATGAAGTCCATGATTATATGTACTTCATCCACTAGGATTTAATCTTGATCAAAAATATTAGCAATCCAGTAGCAATTCATTAACCAAATATCAGGTTGATTTTCCTCTGTCATCCCCTTCTCCTCCTGGGAAAGATTGAAGGCAGAAGGAGAAGGGGACGACAGAGGATGAGATGGTTGGATGGCATCACCGACTCAATGGACATGAGTTTGAGCAAGCTCCAGCAGATGATGAAGAACAGGGAAGTCTGGCATGCTTCAGTCCATGGAGTCACAGAGTCAGACTTGACTGAGTGACTAAGAACAGCAGTTCATTATCAATTTGAAGATCTGTAGGGAAATGCCTTTTTTTTTTTTTAATTTTATTTTATTTTTAAACTTTACATAATTGTATTAGTTTTGCCAAATATCAAAATGAATCCGCCACAGGTATACATGTGTTCCCCATCCTGAACCCTCCTCCCTCCTCCCTCCCCATACCATCCCTCTGGGTCGTCCCAGTGCACTAGCCCCAAGCATCCAGTATCGTGTATCGAACCTGGACTGGCAACTCGTTTCTTACATGATATTTTACATGTTTCAATGTCATTCTCCCAAATCTTCCCACCCTCTCCCTCTCCCACAGAGTCCATAAGACTGTTCTATACATCAGTGTCTCTTTTGCTGTCTCGTACACTGGGTTATTGTTACCATCTTTCTAAATTCCATATATATGCGTTAGTATACTGTATTTATGTTTTTCCTTCTGGCTTACTTCACTCTGTATAATAGGCTCCAGTTTCATCCACCTCATTAGAACTGATTCAAATGTATTCTTTTTCATGGCTGAGTAATACTCCATTGTGTATATGTACCACCACTTTCTTATCCATTCATCTGCTGATGGACATCTAGGTTGCTTCCATGTCCTGGCTATTATAAACAGTGCTGCGATGAACATTGGGGTACACGTGTCTCTTTCCCTTCTGGTTTCCTCAGTGTGTATGCCCAGCAGTGGGATTGCTGGATCATAAGGCAGTTCTATTTCCAGTTTTTTAAGGAATCTCCACACTGTTCTCCATAGTGGCTGTACTAGTTTGCCTCTTACACTGTTGGTGGGAAATGTCTTTTTTAAAAATAATTCTCATTCTGTGTCAAATAGAAGGTGTTTTCCTTTTGACATATATACACTATTATATATAAAACAGATAACAATAAGAACCTGCTATATAGCACAGGGAACTCTACTCAATTCTCTGTAATGGCCTTTAAGGGAAAAGCATTAAAAAAAAGAGTAGGTGTATGTGTTTGTACAACTGATTCACTTTGCTGTGCACCTGAAACTAACATAGCACTGTAAACCAACTATATGCCAATGCAAATTAAAAATAAAGAAAAGGTCAGAAGAAGTGAATTTAAGCATATCTTAGAAGGGTGGACTAAGAAGTCTTGGTAGATCTTCTAAACAGCAAACTGGAAATCATAGGCTATGAGTTCATCAAAATAACTGGGAAAACTAGACAATCAACCTGATATTTGGTTTAAAGAGGACAAGCATAATTATGTTGAGTTTTAATATATACCTGCCCACTTGGTTTGACATTTTATTCAGAAACAGGTTGAAGACAAAATATGAAAAATTTATTCAGAAAATTTTTGAAAAATGGTACTAGTTCTAATTAAGCTTATGTTGCAATCTAATTTGGAATTTTCTGACAAATTTTAACAAGTGATGAACAGTGGCAGTTGAATTAAAATGAAAAAAAAGCAAATGTACTAATCACCAAGATGTTAATATCTGTTTCCTTAAGTTGTGAAACATCAGATATAAATTTAAATCAGATCTTGCTGTCATGTAGCATATAAATGAATAGTACTAGGAATAACAACTATATCTAATATTTTAGGGCTAATATTAAATATTTCCCTTGGGATAGGTGCTTGCATACATTCTCACTTAATTTTCTCAGAAACTGTACAAAATACATAGGCATATCCTATTAGGGGCCTACACAACACCTGCTTCTCTGTCCAGTGTGTCTATGTCTTGGATCACGATTGGTCAGAGTAGACCATGACAATCATATACTGATTTTTTGAGTCATCTTACATTCACAGGCGGCTGTTTGAACAGATTCTGGCCAGTGACCTGTAAAATGCAAAAATCAGTTTCCACTGTCCCTAAAGCCTTTTCATGCAGAAATTCCTTACATTTTCCCAGCATATAATGTTACGATTAAAGACAGGAGTTATTTTAAGGAATGCAAAGAGCCAGCATTTTGCTGCATATATTGGAAAAAAGCAACATTTTTAAAACATGTTACTTAACTAATCCTTTATTTAATTGAAACTTGAGCATTTACCCATTCACAGATTAAAAATTATTACAGATAGAACCAGATTTTCAGAATTAAAATATCAAGAATTCTAGCACAGAATAATTACTATGAACAAAGCTAGTGGCGGTGATGGAATTCCAGTTGAGCTATTTCAAATCCTAAAAGATGATGCTGTGAAAGTGCTGCACTCATTATACCAGCAAATTTGGAAAACTCAGCAGTGGCCACAGGACTGGAAAAGTCAGTTTTCATTCCAATCCCAAAGAAAGGCAATGCCAAAGAATGCTCAAACTACTGCACAGTTGCGTTCATCTCAGTTCAGTTCAGTTCAGTTCAGTCACTCAGTTGTGTCTGAGTCTTTGCCACCACATGAACCACAGCACACCAGGCCTCCCTGTCCATCACCAACTCCTGGAGTCCAACCAAACCCATGTCCATCGAGTCGGTGATGCCATCCAATCGTCTCATCCTCTGTCGTCCCCTTCTCCTCCTGCCCCCAATCCCTCCCAGCATCAGGGTCTTTTCAAATGAGTCAGCTCTTCACATCAGGTGTACAAAGTATAGGAGTTTCAGCTTCAACATCAGTCCTTCCAATGAACACCCAGGACTGATCTTCTTTAGGATGGACTCGTTGGATGTCCTTGCAGTCCAAGGGACTCTCAAGAGTCTTCTCCAACACCACAGTTCAAAAGCCTCAATTCTTCAGCGCTCAGCTTTGTTTATAGTCCAACTCTCACACCCATACCTGGCCACTGGAAAAACCATAGCCTTGACTAGATGGACCTTTGTTGGCAAAGTAATGTCTCTGCTTTTTAATATGCTGTCTAGGTTGGTCATAACTTTCCTTCAAAGGAGTAAGCATCTTTTAACTTCCTGGCTGCAGTCACCTGCTGCAGTGATTTTGGAGGCCAGAAAAATAAAGTCAGCCACTGTTTCCACTGTTTCCCCATCTATTTGCCATTAAGTGATGGGACCAGGTGCCACGATCTTTGTTTTCTGAATGTTGAGCATTGTCAACTTTTCCACTCTCCTCTTTCACTTTCATCAAGAGGCTCTTTAGTTCTTATTCACTTTCTAGCATTCATCTCACATGCTACTAAACTAATGCTCAAAATTCTTCAAGCCAGGCTTCAACAATACGTGAACTATAAACTTCCAGATGTTCAAGCTAGTTTTAGAAATAGCAGAGGAACCAGAGATCAAATAGTTGCCATCCAATGGATCATCGAAAAAGCAAGAGATTCCCAGAAAAACATCTATTTCTGCTTTATTGACTATGCAAAGGCCTTTGATTATGTGGCTTACAATAAACTATGGAAAATTCTGAAAGAGATGGGAATACCAGACCACCGGACCTGCCTCTTGAGAAACAGTTAGAACTGGACATGGAACAACAGACTGGTTCCAAATAGGAAAAGGAGTATGTCAAGGCTGTATATTGTCACCCTGCTTATTTAACTTCTATGCAGAGTACATCATGAGAAACACTGGGCTGGATGAAGCACAAGCTGGAATCAAGATTGCCGGGAGAAATATCAATAACCTCAGATATGCAGATGACACCACCCTTATGGCAGAAAGCGAAGAAGAACTAAAGAGCCTCTTGATGAAAGTGGAAGAGGAGAGTGAAAATGTTGGCTTAAAACTCAACATTCAGAAAACTAAGATCATGCATCTGGTCCCATCACTTCATGGCAAGTAGCTGAGAAACAGTGGAAACAGTGTCAGACTTTATTTTTGGGGGCTCCAAAATCACTGCAGATGGTGACTACAGCCATGAAATAAAAAGACACTTGCTCCTTGGAAGAAAAGCTATGACCAACCTAGACAGCATATTAAAAAACAGAGACATTACTTTGCCAACAAAGGTCCATCTAGTCCAAGCTATGGTTTTTCCAGTGTTCATGTACAGATGTGAGAAATGGACTATAAAGAAAGCTGAGCACAGAAGAATTGATGCTGTTGAACTGTGGTGTTGAAGAAGACTCGAGAGTCCCTTGGACTGCAAGGAGATCCAGTGAGTCCATCCTAAAGGAAATCAGTCCTGAATGTTCATTGGAAGGACTGATGTTGAAGCTGAAACTCCAATACTTTGTACACCTGAAGTGAAGAGCTGAGTCATTTGAAAAGACCCTGATGCTGGGAAAGATTGAAGGCAGGAGGAGAAGGGGACGACAGAGGATGAGATGGTTGGATGGCATCACTGACTCAATGAACATGAGTTTGAGTAAACTCCAGCACTTGGTGATGGACAGGGAGGCCTGGCATGCTGAGGTGTATGGGGTCAAAAAGAGTCAGACATGACTGAGCAACTGAACTGAATGAAGTACAAGACTGTGAGGATACCACAGAAAGAATATCTGTAAAACTAGAAGAATAAGAATATAGAGCAGGTGTAAAAGATTCATTTCTCTTTAGAACACTAGCAGAACACTTTACCACTTTAGGATGGATAAATTAAATGTACTACATTCACAAATATACCCCATATTTTACATAGTTTATATGTACATATGTGTTTAAAATATAAAGCAAATATCAATAACTTGTACCAACTTGAATAAGGTCATTCTTGACATTAGAGATAAACCTTATGTCATGATTAAGTTGGAATAAAATCTTAATTATCCGGATCAGTAACTGAAATGTTGCCAGGTCCCAGTTGCCAGGGAACAAAGATGTTGCCAGTTGCTAGGGAGCAAAGACAGGGAGGGTTTCCTTGCACTGGACTGCTTCTGTGTGAGTATATATGAGTATGTGTGTGTGCACATGTTTGTCTTGCAGGATGTACACCACAGTGTCAGTTACAGAGTAAATAGTCAACCTATGGCCCTACAGAAACCACGTTTCCAGTTCAAGCACAGGGCATGGCACATAGATCTTTCACATATGGAGATGTTTGTGCTATAGTAGAGGTATCCATGATGCTTAAGACACACATTTTATGGGATTTTGTTATACCAGATTGAGAAGATTGAAATGGATTACTAATACGTTTTTCATCTCACCTGGAGCCAAATTGCTTCCATTTCAGGGTACAGACCATCCCTCTTCCCTCGAGAAAATATTTATTCACATTTCAAGCTCTCCCTTTCAATGAAGAAGAGGAGGAAATAGATTAGCTCCTACATAAGCTGTGTGATTCATAATTCTGGGATTGTTCCCCTATGTGTGCAAGGTGTATATGGTAAACACTGTGTTATGCAAGGAGGAAATGAGCCATGGGAACTGGCACTAACATATTCTGTAAATAAATAGTTCATCTGCCTCTGATCCAAAAACTTCATCCTTATTTTCAGGAAAACATAAATTAATATGGATATTGAGTAACAATGAATTTGGGTAGTCTTTGTCCCAGGTTCTTGGGAAGTGACTTCTATATCCTTGTACTGTCTGAGTGATAAGAATGTTTTGATCCTACGTGATGTGAGCTGTTCAAAGAACAAAAAAGCTGTTGAATTAAAAAATAAAAGAATCTTCAGGACAAGCTGAAGTAATAGACTATATTTAAGTTCCCATCTAAAGCAATAATAGCAGAACACACAGCATAAGTGAAACAATAGTTTTCAAGATGTTCGACATCAGTGATCCCTCAGAGGTTGGAAACAAATTAAGAAACCCCCCAAAATTTTTCATACTTTTGTTTTGAGAAACTTTCTGGGCCAGGGTTTAGATGGGAGCCCATGTAGAGTCAGCTGACTCTGTAAACTGAGAATGTGGAGCTGAGAGGCCAAGTAGGTATAAAACAAGGAGGTTACGAAGGGCACAGGGAAACTTTTGGAGTGACGTGTACGCTCATTTTCTTGACCATAGGCATATACTTATGTGGTCGTGGTGGTTTAGTCACCAAGTCATGTTTGACTCTTGTGACCCCATGGACTGTCGTAGCCTGCCAGGCTCCTCTGTCCATGAGATTCTCCAGGCAAGAATACTGGAGTGGGTTGCCATTTCCTTCTCCAGGGGATCTTCCTGACCCAGGAATTGAACCAGGTCTCCTGCATTGCAGGCAGATGATTTACCAACTGAGCTATGAGGGAAGCCCATATACTTATGTCAAGATGCTCAGTTGTATGTTTAACTACAATAGATTGTGTATAAATTAAACTTCAATAAAAATATTTTAACCAAAAAAATGAAAGGATATTCCCTTTCAGTAACTGCTGCTGCTGCTGCTAAGTCACTTCAGTCGTGTCCAACTCTGTGCGACCCCAGAGTCAGCAGCCCGTCAGGCTCCTCCATCCCTGGGATTCTCCAGGCAAGAACACTGGAGTGGGTTGCCATTTCCTTCTCCAATGCATGAAAGTGAAAAATGAAAGTGAAGTCGCTCAGTTGTGTCCAACTCCTAGCAACCTCATGGACTGCAGCCTACCAGGCTCCTCCATCCATGGGATTTTCCAGGCAAGAGTACTGGAGTGGGGTGCCATTGCCTTCTCCATTCAGTAACTGAGATGACCTTAAAAATGAACTCTCCTTTCCTAGTATTGAAACACTTAAGAAGCACCATTAGTCATTAGATTGTTGTTTAATGTACGTGGCACTATGCAACTAGGTAGTTTCTGGAGCTTGATCTTCAAAATCCATTGAACTAGTCCTACTCTACAATCTAACATTTGCACTCATGTCCTCTTATCTTGACTGTATGTAATCTCTACTCTAATAAAAATATAATGAACATAAAATAAGGTCTTATCACTTGTAAAATGAGCATAGACATTACTGTTGATTACCACTAACTTGTCATTAGTTATGTGTAACTAATTGCAGGTTTTAAAATTAAATATATTTAAGAATAATCATATCATAACCAGTTTGACATATTTAACTGTCCTTGTATTTCCTTATTATTATTGTCCTTATTTTATAAACATCTGTTCTCATCCTGTTTAACTTTTAGCAATTAACTCTAATAACTCATTTATGACTGTGGTTCACTTTCCTCCTTGTTATTAACAGAAGAATTCTTTTTAAAATTTCTGTAATGAAATATTCTTTTTGGAATCCAGGCATTTTGCTGTGGCCAGGTTCTGCTGCTGCCTCTGCTGTGGGTCAGAGGCAGGCACAGAGCCCAAATCCTCAGTACTGCACAGAATCTATGATGCACTTACCTAAAACTCTGTGTTCAATATGTAACATAAGTCATGCCATTTGTTTTAGGTTTAGATAAAAATAGTAGAGTTACGGGAATTGAAAGTTATCATAAGCAGAATTATTCAGAGTTGTTTTTCATGTTAGAAAAGATGTAAATTTTATTCTGAAAAAAATATAGAATATTGAAACATTTTTTTTTAATTTAAAGAATTCTTTTATTTACTTACAAATAACAAAAACCCATAACACAAAACTTATGTTAACATAATTTTTATAAAAAAAGAATTATATGAACAAACTTGCATGATAGAATGTACTTCCTTGCAGCATTGTGCAGTCAGTATTTACCAGGATGAGAGAATCACATTCAGAGTAATAGAGAACCCTAGAAGATGCTGGAAAAAAAGTTAACAAATAAGAAATTTTCATGACAGGAATGTCTTTAGGATGAACATACACTCATATATGTGTGCATATGTAACTACATAAATCCTTGTTGATCTATGGTATATTCTTATGAAAATTATTTAATAATGTTATGTCTATCCCAATTCTACCATGATTTCAAACCTTCAGTGAAGTACACTGCCAGCAAATCTATTGAGTTAATGAGCTCTTGAGGCTCATGAGGGCTTCCCTGTTGGCACGGTTGGTAGAGGATCAGCCTGCAATGCCGGAGACCTGGGTCCAGAAGATCCCTAAAAGAAGGAAACGGCTACCCACTCCAGTATTCTGGCTTGGAGAATCCAGTCCATGGGGTCACAAAGAGTCAGACACAACTGAGCGGCTTTCACTTCTGGGGTCATTTAAAGAAGCCCATATTTGCATTAATATTAGATAAGAGAACATAGGGAGTAGTTGAGAAAAAAAAATCCAAAAATTCAAAAACAGTATGGAATTAGAATGAGATTTACCCAGTGAAGTCTCTTTGGGAACTTACAGAAAGACCTGGAATTAACAATAAATGTGCAACTAGTTCTCTACAACTTTGTTCTGCCTAAAAAATAAAGGAAAAGATGACCTCAAAATGTTAGAGAACATAAACACAAGAAGATTGGGGCTATATATTTTTTGAAAGAATTAATTAAAATTAAGGCTGTCCTGAGTCCAATTTTAAGGCTGTAATAAAGCATATGAAAACACTAAGTACAACTCTGACATAATCAGCAGCTGAATATGCAGTATGACAGTTGGTAATCAGAAGGTATTTATTCCAGTTAGACTCCCTGTGTTTGCTCAGTGGTGACGCAGGAAAAGAGCAATTTAGAATTTGCGTTTTATTTTACATTTCTATAATAGCAGTTTGTTGGAAATTCCTTACATAAGAAAAGATATATTATTTGTTCTGCTTTCTCCAACTAATTGCCAAGTTTGTCTGTAGAGCTCTCCATAGTTTGCTTGGAGTCACTGATAGGAAAAACAAACGAAAATCAAAACTTTGTGATCTTTTGATTTAAAAGAGTCTTTAAAAAGACTTTTCCAGCTGAAATAATAATGACTATTTACTGAGCACCTTTGAAAAATTGCCAATAATAAGTTTTAGCTTTGTTGTTGGTATAAATTTCTAGATAATTCTTATTCTCATTTTACACAGAGAAAAATAAATCTAAAAGGGAATAATCAAGAGATAATCAAGGAAGAAGCTTGTTTATAGCATAAGCCATAGAAAGCATTTAGAGGGACATGTTTCATCCATAGATTAGTAGGAAAAATAATCTTGCCAAAAGAGTCCCTTTGTACTCTGACTCTGTTAAGTCTAGAGGGATGTCTGTTCCTAGGAGCTCTCCATTGCCTTCTAGATGTTTGTCAGCATTTTTATTCTAAGGGAACAGCTTGAAATAGTGTGACAGTAACTCTTAAGGGAATTGTGTGCACACTTTCCAGAAATCTAAAATGTAATGCCACTTAACTTCTCAAGTGTCCTGGGACCGTTCCCAACTGTTAGTTTTGTGTATCTGCTTGCCACAATCAATACTCTATTAAGTACAGCAGTTTTGTAGCACTGAGCCATGAAATGGTGTGACTGGTTTTTCCAGACTGTTGCTTCATTAAAGGACAAGGGGGCCCAATATGTTTTGTTACTAGAAAACTATAGAAAATAAATCTAGTTAATGATTATGAATAAAATCAATCTTGTCTGACACTAAATTTGTTTGTGCTAAGATGCTTCAGTCATGTCTGACTCTTCATGACCCTACAGACTATTAACCACCAGGCTCCTCTGTCCATAGGATTCTCCAGGCAAGAATAGTACAGTTGGTTGCCATGCCCTTCTCCAAGGCATCTTCCCAATCCATGGGTCAAAACCACATCTCCTGCACTGGCAGGCAGGTTCTTTACCACTAACACCACCTGGGAAGCCCGATATTAAATTTCATGAAGAGCAGTTCCACCATCAGTAGTAGATTATCTGGATTTTCTTTTTCCTTTAGTTGAATTTGCTTAAGGGGCTGTTGGCATCATTGCATGAATTACTGACTTTTTACATTGCTCCACTTGACTCACAATTCAAAGTTCGGATGTCCACAGACTGCTTAGATCAGCTCTTAGGAGATAGGCAAAGTATTTCTAAGCCAGCTTAGGGAGAGACACAAAAAATTGTCTTTGTCATTATGGGAAATGCTTCACTGAGTTTTATATGGTTCAGAGAGTTATGAAGGCTTCTAACATTTGACTGTAAGATGATAGCCCAAGTATAGCAAATGTTCCAAATTAAAAACAGTAGTAGTGGAATATTCAATGGGCAAAAGTATTGCCCATTAAAGACAAGGCTAATGGTAGTTCTTTAATTATTGATTTATTACTACTGTTCTTTCCAAAACTTTTCAAGGAAGTTGTCATAAAAGTTTTGTGGGTAGTATTGATAAGATGGAAATAAAATGACACAGAGGATATCTGAGTATTGTTAATTCAAAAACTGCTGGGCTAATAGGATAACTGCAGTTTGCCTTTACATTTACATCTGCTAAGCTACTTGGAAGTCATACATGGATGGATTAATGGATGGATAGATAGATATAGACTGATAAAGTTTTCATATTTTCATTTTACTCATAATGGCTGGCAATAGCTGGATGTTTAACATTGCCTGGATATTGTGAGAAATTATTGTCCTCATTTAATTCTCATGAAAAATATGAGATATGTAGTGTTATCCTTTTTATACAGACAAAAACATATGGATTTATAAAGTTTTATGGTACTTATCCAAGGTTTCAGTATCTAAAGACCAAAATTACAAATTCAGAGTATTTTGTTGTCATGATGTTTGAGTTTTTATCTACTGGGGAGAAATTATAGAAGGACATTGTATAAGAGCATTAAATTATATAACAGACAAGCTTTATAATTCTATTTCTGTTGTCCTTATTTCAGTAAGGAAGGTCCATAGTAAGCTATTTATATGCAATTCATTGTTCTCAAATATATATATATATATATATATATATATATATATATTTGCCTATCTCATCTTGCAACAAATAATATTAACTACATCATAGTCCTATATGATTTTTAGGCTCAGTTTTGAAATCTTTTAAAAAGATATATTCATATCGAATTGTGAAAGTTTGTTTTTAAATTTGAAGGAGACAGTATTGCAAATATCCTAGTATATTAACTTACCTATTGTAAGATTCAATAAATGTTAATACTGTTTTCTTTGGACACTTTCTTCTTAGTGATAAAAATAAATCTATGTCCTTAGTCCTTCCATATCATAGACCTCTGAACAGTTGACTACAACTTACTGATTTTACTGATCTTTTCCTTACCTTAGTGTTGCTTTTTGTTCATGATTAATTTCTATTAAGCTGATGTTTTGATGGTTTGTACCATGTTGATTTGTAAAGCTGCGAACTGTTGTTCCTGGCATCAACTTTGCCTTATGGCTCCAAGTTAAGGTAGCCAAAATGGAACTTCCTTTGAAAGATTTGGAAGGCAGAAGTGAAGTTGAAGCATTTCACTTGGAAGGTGATTGCAGTTAGACACAGGACTGACAGTCACAGAGAAGCTCATTGAGTTCCATTTGAACACATATTCCTGACTTTGTATCCAACTCATTTTCCATCTTCAGGAATAACAACCCCTGGTGTTCCACCAGATCCTTGGCTAGAGTCTCACAGAAGCAGCACTTGCAGAGAGGGAACAGCTTCCCATAGACTTATACACAAACTCCTTCTTTATGATTTCAATTTATTAGATAGATGTACTTTTCCTTTTTCAGATTTCCTAGCATGTTCCAACTTGTCCACTCAAGCCAGTGTTTCATATGTGCGTATTAAGGACTCTCTCCACAATCTTTCAACTCTCTCTGCCATAATTTCACTTCCCTTATCAACTCCTTTAGGTGTATAAGATCTAATTCTTACATAAATGGGGAGAGAGAGAGAGAACACAGGAAGGAAGGAAGACAGTACCAACCATGCAAACTCTTTCTAGAGGATGATTTACTCATTAAAAAACACTAATCATGAAAGATCCTATTCATCAAAACCTGTACTTAAATTATTTTTCATATGAGTGGTAAATACTCTAAGAAGACCAGTATAAATTGAGTCCATGGAAGAAAATATTTAACTTTTATTTCAAGGAAAATAGATAAAATTATACCATGTCTAATCAGGGAATCAGTTTACCTTTTCTATATAGTGGATTTCAGATTTGATAAAATTATGTATTGGGACATAGCACCACAGCAAATATTGGTAGCCTTTGTCTGTAGGGCCCAGAATTATTCATGTGTATGTGTACTATTAATGTGGCTCAGACGGTAAAGCGTCTGCCTGCAATGCAGGAGACCCAGGTGCGATTCCTGGGTTGGGAAAATCCCCTGGAGAAGGAAATGGAAACCCACTCCAGTATTCTTGCCTGGAAAATCCCATGGACGGAGGAAACTGATAGGCTACAGTCCATGGGATCACAAAGGGTCGGACACGACTGAGCGACTTCACTTTCACTTTCACTATTAATGTAATATGTTCTATATATTAGCACAATTTCAAACATTGTTATTATAAATATAATAGTGGATTGAGAAAGCATAATGAATACTCAGTAGATGAAAGATCAACTTCACAAACAGGAATATTTCCATATGTTTATGTAATTGTTTATTAATAGCATAAATTTTTATTCTCCTTCTATGGTCCTTGGCTTCCTAATCTGACTCATCTAAATATAGACAAATAATACTGAGAATATGACAGGAAAGAAGAAGGAGATAAATAATTTCATGTGAAAAGTATACTCTGTTACTATATTTTTATCTCTAATACTTTATCTGAAAAAATGGAAATTAGTTGGAAGGTACAATATATTATGCCCCATTCCCAAAGAAAGCAGTAATGATGTTTGAAACATATTTATGTGCTCTAAAATATGTAGCTAATTAAGTAACCAGGATTTTCTATGGAGGTTATAAAAATGTGATTTTATATGAAAATGTTTTAAAGGGCCATTAAACTAGCTTAACCTTGGAATTTCAAAGTCTGCTTATCTCTAGTTTCAAATAAGCAGAAGTTTTGTGAAGTAGCTAAGGCAAGACACATAATATGGATCCATATGAAGTCAGGTTTTCTTCAAAAAGAAGATATGAATTTGTCAGATATGCTTGATGTTGGAGTACTGTGAGATTACAGTGTAGAGGGGGTTCCCTTTCCCCTTAACCCTCTCCTGAATTTATGTGTAGACATTTTAATGATGGCCATTCTGACCAGTGTGAGGCGGTATCTCATTGTAGTTTTGATTTGTATTTCTGTAATAATGATATTGAGCATCTTTTCATGTGCCTTCTGGCCCTCTATAGATCTTCTGTAGAGAAATGTCTGTTAAGGCCTCTGCCCACTTTTTGACTGGGCTGTATTTTTGTTGAGTTGCTTGAGCTGTTTGTATATTTTGGCAATAAAGCCCTGTTGGTCACATTATTTGCAAATACTTTATTCTGTAGGTTGTCTTTTCATCTGTTTATGGTTTCGTTTGCTGTGCAAAATCTTGTAAGTTTAATTAGGTCCCCCCCCCTTTTTTTTTTTTTTTGCTTTTATTTCTATTGCCTTTGAGACTGATTTAAGAAAACACTGGTAAAATATACGTCAGAATGTGTTCTCTTCTAGGAGTTTTATGGTGTTGTGTCTTATATTTAAGTCTTTCAGCTATTTTGAGCTAACTTTTGTGTATGGTTCAGGATGTGTTCTAACTTCATTGATTTACATGCCACTGTCCAACTTTACCAACACAGTTTGCTAAAGAGACTGTCCTTTCCTCATCATATAGTCTTGCCTCCTTTGTTGAAGATTAGTTGGCTATAGGTGTGTGGTATTATTTCTGGGCTCTCTACTCTGTTCTGTTTATTCATATGTCTGTTTTTGTACCAATGACATGCTATTTTGATTACTGTAGCTTTGTAGTATTGTCTGAAGTCTGGGAACATTATTCTTATCTTTTTTGAGTGTTATCTTCTAGAAGCCCCAGGACAAAGTAAAAAGTATATAAAATGAATGAGTAGCTGATATATGACATAAAGATACTTAGGTCAAAATTAATGAATCCAGGACTGAGTTAGTATTTCTTAAAGTGTTACTATTTAAAATAACAAGTTCTAAGAATGTGGCTTACATTCTCCATAAATATTCAGCTAATATTTATACATTGAAGGATTGAAACCATGGAGTTTAGGAATGTTAGTTTCATTAACTAGAGAATAGGGAGACATTCTCTTGAGCAAAGGAATTATGTGTGATAAGTGCTGTGTTTTTTAGAAGAATAACCCTTTGGCCGGTGCTTCCCCTATAGCTCACTCGGTAAAGAGTCTGCTTGCAATGCAGGAGACCCGGGTTCAATTCCTGGGTCAGGAAGATCCCCTGGAGAAGAAAATGGCAACCCACTCTAGTATTCTTGCTTGGAGAATCCCATGGACAGAGGAGCCTGGCAGGCTACAGTCTATGGGGTTGCAAGAGTTGGACATGACTGAGTGACTAAGGACACACAACCCATTGGCTATGTTTTGAAAAGTTTGGAAAAGAAGCTACATTTCAGCAAGAATTATCCTGGCCTAAAACAAAGTGGTTAACTATGGGAATTGATAAACCAACAGGAGAATAAGTTACATTTTATAACTTGTTGCTATATGATTTGATATTTGATTAAAAGACAAAATAGGAAGCAAATATGAATTAACGTTATAGAATAATGTTGAAGAGTAATGGTAGTGAAGTAAAAAAGGCCCATAAATATTTAATGACCAACACTTGATAGCTTTGAGATCTTAAATATGTCACACCTTTATCTTTGTCTTAATTTATTCATGATTAAAATATTAACAACTGTTCCCAAACCCACATTTATTGTGACCTCTAAAGAGTATAAATATGATGGAGTACTTAGGGACTGACTTACCAGATGCTATAAATTATTATATCTAGTAATATTTTGAAAGGTTTAATCACATATTTCAAGTAATATGATTCATTGCATTAGTCTAATGATCATCATTACATAATAAAGAACATCAGATAATGGATATGGTCTGGAAATCCTAAGTACAGTACATTCTTGAGCTGAATCAATGTAACTGAGGGTTAGATCTTCCAGCTCTTTACAATGTAGTTTGAAGATTATGTATGTATATGTGTGTGCTCAGTCATGTCCAACTCTGCGACCCCATGGACTGCAGCGCACCAGACTCCTCTGTCCATGGGATTTTCCAGGCAAGAACATTGGAATGTGTTGCCGTTTCCTTCTCCAGGGGATCTCCCCGATCCAGGGATCAAACCTGGGTCTCCTGAATTGCAGGCAGATTCTTTACTGTCTGAGCTATCAGGGAAGCCCCACTGAATGTTCAAATGCAAACTTGATGCTTACAGAAACATTTTGGCAACCTGAATCTTCAATAGTTTGGGAGCCAGTTGCTTGATATTTATGAAATAGTCAATTATAGACATAAGATATAAAAAGGCAGGTGCATTAAAAAATGGACTTTGAAAACTGTCAAGAAAGTCATTTGAAATTATTTTTTTCCATCAATGTGTCCTTATATTTAAAAAAAAATTGTTCCTTGCAGAAACTGATAATTAGGTTTATCAAAAGCTGTCCATGTTTATTGGGCTTCCCTGGTGGCTCAGCTGGTAAAGAATCCACCTGCAACATGACCTGCATTTGATCATTGGGTTTGGAAAATCCCTTGGAGAAGGGAACAGCTACCCACTCCAGTATTCTGGCCTGGAGAATTCCATGGACCATATAGTTGACTCATGGGGTCACAAAGAGTCAGACACAACTGAGCAACTTTCACTTTCACTTTCTTTCATCTGTGTTTATGGGTTAGGAACAAATAATCATATTGGATAAGTAGATGTGGCATGCACTCGCACATTGATGACTTCTCACAGTATGGTATCTTCAGAATAGTTTATGTGAAGCAACCTACTTCAGAGAGAGAGAGCCCACCTTGTGGGGGATTTTCTTTGTAATGTGGATGACATAGCACTGGCTTTCAACATAGTTGATGCTCCTCCCAATTCCTCTGTGTAACAACTACCTAACTGCATGCTACCACATGTATTCTAAATATAATCCTGGACTCTTTCTTCACACTATATTATTTATAGCTGAAATCCTCTATATTCTTTTAATGTATAATTTCAGTTGAAAGTATGGGTTTTGTAATTACAATACTTTGATTTCAAATCCTAGCTCTGTCAAGTAAACCCTTTTTTCTTCAGCAAATATCTACTTTTCTAAGCCTCAGTTTCTTAATCTGAAAAATTCAGTTAATATTTCTTTATAATTAGGGCATTTTAAGAGTAAAATGATAACATATTCAATATTTAAGCACAGCTCTGGGAACTGATATCCTATGCAGTACTTTGTATGGTTCAAAAGAAGCCTCCTCTCCCTCAATACACTTCACTTCCATGTGCTCGTTATTGTTATAATTTCCATGATCACCAGGTGAATAGGGCCTTCTAAAGTTGTATCCTATACCATTTACATAGCCTTGGCCACTCCCATGTTGCTGGCACAAAGTAGAGGCTCAGTGTGTGGTTATGATAGTAACGTCCCATTTATAAAGTCTTAAAATGTGGGAGGAATTTCAGACTTGTTTGTGGACAGCAGATGAGTTTGAGGATTACTGAGTGGTAGCTGAACCTTGCTCTAATCAATGTTTGGCTTTTCTCTATCCAAAATTACTCAGCACTATCAGTTAAGTGGTACAAACAGTATACTATAATTCCATTTATTTTTCTTCATCATCCTAGGAAGTGTGAGGTGGGTTCCCTGTGTTAAACTGCCATTATGAATTTCTCCTGGGAGAAGGTACTTGCCACTTAGACACTCCTCTTGACTTTGTAGCTCAATTTTGATACTCTCTGTGGACTTACATCCCTAATTTCCCTATCTTACATTTTATTTTCCCTGTAAGCTGCTCCAAATTATTTTGATTTGGAGAAAATGAGCCATAAATGCTAAACATATATGGAATCATAATTACACATTATATTTGAAACAGAAAATGAATCTAGCTTCACATTTTCTACAATTGCTGGGAAGAAGCATGGTTTATGAATTGTGAGACTGTGTGAAAGCTAATGAGGTAGTGAGACTAGTACCAGTAAGCTTTATCTTCCTTCTGCAATTCGGTTGCCTTATTTCCATTCACTGAGATTCAAAAATAGTAGAAATGATTTCCTGTACATGTTGCAAAACTGTTGACTATCTGCTTAACATATTATATCTCTGCTTTGAAATTACACTAACTAAAAGCATACTTACTACAAATTCAAGAAGAGAGTTGGAAATATTTTATTCCTTTTTGATACTTATGTTTAAAGTATACTAATGCATATTTTAGAAAATAATTTTATACATTGCCCTTTTTATTTACATAACATCAAAAAGTCATTGATCTTCATGAAATTAAGTCTCTTAGTTTATTAATATTGAATATTACAAGTTAATTACCTTCTAATGAAGTAAATTTGGGTTAAATGAAATGCTCTATTGCTCAGTATTTTACTACCAAGTGTTAAATGTAATGAGCTTCAATAAGTTGTGCCATAACATTTCTCAATAGTCTGTGGTCAAAATAAGTAGATAATGTTATACAGACTTCACTGTTATGGAAAATAGAGTATATGTATATATTTTTAAAAAGTATTAAAGAGTTTTTCAGAGTAATTACTATGTATCAAGCAATTTACATATACTATCTCATTTATTTCTGATGACAGTCTTATATTCACAGATGAGGAATTCAGACATAAATAATGTTGCTGCTTTGATAGGCAGTGGGTTAAATATATATCTTTAAAAACACCAAAAATTTCCATGTTACATGAAATCATTTGAATGGACAAAGAATAATTGAATCCCACCATATGGAATTAGAATTAATATAAACATGTATAATAAAAGCATATTCAATTATTAAATATGTGCATGTATATATACTTGTATTACATACCTTTACATTATTTCAGATGTAAGCATGCATGCATATGTATGCGAATGCTCATGCATGTGTAGAGAGATCTTCAGTTTTAAATAATGTTTAGTTAAGTTCTCATATTGGTCTTATATTTTGACCAACCTAGACAGCATATTAAAAAGAAGAGACATTACTTTGCCAACAAAGGTCCATCTAGTCAAGGCTATGGCTTTTCCAGTGGTCATGTATGGATGTGAGAGTTGGAGTATAAAGAAAGCTGGATGCAAAAGAATTGATGCTTTTGAACTATGGTGTTAGAGAAGACTCTTGAGAGTCCCTTGGACTGCAAGGAGATCTAACCAGTCCATCCTAAAGGAAATCAGTCCAGAATATTCATTGGAAGAACTGATGCTGAAGCTGAAACTCCAATCCTTTGGCCATCTGATGTGAAGAACTGACTTATTGGAAAAGACCCTGATGCTGGGAAACATTGAAGGCAGGATAGGAAGGGGATGACAGAGGATGAGATGGTTGGATGGCATCACCAACTCAATGGACATGAGTTTGAGTAAGCTCTGGGAATTGGTGATGTACAGGGAAGCTGGTGTACTGCAGTCCATGGGGGGATGCAGAGTCAGACACAACTGAGCAACTGATCTGAACTGAACTGAAGTCCTCATATTAATATCAAGTGCCGTCTCACTAGGTAATCAATGAGAACACTATGCAGATGTAACAACAAAATAGCATAGATCTGAAGCTACCCATATCATTTGCTTCTCTAATTTATCATAATCTTGTCATCCATTGATCTTCAGACGAACAATTTAGCATTGAAAATGGCTGTTTTTTTAATCCTTGAGCGTCTGTATTGTTTATAAAGAGATCTCAGTCCTGTGTATAGTAGCTCAGTGAAGTCTCTGTTGGATATTACACTCATTTCTATAGTCTGGTCCCTATTAGCTACTGTGCAAGTTAGGTAAAGCATAAATTTGGTAGAATCTATTCTTCAAAAATGCCCATCATGCAGCTGGAGCACCTGCCCTGCAGCTCAGCAGCACTGAGAGAAATAACGGAGACTGAGTCTGAGCAGGAGGATCACATATAAATAGAATTATCTCCATAAAACGGTCTTATTTTGTGCAGAAGTTATTGATACTATGGCTTCCCTGGTGGCTCAGAGGTTAAAGCGTCTTCCTGGAATGCAGGAGACCTGGATTTGATCCCTGGGTCAGGAAGATCCCCTGGAGAAGGAATGGCAACCCACTCCAGTATTCTTGCCTGGAGAATCCCATGGACAGAAGAGCCTGGTGGGCTATAGTCCATGAGCTCGCAAAGAGCTGGATACAACCCAGGGAGACCTGGGTTCGATCCCTGGGTCGGGCAGATGCCCTGGAGAAGGGAATGGCTACCCACTCCAATATTCTTGCCTGGAGAATTCCATGGACAGAAGAGCCTGGTGGGCTATAGTCCATGAGCTCGCAAAGAGCTGGATACAACTGAGTGACTAATGTTTTGTGTGTTTCTTATGTTCAAAGTGACTAATTATTTTGTATTCATTTAACTTTTCAAAATTTAACACTAAGTATTAGTGGACATTACATGTGGACATTTTCTCTGTATTTGGTAATTATGAACTGTGTAAGAGTTTTTTAAGATAGGTTCACTTGGTATTTCCATGTGTAGCATTGCTACATTTACTTGAATAAATAAGACACCATGACAGAATGCCAGATACTTGAAATATCCATAGGAATGTTGGTCTACAAAATTCCTAGAGCCCATTGAGTGTTTCCATGACTCCAAAAGCTCTTCTGATAGAGCTGCCTTATTGATTGTGCTTAATGTTTAAAAGGAAGTAAAATTGAAAGACTAAAGTTTAAAAGGGGCTTTCATACTGCTAACCATTTGTCTAGTACCTTACTTTTAGCACACGTTATAAGAGTGAAATTGGATCACAAATTCTTCACCAACATGCAGTCAACTATGTTGAATTTCCGTGGTACAGCAGATACTCATCCAACACATAAAATCTAGGGCAACATGACCTTTAAGAGTCTTTCTACATCTCACAATTTATGATTCTGTAGTTTCACTTTTTATTACTCGGAAGGTCTTATAATGCTGAAAGTGGGGATGGAATAAGGGGTTGTACAACCTTCAATTTAAAGAAGGTGAATGCTGTCTTCTTTCTGTAATATCAAAATTGTTAGGATCTGGAAAGCAGAGTATGGAGTCCCAAAAATTTAAACCTGATATATAAAGGATCCTTCCATCTTCTCCTGTTGTATTCTACTTCTCTGACTCTATAGTAACTATTACTCAGGAGAATAAACACTCTTCATAAACAAGCCCCATTTTATTATCTTAGCCTTAATATTTTATTTGAATATCATGTAATAAAAATTCCTCTCTTAAAACCCTCACTATATAATTAAGAATCTTAATAGTCTAATAAAACCAATACCATCTGGTCCTGTTATTTTAGCCTAAAATGAGGGGCAGGGTGAAGCCCAGCCCATTGGCTCATGCCAGAATTGATAAATAAGGCTTGTGCCTGAAATATGTATAATATCATATATGAAACGAGTCACCAGTCCAGATTTGATGCACGATACTGGATGCTTGGGGCTGGTGCACTGGGACGACCCAGAGGGATGGTATGGAGAGGGAGGAAGGAGGAGGGTTCAGGATGGGGAACACATGCATGCCTGTGGCAGATTCATTTTGATATATGGCAGAACCAATACAATATTGTAAAGTTTAAAAATAAAATAAAATTAAAAAGACTATACCTGAAAGAAAGAGGTATATAACTAGACATCCATGGGATCACAAAGAGTTGGACACAACTGAATGACTACACTTTCACTTTTCAGGCTTCTTCAGACAGTAATGGTATCTCACACCTTTTTATAACCCAAAGTAATTAGCTCAGGCCTGGCACATGGCTGGTTACCATATTCAGAGTTTTAACGCGGGGATCATGAAGCAGAATTAAGACATCCCATGTCCCATTGACATGCAGAATGTAGAAGCAGAGAATAGTAAATTATGAGAGAGAACAGTTGAGGAACCCATTTTTTAAAAGCAGACACCTTGTCTAACTTGTCCATTAATAAATCCCACACCTTGAACAATGTCTGGTACCCAGGAAAAGTTCAACCAGTCATTCATCACTGAATAAGAAAATGAACAAGTATATATGTTTATTGCCATTTTAATTCTATCAAGTAGAGAATTACAGATATAGCAAGATACCAACATGGCAATGGAGGAAAATGAATCTGGTGTTTCGTTAATCAGCACCCTCTAAATTGGCTGTCTATATTGACCACAGTGACTTAATAGTTATTTAGATAACCACTTCAGATACATTTTAGTCTTCCTTGTGGGAGTTATAGTGAGGGTGTGTAGGGGAGGAATAGTATTTTTCTTACCCAGGCTGGAGTGAAATTCAGCCGGAAATTGGCACTTTTGATTGTTATGCATAGAACAAAGGGTTAATAATGGAAACATTCTGTGTGGGGATCTGAGAATAGAATACAGGAAAGACCAAGTAACAAGGTTTGGAAGATAGAATCTGGAAATAGTCTCTAAAAAACATACCAATGAATGTAATAGTTTCCTGTGCCAATAGTGAGAAACTTCTATATGCTCAGTTCAGTTCAGTTGTTCAGTCGTGTCCAACTCTTTGCAACCCCATGGACTGCAGCACACCAGGCCTCCCTGTCCATCACCAACTCCTGGAGTTTATTCAAACTCATGTCCATTGAGTCGGTGATGCCATCCAACCATCTCATCCTCTGTTGTCCTCTTCTCCTCCTGCTTTCAATATTTCCCAGCATCAGGATCTTTTCAAATGAGTCAGTACTTTGCATCAGGTGGCCGAAATATTGGAGTTTTAGCTTCAGCATCAGTCCTTCCAATGAATATTCAGCACTCATTTCCTTTAGGATGGACTGGTTAGATCTCCTTGCAGTCCAAGGGACTCTCAAGAGGCTTCTTCAACACCACAGTTCAAAAGCATCAATTATTCTGTGCTCAGCTTTCTTTATAGTCCAACTCTCACATCCATACATGACTACTGGAAAAACCATAGCTTTGACCATACGGACCTTTGTTGGCAAAGTAATGTCTCTGCTTTTTAATAAGCTGTCTATGTTGGTCATAACTTTTCTTCCAAGGAGCAAGTGTCTTTTAATTTCATGGCTGCTGTCACCATCTGCAGTGATTTTGGAGCCCCCAAAATTAAGTCTCTCACTGTTTCCCCATTTGTTTGCCATGAAGTGCTGGGACCATATGCCATGACCTTAGTTTTGTGAATGTTGAGCTTTAAGCCAACTTTTTCACTCTCTTCTTTCACTTTCATCAAGAGGCTCTTTAGTTCTTCTTCACTTTCTGCCATAAGGGTGGTGTTATCTGCATATCTGAGGTTATTGATATTTCTCCCGGCAATCTTGATTCCAGCTTGTGCTTCCTCCAGCCCAGCGTTTCTCATGATGTACTCTGCATATAAGTTAAATAAGCAAGGTGACACTATACAGCTTTGACTTCCCCCATTCCTGATTTGGAATCAGTCTGCGGCTATATGCTAGGCATCTTGAATACCTTATGCTTGTCTTATAGCAAGCATTATCCCACTCTTAGCTCACAGAGGACATCAGTGATTACCTCCTAGTGACAGCTAAGCTGTGTAACCTCTCTGTTCAGGTTGGCATGGAACTAGGGATATTTGAATTAAAAGTCAAGATCTCTCATCTACCCTGTTTCTTGAAGGTTATAATAAGATATACTATGATAACAAAATTATATGTTTTTCCTTCAATATGTTTCCTTCCTTTGTCTCATTGGAATTCAAGGCCATTTACCCTCATAGAAATTATTTAGGAGCAACAGAAAATCCCTTTGCTCCCGTTTATGAAACTTTATTTCCTCTAAGCAACATCAACAGAAAACAATATTCTTTCTCTCCCTTGTGATGCACTGTGAATGCACTTGGTCCACTAAAGATACACATCCCTCTAAAGCACAGGCTAGACAAGAGGAAAAAGACTGATCAACAGTGTGGAAGAAAACTGTTATCTCTTCTAAAACTTCACCTTCTATGTTTACCATTCTCACTGTCTTCATTTGCTTAACATCACTCTTAGCATGGAATGGAGCTCACCACTAAAATTAAGCACGAGCCCAACAGGGACCTGGTGTGCACATGGTCACTCAGTCTTGTCTAATTCTGTGATTCCATGAACTGGAGCCCACCAGCCTCCTCTGTCCTTGGGATTGCCCAGGCAAAAATACTGGAGTGGGTTGCCATTTCTTCCTCCATGGCATCTTCCCAACCTAGGAATCAAACCCACGTCCCCCTTAGGCTCCTGCATTGTGGGCAGACTCTTTATCACTGAGCCACCAATGGTCTGCAGATCCAACATGGCCACCCCCTTACTATTTTGCCCACATTTTTACTGCTAACCCCCTCCTCATATCTGTCCTAGACACACAGCCTTCCTTGCTGCCTTTTGAATACCCCAGATATGCTTTGTTTTAAGCTTTTACTCTATTTTCCCCTCTGCCAGGAACACTTTTGCCCAGACATTCATTCCACTTTTCCTTCCATCCTTCCATAGAGTAACTTTGAGTTTCACTTAGACTTCTCTTCTCAGTGGCAAGATTATTGACCCTATTTTTTTTTGCCTGATCACTTATACCCTCTGTATAACAAATGCATGTAATGTCAACAATTCAGTTCCTGATTTTGATAATATTTTTTAAATAGTTGAAGAATTGAGGGTCAAATGTATACATAATTATGTAAACCAAAAAGATCCAGAGAGAGATGTGCATGATCTAGCCAGAGTTTTAAACTAGATGACAAGTAGTGTCATCTAAAGTGGATTATACACTCTCCTATGTATAAAGTGTGTAAAGATTATACACTTTCCATCCAGGTCTCTTAAGCCTATGAAAATATAGTGAGAGAATGTTTCTTATTCATATGAGGAGACTGAGATAAGAAATATTAAACTTGCCAAAATTACACAGCAAATGACAGATGAACTCAAGGTTTCCATCAAAGTCTGTCTGCCTCTAGAAGCAAGTCCTTAAATCACATCACTTTGGATGAGAACTAAAATGGTCAGAATAGCTCCTTGTCTGGATAGAAACTGAGTGGGTCTCACAAGTCATCAAGATTTAGGTTAGTGGAGAGGACAGGAAGGAAAAATAGCAACTCTGGCTCAGAGACAGTAAATTTATTACTGCTGAAATACAGCATGATCACGTAGCTTACCCTTGGTTAGTCATTTTAGGGAATTGCATAGGAAGTTATTTGAAATCTTGACTAAATAAATATCTCTGCTTCCATATTTGTTGCTACTCATCATGGATTGGATGAGGACAGAATGAAGTTGACAGATACTAAGTTTTGAGGATGATCCAAATGCTGGAAAACCGCATGATTATGAAAAAAAAAAAAAAGGCATAGTTGATTCCTTTTCTTGGTTTCATTGTATAGAAGGAAAAAGAAAAATTAATTCACCCTGTCCAGCCAAATACACGAAATCTTATTTCAGTGTCTGAAGGATTCATCATTCTGTCAGGCCAGCTGCATTTCTATACACTGTTTTTAATCAAAACCCATACTAACAGAATTTGTGGTGGAGAAACTGAAGAAACAACTCAAATTCATGAAAAATATAGTTATGTGGGAAAAAAATAAGTTCAAAACATGAACTATGAAGCACTTGTAAAAGTTTAGATATCATAAAGTTTGAAAAGATAAACTGGCATTCCAGGAGGCACTGATTTGTTAGTATTACTAACAATGTGAAGGCAGTGGCTCCCTGGGAACACTCAGGAGGAAATCAGCAACCACCACACCCATGTCCATTCACCAGCACAGACTATGCCCTCCTCTACCACGGAAAATAAATCAATTTCAAGTTGGCTTTGTATTACCAAAGATGGGCATTTCATAGAGATATGTTATTATACATTGAGGCAAACACAGCATGGGCTTCCCTGGTGGCTTAGACGATAAAGAATCTGCCGGTAATGCAGGAGACCCAGGTTCGATCCCTGGGTCGGGAAGGTCCCCGGAGAAGGCAATGGCTACTCATTCCAGTATTCTTACCTGGAGAATTCCATGGACAGAAGGGCCTGGTGGGCTACAGTCTATGGGATCACAAAGAGTCTGACATGAATGACTGACATTTTCACTTTCTGCATGCTAAATACTTAAGAGAAAAAGAAATAGATAGCTGGTATAAGCCACAGGACCATTAAGTCTGGTTCATTTATCGTAAAAATAAAGAGAAAGTTCATGCCTTGCATTTAGAACATACTAGAATCCCACGTCCCACCCAGAAACACACCTCTGAGTTCCTCGAGGGCAGTAAATTTCTTAGTGGCATTGCAGTGGGAGCCCCAGTGGCCAAACACACTGATGTAAACATTGCAGATGATTCATAACATGGAGGGACTTAAAATACTTGCTTTTGAAGAATGCAGACCTCAGCAAAAGGAGTGGCTAGTCTCCAAGATATTTAAAAATGAAACAAAAACTCTTAGATTTTGACTCAGATGGAAAAAATCTCTGAGAGGGATAACAGCCCTTGCCCTTTTCAATTGCTGTTAATGACTTTATATTATCAGTGAATATTGTGTTTTTAAATGATGACACTCTCTCCTAGGCATTTATGCTCCAGATCTCATCTATGCAGTTTGTACCCCTTGTTATCTTTAACAATAAAAGATTCATTTAGATTCACGAAAAATGTCATGCAATTTAATTTGTTTTCTATTTAAAATGGGAAAATGGAAACAGTTGGCTTTCATAGCAGCCTTCAGTGATTCTGACTTTGGTTCAATAATCCATTTAGAAGGTGGCAAATGATTGTGTAATGCAAAGCACATAACCCAGCTAAAATTATCATAGTTTTCCAAGTGCTAACACCTTTCCTTTTGAAAACTCAAAAGAGATTCTTCTTAAGTTCTTTGTTTTTAAACATGTTTTTCTTTAGATTATTCTATGGTTATGTGTTCTCTCTCAAATACCTTCAGGATAAATAGAGATAATGAAAAGAAAACACAGGAGGTGTGGGAGGAAAATACACATAGATAGCAGAAAAAGAAAATGAAGTCAAGGTTATTTTATCTGAGTGACATAGGCCAGAGCATCCCCAGCATATTATAATGTCCTCTGGAAAAAGCAGTTATAAATGGAGCTGATATAGGAAGGCTATTTTGAGGAATAGGCTTGGAATGGCCACCTGTATTGCCACAGGTCTCCCTCTGATGGATACTCTCACGCAGAAATACGTTTACTTTGCATTTCAATCTTGAATGTACGAATTCTTGTCTTTTCAAAACTACGAAATGGAGCAAATGAGTAATACAAAAAAAAAAAAAAATAGTGTAAGACAACAGCCCCAAACCCTTTTGGCACCAGGAACTGATTTCATAGAAGACAGTTTTTCCGCAGACTGGGGGTTGGGATGGTTTGGGGATGATTCAAGGACATTACATTATTGTGCACTTTATTTCTGTTATTATTACATCAGCTTCACCTCAGGTCTTCAGGCGTAGATCCTGGAGATTGGGGACCCCTGCTGTAAGATATAAAAGAAGCGAAGACATGCCATACACTTCTCTTATACTGTTAAGGCTCCTAGATTAGTATTGGGCTTTTTATAATACACTGGAAATTCTTGCATAGAGAAATTCCCCCATTACTTGTATTATCCAAGTCACTAGTTATCTTAAATATTGACATGTATCTTAGAATTTCAATACCAATAAATGCCATTCAGATACGTTTGGATTGAAAGGTACTCGAGATAAATTAGTCTCTAGGGATGGCAGGTATATATTGACACAGATTCTCTAGTTGATTAGTTTAGCTGCCTGGGATACTATATTTAACAGGACTCTGTTAGGCTTAGAAAAACATAATTTTGGGAAAATTTAGTAATGTCTTTTAAGGACATAGAATATTTGTAACCTTTGCACCAGATATTTGTTGTCATGTATTCCATTGAAAAATTATATAAAATTCACATTACATACAATTCACCATTTTAACTATTTTGAAGTGTACAGTTAAGCAGGTTTTAGTATGTTTACAGTTCTGTGTAATCCTCATCAGTGTCTTTCTAGAATATTTTTACCATCTTTAGAGGAACCCCATGCCTCTAAATTCCTCCGTTATCCCCATCCTCTGAAAACCACTAAAATAAACTACTTTCTGTCTCAATGTATGTATGCATGCATTAGTTGCTCAGTTGCATCCTACTCTTTGTGACTCCATGGATCCATCAGGTTCCTCTGTCCATGGGATTCTCCAGGCAGGAATACTGGAGTGTGTAGCCATTCCCTTCTCCAGGGAATCTTCCTGACCCTGTGATCGAACTCAGGTCTCCTGTACTGCAGGCAGATTCTTTACTGTCTGAACCACCAAGGAAGCCCTAAAGTGAAAGTCTTAGCTGCTCAGTCATGTCCCACTCTTTTGTGTCTCCGTGGACCGTAGCCTGCAAGGTTCCTCTGTTCGTGGGATTTCCCCAGGCAAGAATTCTGCAGTGGGTAGCCATTCTGTCTCGATGGATTTGTCTAGTCTAGACATTTTATATAACTGCCAGCATAATTTTTTTTTATGACTGGCTTCTTCCACTTAGCATAGTATATTTTCAACATTAATTCACATAGTAGTATATATTAGTATTTAATTTCTTACAACTAAATAATATTTCACTACATTGATATATCATATTTTTTCATCCATTTAGTGGTTATATGATTCAGTTTTGTAGTAAACAAGTAGCATCCTTTGAAAAATATCTTTTTCTATCATTGTAATGATAATTTTTGTATTTAATTAGTATTTTTTCCTTTGGTATTATGAATATTTTAGTTTATATTTATATTAATAAATATATTAACATTTAGTTAAATATTATATTTAACCCCTGATTTTTCATGGTAATGGAAAAAGACCTTTCACATACATTACCTCAAATTTTTAAAATTAGATGCACGTGTGAATTAACATCAGAGGCACTACATATTTTTTATCCCCTATTTGAACTATGTTCAAAATTTGACATTAATGGAAAAAAAATAAAACTACAGTGAATCTTCTCAGAGTGAGCAAAGAGGAAACAAATGAATATCTAGTTAATGCAAAGTAGAAATAATTTACTGTTAGAAATATCTTGTATATCTTATTAATATTTAAGAACTCAGTGCCATGGCCTGAATGAAAACAATACAGATTTTAAAGTCAGAAAGATGAGGGCCTGAATGCTAGGTCCATGGTTTCTTAATTATGTATTTCTTGGCATGTTATTTTAAGTTCCCTATCTGTGAAATGTGGATGATAATCCTCCAAAGAGGGACAGAACAGAGATTAGAGGAGTTAATATATGTACAGTAACTAGTACATGACACACAGGAGCTCAAGAAATATTGAGTCCCTTCCTTTTGTAAACACTGCTTCTGCTTCATTATTAATCATCTAGTGTTATCTGAATGAGCTGCACGATCATTCCCTCCCTGCCTTTAATGCATGCTATTTCATTTTATTAGGAAAGCTTTCTGCCATTTGCTTTGCTTTTCTCTCTTACTTCTTTTTTAATCTTCAGGGGAAAAAAAAAAAACTGACAAAAACAAAAACTTTCACTACTTATAGAGTTATCGGCATATTTCCTATAAGACCTCCTATATTCTTTGTGTCTTTTTAGGTCAAGGAATTTCTCAGAATTTACAGTGAAGGCTGGTACAGTTTTTAGCTGCTTTGGTATTCATCTTAGCTACTGTAAGCCCCACCAGACTGTAAGCTCTTTAGGGAAGATAGCTTGCTAAGTTTGAAGCTATGAAGATTCATACTTTACAATTTTTAAGCTAACACTTAACCTGACATAGTGTGTTGTGTAGGTAGTATATGTATGTATTTCTTTGTGAGGTATATATGATGCATATTATCTATATATATTCACACATATATACATACACATATATATTCATATACATTCTTGTGTGTACTTACAGGAGACTTCTGGATCAAAGCACACACCATTTACTCACAGAGCATCTTGTGCTTCCCATCACTGCTCCACTCCTGATTTTCCCAGAACAGAGGTACCACAGGAGGAGAGGAACTCCTGAATTGAAAGGCTTAGCAACTTAGGTAGAGCCATGGCATGTCTTCCTCTCCTCTCTTCCAGAGAAAGAGAGATCTTTGCCTTGGAACATAAAGCCATTCTGAGAAGAGAGCTTTCCCATCCTGGAAGGAAGCAAATGACTCCAGGGGAAATATGAATTAAGTCCCTCCAGAGCAATGTGCTATTTCTAACTTCCAAGGTATGTCTGCTATTCACTCATAAAGCCCAGACTGTGCAGAAATATGAAAATGTTCATGCTACTTTCTCTCTCAGTATAACCATATCTCTCTGAAGTTTTCGATTCCATTTCCCAAATGCTCCCAAATGGAAGAACAAATTAATTTATGGTATCTTCTTATTCCATGATTCTCTGTTTTTCAGGTATTCTGCTGCTGCTGCTGCTAAGTCGCTTCAGTCGTGTCTGACTCTGTGTGACCCCATAGATGGCAGCCCACCAGGCTCCCCCATCCCTGGGATTCTCCAGGAAAGAATACTGGAGTGGGTTGCCATTTCCTTCTCCAATGCATAAAGTGAAAAGTCAAAGTGAAGTCGCTCAGTCATGTCCGACTCTTAACGACCTCATGGACTGCAGCCTACCAGGCTCCTCCATCCATGGGATTTTCCAGGCAAGAGTACTAGAGTGGGGTGCCATTCAGGTATTCTAATTGATTTTAAAACTTCCTCTTGTGAACATTTTCTCTCCCTACTAGAGTGTAAAGCTTTTGTAAATATGAACTGTACCTTATAGGTCTTTTGGAATTCATAGTGTTAATAACAGTGCTGACTGCAAGGAAGTTGCCCAGTAATTACTAGTGGCTGTCCACTTATTCCTGGAGAAGGAAACAGCAACCCACTCCAGTATTCATGCCTGGAAAATCCCATGGACCAAGGAGCCTGGTTGGCTACAATCCATGGGGTCGCAAAGAGTTGGACACGACTGAGCGACTTCTTTGTGTGTCCACTTATTCCAGTTAGTCAACATAAGAAAGGAAACACTCTATATTTTTGATAGTTTAATGTATATGATTTGATGATATGTTCTTAAAAGGTATTGTTGTTGTTCAGTCACCCAGTCATGTCCAACTCTTTGTGACCTCATGGACTATGGCACACCAGGCCGGCCTCGTCCCTCACCGTCTCCTGAAGTTTGCCCAAGTTCATGTCAGTTGTATTAGTTATGCCATCCAGCCATCTCATCCCCTGACGCCCTCTTCTCCTTCTGCCCTCAATCTTTCCCAGCATCAGGGACTTTTCCAATGAGTTGGCAGTTAACATCAGGTGACCAAAATACTGGAGCTTCAGTTTCAGCATCAGTCCTTCCAATGAGTATTCAGGGTTGATTTCCCTTAAGACTGACTGGTTTGATCTCCTTGCTGTCCAGGGGACTCTCAGGAGTCTTTAGCACCACAGTTTGAAGGCAGGAATTCCATCACACCCACTAGTTTTATTGATAGCAGTGCTTCCTAAGGCCCACTTGACTTCATACTCCAGAATGTCTGGTTCTGAGTGACTGACCACACCATATAATTAACCAGTTATATGGTTAATTAAGATCTTTTTTGTACAGTTATTCTATGTATTCTTTCCATCTCTTCTGTATCTAAACACCAACATCTCAGGAACTGGTGAACTAAAATGGACAGGAATGGGCAAATTTAATTCAGATGACCATTATATCTACTACTGTGGGCAAGAATCCCTTATAAGAAATGGAGCAGCCCTAACAATCAGCAAGAGAGTCTGAAATGCAGTACTTGGTTGCAACCTCAAAAATGACAGGATGATCTCAGTTCATTTCCAAGGCAAGCCATTCAACATTACAGTAATCCAAGACTGTGCCCCTACCACTGATGCCAAAGAAGCTGAAGTTGATCAGTTCTATTAAGAACTAGAAGATCTGCTAGAACTAGCACCAAAAGATGTTCTATTCATCACTGGGGATTCGAATGTGAAAGTAGGAAGTCAAGAGATACCTGGAGTAACAAGCTAGTTTGGCCTTGAAGAACAAAATGAGGCAGGGCAAAGGCTAACTGAATTCCAAGAGAATGCACTTGTCATAGCATATACCCTTTTTCAACAACACAAGAGATAACTCTATACATGAACATCACCAAGTGGTCGATACTGAAATCAAGTTGATTATATTCTTTGTAGCTGAAGATGGATAAGCTGTATACAGTTGGCAGATATAAGACCTGGAACTGACTGTGGCTCAGATCATCAGCTTCTCATAGCAAAATTCAGGCTTAAACCATAAAGGAAGTGGGGAAAATCACTAGGCCAGCCAGGTACACATAAATCAAATCCCCTGTGAATAGGCAGTGGAGATGATGAATAGATTCAAGGGGTTAGATCTATTAAACAGAGTGCCTGAAGAACTATGGACAGAGCTCTGTAACATTGTACAGGAGGCAGTAATCAAGACCATCCCCAAAGAAAAGAAAAGAAAAGAAGGCAAAGTGGTTACAAATAGCTAAAGAAAGAAGTGAAAAGCAAGGGAGAAAAGGGAAGGTACATCCAACTAAATGCAGAGTTCCAAAGATTATCAAGGAGAGACAAGAAGACCTTTTTCAATGAACAGTGTGTAAAAATAGAGGAAAACAAGAGAAGGGATTAGGCTAGAGATCTCTTCAGGAAATTGGAAATATCAAGGGAACATTTCACCCAAAGATGGGCACAATAAAGGACAGAAACGGAAGAGACCTAGTAAATGCAGAAGAGATCAAGAAGAGATGGAAAGAATACACGCAAGAACTGTACAAAGATCTTAAAACGTATACAACTCTTTCATTTTTGATATTAATCTACGCGGTATGTCAAAGCATCTCCATAATATAATGTGGTGTGTGTGCATGCTCAGTTGCTTCAGTCATGTTTGACTCTTTGCAACCCCATGGACTGTAGCCTGCGAGGATCCTCTGTCCCTAGGATTATCCTGGCAAGAATACTGGAATGGGTTGCCAGTTCCTTCTCCAGGGGATCTTCCTGACCCAGAGATCAAACCTGTGGTTCTTGCATTGGCAGGCGGATTCTTTACCACTCCACTGAGCCACCCAGGAAATCTGATATAATGCAGGTGTCTGTCTGAATAGGAGTTATGATTTCAGTGCTTAACATTAGTGACTTTTCAAAGATGTTTTAAAACAGCAGCTTCCACTGAGTTAATCCTTGCTCTGTGCCTGGCCCTGTGATCAGTTGCCAGTGTCACTTTTCATTTTTTGTGTCCTTGGAGACCCGCATTGAGAACAGTTTAAGGGTATTCTTTTTAGAATTTACTCAACGTGATTAATTAGGCAGCCTAACTAGAGGGCAGTCTAGGTAATCCATTGTTTTCTCTTTCTCATGAACTCATTTGCTTAAAGAAGATACAGTCTCTTATGGTACTGAGCATATTTATGGCCTTGAAATAGTGCCACACGAATCTGTAATTGCTCTCTCTGCAGGATGGTAGGGTGGTTTGCCATTATCAACTACAGAGGCATATAATTTTCCCCAGACACAATATAAACTCTTTCCCATTCCAGAGCAAAATGTATAATAATAAAATCCTGGAAACGAATATGCCTAGATGTGCTGTTCTAATCCAGTGTACAACGAGAATATAAACAGCTTGGCATGTGAACCCCTGATTGCTTTTGCTTCTCTTCCCCTTCAGGATATGACTGATGCTTGCAAGTGTGGGTATTTGTTGCTCCTCTGTGCCTGTTCTCTTCAGAGGTTACGTTTCTAGGCAGTACTGAATAGTCCGTGCCAAAGTTTTGTGATTGTAGTTGCTGTTCTCTGTTATTTTCACTGACATCAAGGCTTTTTTCACTGACTTATTTCTCTTTTAGAAAATGCTACGTTACTTTTCAATAGATCATAGTAGGAATGCTTTGGGACACAAAGTAAACTACACTATTAAATGCAAAACTTACTGTGTTTAATTGTGACAGATCAAGATGGCAGAAAATTATTTACCATCCTGAAGAGGCCTTAATTATCCTTTCCTTGCATCTCTACCTACCCTAGAAATTTGTCTGGCCAGTACAATGTGCCAGAAGAGACATTATATACATTCCAAGCTAGGTCAAAAGAAGCTTGTAGTCCCAAAGAAAACTGCAGTGTTAATTTCATGTACTGAGAGATTTACATCATAATTTCTTACAAGAAAAATATTTTAATTTTAATTCAACAGTGGACTAAACTTGAAATAATTACTCTAAAGTTATCTGCCCCTCAAAAAAAACTATACTAAAAAAATCTTATATTTATTATTCTATGTTCCTCAGCTGTCATATGGCCTTTCTCTGGTACTCTGATCACTATGAAATATGTCACTATAAAATACAGAAAAAAATTGAAAAATGATAAAAGAAGAATATTCATTGTGGCTCTTTTTAGGAAAAAAATTGGGGATATATACTCTGGGAAGAGTATTCATCTCAAAAATATCAAATAATCTAAAAACAGTTTCACTTTAAAAAAAAAGATATGTGCTTTATTACATCAGCTTCAGTAATAACTATATGTGTGCTAGGAGTTTTTTGATCATTGCTAAGAGCATGATACTGGATGCTTGGGGCTGGTGTACTGGGACGACCCAGAGGGATGGTATGGGGAGGGAGGAGGGAGGAGGGTTCAGGATGGGGAACACATGTATACCTGTGGCAGATTCATTTTGATATATGGCAAGACCAATACAATATTGTAAAGTTAAATAAAATAAAATTAAAAAAAATAGGAACTCACAATATTATCTTTTTGTGGGAAAAAAAAAAATCTTTTGCCATAAGCCATATTGTGTGAGAAACCAAAGACTAAGAAAAGCTAAAAATGTTGCAAAGTCCAAATAGCACTTTTCAAATTAGATTCAAGACTCAATCTAATTTATCTAATTTAAGAAGTCACCTTTTCACTGTATTTTGAAGCTTTAGCAATTATCAACTAATTTATTAACTGCTACAGTTTCTGTTTTCACTGGTTACAAATTGAAACCAATTTAATAATGTTAACTATCAAAGTCATCATAAGTAATGGTATCTATTGGTGAACTATAGTTATTTATGTTAACTACAATAGAAGGTTGAAAAAAAATTCTGTGGTTGATCAGATCTGTAGATGCTTTAACCATGAATTCTGTTAGTAATTTATGTATCTTAAAATTATATAATAAGCTTATTATTTACTGTTAAAAATAAGTGTTTCCTAGAAAAAAATTATACCACAAAAGGAGATTAGGACAAATAGTCTCTATTGCTTTCATTTTCAGTTTTAAGAGATTTGAATTTTATGTAGCATAAATTATACCATGGATAATTGATATTTATATTCTATCAGTAAAGTTTTTGATAGAAATATATGAGTTATTAAATTCCGGAAGCTATATATCTTCTGTGAAAGTTGTAGAGATGAATACCACCTAGTATATGTAATTATTTTTGATTTGCAATGAATTCAAATCATGTGCACAGCAAAATAGACTGAGAATTAGTCCAATGGTCCACACAGTGTCAATATCCAATAGAACTATTTTTTTCTCTATATGGTACTCTTGTTTTATTGTATATAGGTTTCACTTTTCTGTCTGTTAGAATTAATTGTCTTTAAAAAAGATGATCGATTTTACTGGTATTTGAGATTTTTTAACTCACAAAATATATTTGTGAGTTTCTGATATTCTGTTTCTCTCCATTACCAAAAATCAGTTCAGTTCAGTTGCTCAGTGGTGTCCGATTCTTTGGTACCCCATGGACTGCAGCACGCCAGGCTTCCCTGTCCATCACCAACCCCTGGAGCTTGCTTGACTTGTCCATCGAGTTGGTGATGCCATCCAACCATCTCATCCTCTGTTGTCCCCTTCTCCTCTTGCCTTCAATCTTTCCCAGCATCAGGATCTTTTCCATTGAGTCAGTTCTTCACATCAGGTGGCCAAAGTATTGCAGTTTCAGCTTCAGCATCGGTCCTTCCAATGAACACCCAGGACTGATCTCCTTTAGGATGGACTGTTTGGATATCTGTGCAGTCCAAGGGACTCTCAAGAGTCTTCTGCAACATCACAGTTCAAAAGCGTCAATTCTTTGGTGCTCAGCTTTCTTTATAGTCCAGCTCTCACATCCATACATGACTACTGGAAAATCCATAGCTTTGACTAGACAGATCTTTGTCTGTAAGTAATGTCTGCTTTTTAATATGTTGTCTAGGTTGGTCATAGATTTTCTTCCAACGAGCAAGCATCTTTTAATTTCATGGCTGCAGTCACCATATGCAGTGATTTTGGAGCCCAAGAAAATAATGTCTGTCACAGTTTCCATTGTTTCCCCATTTATTTGCATGAAGTGATGGGACCAGATGCCATAAACTTTGTTTTTTTAATCTTGAGTTTTAAGCCAACTTTTTCACTCTCCTCTTTCACTTTCATCAAGAGGCTCTTTGGTTCTTCACTTTCTACCATAAGGGTGGTATCATCTGCATATCTGAGGTTATTGATGTTTCTCCTGGCAATCTTGATTGCAGCTTGTGTCATCCAGCCTGGCATTTCACATGATATACTCTGCATCTCAGTTAAATAAGCAGGGTGACAATATACAGCCTTTACGTACTCATTTTCCAATTCAGAACCAGTCTGTTGTTCCATATCCAGTTCTAACTGTTGCTTCTTGACCTGTATACAGATTTCTCAGTAGCAGGTAGGGTGGTCTGGTATTCTAAAAATAAACATATAATTAAAATTCCAGAAAAATTAGATTATTAGCTTTGGAAATTAGATATTCACCATTAATCAAATAACAGGAGAAAAAAAGAAAGTGGTGAAAAGAATTAGCAATGTTTGTAGAATAATATAAGTAAAAATGTGTGAATCTTGTTTTCACACCTTTACCCGGTAGCCTTGGACATGCCATCTCGACTTTCTCATATGTAAAAGGAAGACAGCAAAACTTCTGGGAACAGATGAAAGATGAGGAAAGTTCTTTATACACTCTTCAATATACACTATTCTTAAACATTTTTATTCTTAAGTGGGCCAACAGCAATATAAATAACCTATGGCTAGCATGAGATTGTCACAGAACTGTCTTTTCTTCAATGTGAAAAATAATCAGACATTATCTTGAATAATAGAGAATATTACTTTAAAACTATGAATTGTAGTCAGATGTGATGTGCTTCTATGAGTATTTTTGGTGTTTGCTTATTGAAACCTCTGGTTCATATTTCAGTAGTTATTTAAATCTTTGCCAGCACAGCAGATGATTATATATTACTCAGACCCTGACCTAAGTAATTGCTGCCTGGAAGTACTTTGGCCTAATAGAGTAATAATTGCTCAAAGAATGACCAAATCCCATTCCCCCTGAAACTCTTATTCCCCTGCTCTCAACGTTTTAGGAAATTCTGATGGCATTTTAATTGCTCCTGACCACCTCTGGCTCTGATTCTTTGTTTCTACTATAACTCTTCTCTGGTCTGCTACCTCCCACCTCTGTCATTTCTAGAGGATGACAGTTCAGCCAAAATGAAAGTGGCTGAACTAAAGCATAAAATCTTTTCACCATCAATTTTCTTCTAAACCCAAAGCTGTAACATTATAACTTAGTACTGGTTAGTTTTCTATAACAGTTTTCCATAGTTCATTTCATCTCATTTATTCTCGTAAATATCAGTGAGTGAGGTTTTTATGATGCATACTAAATTCTCCATTTTAGAAAAGTGAAAATTGAGGATCAGAACAGTTACAAAATGGGATTGTGTTGTGAAATAAGCAAAGATGTCTCACAGAATAGAATTCCAAACTCTGATCTCCTTAATCTAGACCAGAAATGCAGTCCTTTCCCTATTTAAGTTCATTATTTGACTTCTTCTTGAGTAAGTACGCTCATCCATTATCTGGTAAAAATGTCCATCCTTGTTATTTCTAATTGTATTCTCTCATTTTCTTTTTTCAGATCTATAGGTAGTATTTTCCTCTATTTTTAACCCCTTTACAGACTGTATTATTTTTCTGGGTGACATAAATACCAACCAAAATATAATTATAAACATGTCAATTGTCAGCACACTGAAACTTTTTGATATTAGTCATTTCAATTTCCTCTTTCCCACCAATTAGAGTGTGTAACCAAAAATCAATACATTTTTCACTTTAGAACCAGACTTTGCTTTAATTTTCCTATAGTTGAAGACATTTGTAATTCTGAAAGACAGTACTTCTTAATAATGATGCAAACAAAAATTACAGATTTCACCTATTGTTGACCCACTTAAAAGTGATGATAGTCTATCCACAGTAGAAGCCAGTGCTATGCTAAGAGGGAGCAGTTATTAGAATTTTCTATCAACCACGCATGTAGAGTTTCCAAGTTGTCAGCAAAATCATGTGCAAATTACCATTAGACTAAAATTAGAGTGTATAGAAATCAGCACAATAACTTCTACACAGCATAAATATCTCATTGAATAAAAAAAATGCATTTGTATTTTGGACTTTCAGAAAACAAGTACAAGAATATATTTCCTTTTACCATAATCTATTTCAACCATTCTAGTATTGGCCTAAGATGATCACTGCATGTATGTAGATGTTTGATTACTTATAAGATAATTAGGTTCAGATTTGAGTTTTTAAAGCAAAACATTTCTCCCAGGGTTCAAACTGTTTTCAAACCATTCTTTGCCTTTGGCAGGTTAGTTGCCTTTGAGCTTAACGGCTTCAGTATAGAATGTATTATTTCTGTTTCAATTGTTTTAATTGTAAATTCAGCTCATGTTCTTATAAATTCTACAATTTTAGTTATTTCACAGAAATAATATGGGGCGGGGTGTATAATGGTGCTAGCTGATCTTAAAGTTGAAAGAGTGTGCTCTGGAATTTTGCTTCCAATCTATAAACAGTGCGACATCAAACTTGACAGAATACAGCATTTGTAATTCTACTGCTGTCCCTGGCTCACTCAGTACAGTCATTTTTCAACCCCACAGTCCATCCTTCCTGTTAGAGTAGAATATGAGTTTTGTTCTTGCTCATATGTTATTAAGGCTAAGGAATGTATTTGTTCACTTTAAAAATGTTGAATGAGCATTTGCTTATATGCCAGAAAAACAAAGACAAACCTGTTATTCCTCATGAGAATTCCAGCATGTTATTCTCCTGGGGATCTTTAGAGAGCAGATCCAGATGCAGTAGGCTTGGCACGTGGTCTGGTATTCTGAGTTGGTAACAAGCCCCAAGGAGTTATAGTGCTGCTCTCCATCAGAAACAACACTGCAAGTCACAAGATTCCAGGAAAGTGAGACAGAGCAAGAACTAAATAAATGAAATAAATGTTTTTCCAGAGACTTTTAGGTGTTATGAAGAACAACAAATTAGGAAATGACTAGAATTTCAAGAGTAGAGTTTCCAATTTTAAATACAGTAGTCAGGAAAATCTCTGCCAAACAGATGTTATTTGAATACAATCCTAGGCTTAGGTAGTAAGACAAGCAGATATCTTGGGGGAGAGCATTTCAGGTGGGAGCAAAAAAGAAAAACTGAAAAATGCCTTGAGTAGTGACATGAGTAGTATGTTGAGGCATAGCAAGGGAGAATGTGGTTTGTGTAGAATGGGCCAGAAGGAGCTTAGGCGAAGAGCTCAGAAAGTTAACAAGGAGCCAGATGACAGTGTTTTGTAGGCCTTTTGGTAATGACTTTTGCCGGGGTCCAGCCCCGGTGGATCCAGGGAATTCGAAGCAGGGACGGCGTCGGCGAGGATCAGGAAACAACTGCTTAATTAAACATTAATTAAGGATATAAAGAGTAATAGAATAAGGATAGCTCAGTGAGGAAATTCAGTGGAGAAAAGAGGCTGAATAATTCAGCCAGAAGGTGAGAGAAAGAACGACATGGGGAGACCAAGCTTCGGTGAACAAGGCCCATACTTTATTTTCCAAAGTAGTTTTTATACCTTAAGTTATGCATAAAGGATAATGGGGGAAGGGGTAGAGTCATGCAGTAAGCCAGGCTTTCTTCCTGCAAACTTATCATATGCAAAAGTTTAGGTGATTTGCATCATCTTCTGGACCGGAGGCCTGTTAACATTTTAAGAAACTTATTTTTCTCTAAAGGTGATTATTCTAAAGTCAGGCGCCACCCTCCAAAAGCATTAGATAAAGTTGCATTCCTATAGGGCAAAGGTATGGTGGGCTATAACAAGAAAAAGAATTAACTCAAGGGTCCAAGGTTACAAACATTAAAGCTACTACTTACACCAATTATATTAATCAATACACTGCCAGGGACATAGCAGGTAAGGGATATGGAGACTTAGCAGCAAACATTGGCCCAACAAGTGAAAATCCCTTCACCAATACAATTTCTAATCAATCTTTTAACTGCTTAAAGGAATCTGTATTTAGACAGTTTAGAACATCTCATCCCTCTCACAGTTGGGAGGCTCTGAGCAATCACATGTGGCTGGAAAAATGTATTCAGGCAGGCTAGAGGACTTCCAAAGGAGTTTGTAGGTTGAAACACTATCACACCCAGGAACTTTATTAACTGCAGCTGTAAGTTAACTCTTTTTTCAGAGAGAGGTAGTGGGGGACAGCCCCCCAATAAAGTCAGAGGTGTAGGTGAAAGCACAAAGCAGAAAGTAGGCAGACTCTGGTTTTGGGGGTAGATGCTCGAGAATTTCCATGGGGGACTCCTGAGGCTCGATCCTGCCTTTGCGTATGCCGAGCCTCCTTCCACATGACTTTTGCCACGAGTGCAGCTCCTCACCGCCGGCTCCCGGCAGACTTTGACTTTTATTCTGAGTGGTATAGTGGGCTTTGAGGATCATTCTGTTTACTCTTTTGAGAAATACACATGCCTTAAAAGGTAAATTGGGAGGCTCGTGGAGGAAGCAAGATGAAGATGGTGGTGGTTAGTATGAAATGTTAGCTGTAAATGTGAAGATTTATAGGCATATCTTGATGGTAAAAATGTCACTGGTGGACTGATGTAGTAACTTAGAGGGGGCAAGGGGAAGAGAGTAGTTAAAAGTGATTTTAAAAGCTTTGGCCTAAGCAACTTGAAGGAGATGCCATTATGTAAGCAGAGAAGATCAAGTGCATTGTAGAATTAGGGGGGAGATTAAGAGTTCAGTTTTGAAAGTGTTAAGATTAAGATGGCTATTACACATTTCAGTTGATTTGTTGAGTAAATAACTGGATATTGGAGTCTATCATTCACATTGGAAATATATATCTTCATCAGTCTATATATGGAATTTGAAGGTGGGACCCTGGGTAAGATCAGAATAAAAGTTAGTATAGATGAAAGGAATTCCATTGTTGAGACATCAGAAAGTTGAGAAGTACTAGTAAAAGGGAGTGAGAAGTGATACTGGCAGGACAAAAAAAGAATGGTTGCTTGGAAGCCAGAAAGTCAGTGTTTCAAGAAGGATAAAAGGATGCCTTATGATCCAGCAATCCCACTGCTGGGCATACACACTGAGGAAACCAGAAGGGAAAGAGACACGTGTACCCCAATGTTCATCGCAGCACTGTTTATAATAGCCAGGACATGGAAGCAACCTAGATGTCCATCAGCAGATGAATGGATAAGAAAGCTGTGGTACATATACACAATGGAGTATTACTCAGCCATTAAAAAGAATACATTTGAATCAGTTCTAATGAGATGGATGAAACTGGAGCCTATTATACAGAGTGAAGTAAGCCAGAAGGAAAAACATAAATACAGTATACTAACGCATATATATGGAATTTAGAAAGATGGTAACAATAACCTAGTGTACGAGACAGCAAAAGAGACGCTGATGTATAGAACAGTCTTATGGACTCTGTGGGAGAGGGAGAGGGTGGGAAGATTTGGGAGAGTGACATTGAAACATGTAGAATATCATGTAAGAAACGAGTTGCCAGTCCAGGTTCGATGTGCGATACTGGATGCTTGGGGCTGGTGCACTGGGACGACCCAGAGGGATGGTGTTGGGAGGGAGGAGGGAGAAGGGTTCAGGATGGGGAACACATGTATGCCTGTGGTGGATTCATTTTGATATTTAGCAAAACTAATACAATTATGTAAAGTTTAAAAATAAAATAAAATTAAAAAAAAAAAAAGGATTAAATGAGTTATTAACTAATGAGGCTAAGAGTCGGACATGACTAAGCGACTTCACTTTCACTTTTCATTTTCATGCATTGGAGAAGGAAATGGTAACCCACGCCAGTGTTCTTGCCTGGAGAATCCCAGGGATGGGGGAGCCTGGTATGAGGCCATCTACGGGGTTGCACAGAGTCAGACACGACTGAAGCGACTTAGCAGGAGCAGCAGCAGCAGGGGGCTACACTGGTGTCTCAGATGGTAAAAAATATGCCTGCAATGCAGGAGACCCGAGATCAATCCCTGGGTCAGGAAGATCTCCTGGAGAAGGGAATGGCAACCCCCTCCCATATTCTTGCCTGGAGAATTCCATGGGCCAAGAAGCCTGGCGGGCTACAGTCCATGGGGTCGCAAAGTGTTGGACAGGACTGAATGACTAACACTTTCACTTTTTTAAAAAACTAATAATAAGATTATAATCATATATAGCAAATTAGAACCCACTAAGGATCTTGAGAACTGTTATTTTGATAGAGCAGGTGTTTGATTTAAAATGAGTTAAAGATAGAGTGGGCAAAGACATACTATAGATAGCTCTTTGGAGAAAGTGGGTCTTTTGTTTGTCATAAAGAAAGAGAGGGTGAGAGTGGGCTTTATTCAAGGATGTGAGAGGTCATATCTGGTCTGTATGCTAAACAAATAACAAATAAAATAGAAGTGATAATAAAGCCAAAGGAAAGTGTAATTACCAGAGCAATACCCTTCCATAATCATGGAATCCATGGCACAAATGACATGACTGGCTCTTCTGGGAACACAAAATGTTTACCTACAACAGAAGACTAGGCAGAAAATATGGGTAAAGATGCGTGTCAGTGGGTGGAAGCAGTGAAACAATGTGCCAAGCAGAGAATGAGGATAAAGAGATGGTATTAGAGGGACCAGGAGAGAAGAGTACATAAGAAATAATGTCTAGCAGACCAATGGAGTTCAAGAATTAAAAACATGTAGTTATGTAAAGAAATTGCGGACCCACTTGATGTTAGAGATCAAGAATGTGAACTGAAACCAGGGGATATGTTTATGTGTTTTCCCAGCTATGTTATGCTGATTAGTGACTGCCTAATTCTGCTTCGGCTTTACTTTGATGTCTCAGAAGAAGTCACAGGCTCAGGGCACAATGGCAAATACGGAACAGTACCTCATTCTGTTGTTACATAGGCTTGTTCCATAAATCTCAGGGCAGAACTCTGTAGCAGTACAGATGTCAGTATGCTTAAAATTCTCAGTGTGCTCCCTATTGTCCTGAGCCTATATCCAAATAGTAATAACTCACTAACCTCTGACTAATCACTTGCTATAAGCTCCTGCAGCAATTAGTGCTTCCACATGGGTGTTTGATTAAAAAGAAAGAATGAGATAGGAATAGGCAGTCATCCATGTTCAGGAGGCAAGACCTAGTTCAATTTATAATTTCAGTCCTAGGAGGACGGGGATTGTTGGAAAGAGAACAAAGAGGCAGGGCTGTTTCTCATACTGGTAAATGCCAAGGGACGTCTTACTAATCCTAGTTAACAGAAGGAAGAGATAGAAAAAGAGAGAGACAAATAGCAAAGAGTCGTGTTGCCTTTTATGTGGAGAGAAGGTTTTGGTTTTCTTCCTTGGGCTTTATTCCTTATACTCCTCCCACATCAGCCATAAGTAGGAAGAAACTGAAGTTAATTACAGTGTGCTTAATGTTTCATTACATTTTGCACACATATAATGTTTAAGGAATATGGCATATGGGTGTCTTATTAGCTAAGCAATTGGGTTGTTTTTCCATCCAGAGCCTTTCACTTGTTTTTCTTTTTAAAACCGTATGTTTAATCCAGACCTTGAAGTGTATATAAAGACTTAAACCAGTGTTTACTGTGCCTGATACCCAAAGCCCCTTCAGGGACAAAAGTGTGAACCTACAGACTACATGCTTCCCTTCATACCTCCACTATTAGTCCTGTCTCTTTATATCATGACTTATCATCTTTTTCCAAACACATGCTTGTCCCTCAGATCTAACAACACACTTGGTTTCTGTGGTTATGACTCTGGGACTTTATTCTATATTAAAAATAATAATGGTGATATTATAAAATGATTATTGTCTACCCTGTTCTCTCTCAAAGAGCTGAGGGGTGGAAAAAAAGAGATGTATTTTAGGATAGAAATTGAAGCTGGTATTGTGGTGGTTGATTTAACCATTTCTGAACCAATTTTCCAGAGAAGGCAATAGCAACCCACTCCAGTACTCTTGTCTGGGAAATCCCATGGGCGGAGGAGCCTGGTAGGCTGCAGTCCATGGGGTCACTAAGAGTCGGACACGACTGAGCGACTTCACTTTCACTTTTCACTTTCATGCGTTAGAGAAGGAAATGGCAACCCACTCCAGTGTTCTTGCCTGGAGAATCCCAGGGACGGCGGAGCCTGGTGGGCTGCCATCTATGGGGTCGCACAGAATCGGACACGACTGAAGTGACTTACCAGCAGCAGCAGCAGCAGAACCAATTTTCAGTTGTTTTGTTGACTCAATTCATCTAGCTGAACTATGATCTGATGCTAATCTTTCCCCAAATAATATCCTTCAGCGTTCTGTTCCTACCTGGTACTCGGATTTCTCAATATCTTAACCCCAGCCTTCTCTATTCTAATCTGCCTCCATGTGCTTCTATAATAAAAAGTTATGTGTTCTTCCTTAACTCCGTCATTGCTTTCAAGTCATTGTGAGACCTGCTTCTTCTTAAACATATTTAGATTCCTTTTCCTTGTTTTAGGACCTACTCTTCATTCTACAAATATGGCAGCATTCTCTGAAGTTTTTACTTCCTCTATGTATCAGTCCCAAATTTCCCACAGCTCACTAGAAATAACTATTCCCTAATACAGTGTAAAATTACTGATTGCGCTTTTGTTTGACTCTTTCCTGAACAGACCCTGGCCATTGGATTTGTCTCCTGGCTAATTTACTCATTTGTGATAAATAATTCAGTCAAACCGTTTAATAAAATGTTCTTTGTAAAAAAAAAAAAAAGTGTAGTTATCTAGGTTAGCAACTATGGACACCAGTATCTTGATATACATGTCAGCTTATGGTGCCTCGATTCATACATCTAATAACACCTAGAGATGTTTATAACTCTTGATATTTATATAGGTACCAGGTGAATCTTTAAAAATCATTGCTTATGATTTTGGTGTGAGATTACATGCAAAACATTAGCAGTGATAAAGTTATAAAGATGTTACCATCCAGAGGGATCTAGTAGATCTTTATGATCTCATTGCTCGGTTCTAGTAAAATGGTTTTCTGGCTGTAGAAAATGATTACTGTTTGGAATACTCTGAAGTTCTCTTTGCATTGTACTTGTCTTGAATCTTTTCTTCTGTATCCCTTGGGTTCTTACATAAAATTGATTCTGGGCTAGAATGTTGTTTTCCCACTTTAGGACACCTAAAGGATATTATTAAGATGGTACAGCTAAAAGGGTTTTTGGTTTTTTTTTTTTCTTAAGCACTGAATCTTATATAAATGACTTGTAAGTAAGTATTGTGAATGCCAGTTCCCCTTTTTTTCTCTCTCTCTTGTTCATCAAGAATAAATCCAAGATCTCTCATCTGAACAACTTTTGCTGGGAGCTTTGCCTGTCCCCTGCATTCTCTCTACCATGATCATATTAGTATATCATCAAGGAGTGGGAGAGGTATCTAAAAGTCTGCTTCCTCTTTCTCTTCTGAAAAGACTCTATGGCTCCTTCTTCCCAATTTGCAAATTGATCACAGACTCTCTTTATAAAGAGAGAGCATTTATAAATTGTCCTGCATATAGGAGCTGGGACTTTTCCTTAATCAAAATCTGCATCCTTGCCTGAAGCTAATATGCCTGGGGCTTGCTTGGTCCATATGTATCAGTCATAAATTGAAGGAAGAACTTTCTGTACTCTCTTCAAGCATTTTTTTTTCTTATTTAAAACTCCCACAATGAATCTGAGCTAGTAAGTTTCTCCCTTGAGGCACAACCAATGTATATATTGAGTTCTCCCTATAATTCTAATTTCCTAGGATATTTCTTTTTACAGTAATGGCAATTCATTAAATGGACCCATAAAAGTGGATTTAATGTTTATACAATTGTAAAACTTTTCATCCATATGAATTCACACGCAGTTCACATTTTAAAAAATTCTTTTTCATACCACGCATTTTAGTTTGGAATTCAAAAAACCTGGTCATCATTTCTAGAAGACATATTCTCCAGTGTACCTATATGTCAAAATAAGGTTAATATTCTTGGGCAGTTGCTTTCTGATGAAAGCACAGTTATGACACAGTACTGCAATTCATTCTTAAATTTCAAGACTGATTTGGTTGCCAAGATATATAGGATCATTCCTTGAGTATAAAAGATGTTCTAGTTTTGCTAATTGTAATTAAAATCAGAGAATGGCTGTTTCTTCTGTTCACAGTGTCAAAAAGAGATGGGATTAAATCACGGCAAACAGCATTGGCAAACAGGTGGATATAAGGACACTGACATATAGTTTTAATTAGGTGAGTCACATCAAATTTCCTGTAATTTAAGGGATAAAGTCTTTCCTTTGGGGGGGCTACACGCTGTAAAGATTGGTTAAATGACAGTATGAAGTTCCACCTGGGCTGGAGCTTATGCTCATGTACTAGGTTGATAGGAATGCCATAACCAAGTGCCACAGACTAGGTGACTTAAACAGCAGAAGTTTATTTTCTCAAGAGAAGCTGGAAGTCCAAGATCAGGTATTCATCAGGGTTGGTTTCCTCTAAGGACCATTCTCCTTTAGCTTGTAAATGGCCGTCTTTTCTCTGTATCTTCCTGTGGTCTTTCCTCTGTGCATGCCTGTGTCCTAATCTCTTCTTATGTAGATATTACTCATATTGGATTAGGACCCACTCATCTGGCTTCCTTTTTCCATAATTACCTGTTTAAAGGCCCTATCATCAAATATAGTGGCATACTGAGATAATGGGAAATAGACTCCAGGATGTGAGCTTTTAAACACACAATTTAGCCCCTAACGGTCCTATCTGGGGTTAGTTCTTTGGCCTGATAGTTGAGCTAAGGGACTTCCTCAGTCTGTGGCACCTCTGCATGGTTCAGAGCTTCACGAAACCTCCAATCTGTCTAACTTGTATCTCAGTCGGGTTTATGTCACGTTGCATTTGACTTTTTGTCAGCAAGGACGGTTCCTGGGCAAGGTGAAGGTCATCATCAGTGCTGCCACTTTATTTCTAATGAGGAGACAGGAGTTAGCTACCTAGGGAGCTATAACAGAATACCATAATGATGCAATGCTCTTTGGATTCTAGCAGACATTTGTCTGACACCAAAATTCCCATCAGCACTTGAAGGGAAAAAAAAATCTCTTTGTGAATGCCATTTAGACTGTCATCAAAACTAGTCAGGATTTAACTCATTTTTAATATTCTTCATTTAGCCTTTCAAATTTTAACAGATAGTGCGCACTCTAATGCTACAGTTACATTTGAAAGTAATAACTAAATAATAAAAACTTGATCTATCATTCAGAAATAACAGGTATTGACAAACATGAAGCTTCATTTTAATCTAGTTGTAAGTTTGTTTCCACTTAACAGGTTTATCGGAGAAGGCAATGGCACCCCACTCCAGTAGTCTTGCCTGGAAAATCCCATGGATGGAGGAGCCTGGTAGGCTGCAGTCCATGGGGTCGTGAAGAGTCGGACATGACTGAGTCACTTCACTTTCACTTTTCACTTTCATGCATTGGAGAAGGAAATGGCAACCCACTCCAGTGTTCTTGCCTGGAGAATCCCAGGGATGGGGGAGCCTGGTGGGCTGCCGTCTATGGGGTCGCACAGAGTCGGACATGACTGAAGTGACTTAGCAGCAGCAGCGGATTTATATATTTTAGAAAATAAAACAAAAAGTAGAAAGTGAAATCAATATTTTTATGTTCCAAAAATTTATATGGTTTCCTTAAAAAAAAAAAAAAAAAAGAAAGAAATAGCCTATAAATGCAGTAAAGACTGCCAAAGTATTTTTGTGGACTTTCTTGTCAGTAACTAAAATTACTGACAGTAACTAAAATAGTGGAGAGGATTTGTATCTTGGCCATTTAAACCAGGGGTAGTAGGAGATTTCATTATTTACAGTCACTTACTTTGACATTTAATTACGTACTGTCTTTTGTAAAACCCTAAGAGCTTGAAAGAAAAGCTATGACGAACATAGGTAGCATATTAAAAAGCAGAGGCATCCAGTAGTCATGCATGGATGTGAGAGTTGGACTATAAAGAAAACTGAGTGCTAAAGTATTGATGCTTTTGAACTGTGGTGTTGAAGAAGACTCTTGAGAGTCCCTTGGACTGCAAGGAGATCCGACCAGTCAGTCCTAAAGGACATCAGTCCTGAATGTTCATTGGAAGGACTGATGCTGAAGCTGAGGCTCCAATACTTTGGCAACCTGATGTGAAGAACTGACTCATTTGAAAAGACCCTGATGCTGGGAGAGATTGAAGGTGGGAGGAGAAGGGGACAACAGAGGATGAGATGGTTGGATGGCATCACCAACTCTATGTACATGAGTTTGAGCAAGCTCCAGGAGTTGGTGATGGACAGGGAAGTCTGGCATGCTGCAATCCATGGAGTCGAAAGGAGTTGAACATGACTGAGCAACTGAACTGAACTGAAGAACTTCATTGTTTACCCGTGTTCTTGTGTGTGTTCAGTCACTTAGTCCTGTCCCACTCTTTGCAGCCCCATGGACTGTAGCCTGCCAGGCTCCTCTGTCCATGGAATTTTCCAGGCAAGAATATTGGAATGGGTTGCCATTTCCTTTTCCAGGGGATCTTCCTAACCCAGGTATTGAACCTGTATCTCTAGCATCTCCTTCATTGACTGGCAGATTCTTTACCATTAACACCACCTTTCTTGGCAGGGTTCTAAAGTCTGTGAGTGCAGTTGTAAGTTGTTTGTCTTTGAAAAAAATGCATGCAATAATCCATCCCAGAATTGCTTAATCAAGTTTAGAACCACAGTCCATATTCAGGAGCTATTTGTAATATTGGACTTGAAAATTGGCTATAATTGTCATCTCAACATCTAGCACACTATTCCTCAATGTGAACAAGAATTTTAAAGAATTTCAGAAGATAAAAGTAGAATCACTGAATATACTTCTTTCCTCAGGAAAACCTTTCTCACTGAAGTTCAAGAATTTTTTAAGAGGATTTTATAATGTTGATTGAGGCACATACATCAGAGTCCCCTATTTCCCATCATAGCCCTAAATCCAATCAATTACTAAATCTGATCTGTTCTGTTTGCTTCAAAATTATTGACCTCCCATCTTTCTTTTTCAGTTTCATTTATTGTCATTGCCATAATTCAGGCTCTTCTGATTTTTAATTTGATTCTGTAGTAATGATCCCATTGGTCTGTGTTTTTCTCATCTAAATGTCTAGTAATATTTCTCTCCACATAGGACCCAGAGTGATCCATCCAAGGGCAAATCAAACCTTGTCCAAGATCAAAAAAGACCCCACAGGGGCTCTCCTTGGTCTTTATGATAATTCCAAACTTGTTTCAGTGCACAGAAAATTTGTCAAAATCTGCTGCTTGCTTACACATCTACCATCTTATCTTCTCTGGTAAATATTATTTAGAATTCAACTTTAGTTTTTCTACTTACTTTTTAGCCATAACTCTTTGCATTAGTTTATTTTACTTAATTTATTTTAGTGGTTGTTCTAGTAACTAAAACATATTTCCTTACATTTTGGAAACTGCTTGGAATTAATATACTACCACTTTATCTTAAATGTAAAATCCTTGAAATGCACAGTTCCACGGAAATGGCAACCCACTCCAGTGTTCTTGCCTGGAGAATCCCAGGGACAGGGGAGCCTGGTGGGCTGCTGTCTATGGGGTCGCACAGAGTCAGACACGACTGAAGTGACTTGCCAGCAGTAGCAGTAGCACTCACATACTCACTATTCTTTGCAGCATATTTGTTATATGCATTGCATCTGTATATGCTCTAAAACCCACAATTCAGTGTCAGGCTTCTAATTATGTTTTTTATAAATAAATTGGGAGAATGGTCTTGCATTTATACATGTATCTACCATTTCAGCACCATTTATTTCTGAAGATCTGAGTATCCATCTTATGTAATTTCCCTGAGAAACTTTCTATATTATTTAGTGTGGTACAGGCTTGCTGCCATCAAATTCTTAGTTTTATTTATGGTTTATTATAATTTGAAGGGCTTCCCTGGAGGCTCAGATGGTAAAGAATTGGCCTGAAGTATGGGCGATCTGGGTTCAATCCTTGGGTCAAGAAGATGCCCTGGAGAAGGGAATGACTACTCACTCCAATATTCTTGCCTAGAAAATTCCATGGACAGAGGCACCTGGAAGCCTATACAGTCCATAGGATTGCAAAAAGAGTCGAACACAACTGAGCAACAAACACTTTTACTTTCATTTTCATAATTTGAAAGATACTTTCATCGTATATTTTCATTTTCATTGTGTAGATCTTCATTGACTGTTTATGTGTGTATATGCATACATATGTGCTTATATATATGTTTTCAATACCTTAAAGATATCATTTCACTATAAATTATACTTGAAATAAAACTATTGTTATATGTCAGCTTTCTTCCCTCTTCCCTCGTTTGCATGCATGTGTGCTGTTTTGTCTGGCTCTTTGAGACCTCATGGACTGTAGCCCACCAGGCTCCTCTGTCCATGGAATTTTCCAGGCAAGAAGACTGGCATGGGTGGCCATTTCCTACTCGAGGAGATCTCCCTGATCCAGGGATTGAACTCACGTCTCTTGCATTGCAGGTGGATTCACTGTTCCACCTGTGAAGCACATTCCCCTGATTACTGTTCTCTAAACAATTAGGTAGAATACCAAAAAATGTTTAGGGAAATCTGAATGATACTCAAATTTTGAGAATTAAATGATATTTACTTTAAGCAAATTATTTAATTAATATACACCTATTTCCTTGCTATGGTGTTTTACACCTATAATCTGTTTTAAAATAGAATTTTTATGTTTAGACTTTTGTCTATAGTGTTGTAATGGACACTGAGGAGTGGAGAGATGCCAGCATAAAGTAAATAATGGGCAAAAATTTAAGCTTCAGAGAATTTACACTTTTGAGCATTGGTGGAATACTGGTAAGCAGAGCTGCTTTCCAAATGATTTAGATTTGAAACTTTGATGGAATATTATGACTTCCAAAAGGACTACATAATGCTTTAAATAAGACATAGATCAAGTAGTAAGTTGTATAGAATTGGTAGGCTCTGAATAAGTAGGATAAGTGGAAAGAAATTCTGGTTGAAGGAATAAGCAGAAGTAAATATCTGTATATCAGTCAGCTCAGTTCAGTTGTTCAGTAGTGTCTGACACTTTGCCACCCCATGGATTGCAGCACGCCAGGCTTCCCTGTCCATCACCAATACCCAGAGCTTGCTCAAACTCAATCCATTGAGTCAGTGATGCCATCCAACCATCTCAACTTCTCCTCCTGCCTTCAATCTTTCCCAGCATCAGAGTCTTTTCCAGTGTCTCAGTTCTTTGCATCAGGTGACCAGAGTATTGGAGTTTCAGCTTTAACATCACCCCTTCCAATGAATATTCAGGACTGATCTCCTTTAGGATGGACTGGTTGGATCTCCTTGCAATCCAAAGGACTCTCAAGAGTCTTCTGATGTATGGCAAACCAATACAATATTGTAAAGTAATTAGCCTCCAATTAAAATAAATAAACTTAAATTAAAAAAATAAATATTTCTTTTGAAAGGCAATAAAAAAAAAAAAAACATCAATTCTTCAGTGCTCAGCTTTTTTGTGATCCAACTCTTGCTTCCCTACATGACTAATGGAAAAACCATAGCTTTGTCTAGACACACCTTTGTTAGCAAAGTAATGTCTCTGTTTTTGAATATGCTGTCTAGGTTGGTCATAACTTGCCTTCCAAGGAGTAAGCGTCTTTTAATTTCACAGCTGCAGTCACCATCTGCAATGATTTTGGAGCCCCCCCAAAATAAAGTCACCACTGTTTCCAGCTTCGCCATCTATTTGCCATGAAGTGATGAGACCAGATCCAAATAGGAAAAGGAGTACGTCAAGGCTGTATATTGTCACCCTGCTTATTTAACTTATATGCAGAGTACATCATGAGAAACGCTGGGCTGGATGAAGCACAAGCTGGAATCTAGATTGCTGGGAGAAATATCAATAACCTCAGATATGCAGATGACACCACCCTTATGGCAGAAAGTGAAGAGGAACTCAAAAGCCTCTTGATGAAAGTGAAAGAGGAGAGTGAAAAAGTTGGCTTAAATCTCAACATTCAGAAAACAAAGATCATGGCATCTGGTCCCATCACTTCATGGGAAATAGATGGGGAAACAGTGGAAACAGTGTCAGACTTTATTTTTTGGGACTCCAAAATCACTGCAGATGGTGACTACAGCCATGAAATTAAAAGACACTTGCTCCTTGGAAGAAAAGCTATGACCAACCTAGACAGCATATTAAAAAGCAGAGACATTACTTTGCCAACAAAGGTCCGTCTAGTCAAGGCTATGGTTTTTCCTGTGGTCATGTATGGATGTGAGAGTTGGACTGTGAAGAAAGCTGAGTGCCGAAGAATTGATGCTTTTGAACTGTGGTGTTGGAGAAGACTCTTGAGAGTCCCTTGGACTGCAAGGAGATCCAGCAAGGCCATCCTTAAGGAGATCAGTCCTGGGTGTTCATTGGAAGGACTGATGTTGAAGCCATAACTCCAATACTTTGGCCACCTGATGTGAAGAACTGACTACTTTGAAAAGACCCTGATGCTGGGAAATATTGAAAGCAAGAGAGAAAGGGACAACAGAGGATGAGATGGTTGGATGGCATCACCAACTCGATGGACATGAGTTTGGATAAATTCCCAGAGTTGGTGATGGACAGGGAGGCCTCACGTGCTGCATTCCATGGGGTCACAAAGAGCTGGACACGACTGAGTAACTGAACTCATCTGAGAAGGATTGAATGATGTGTTTAGTTGCTAAACCATGCTCCACTCTTAGGCCAACATTAAAATGCATAGTTCTGGGTATAAAAATGGGGCCTGGTGAGGGTAGGTGGTCAGAGATGATTGCCATCTCAGTTTAGACTGGATGATTTTGGGCAATTTAGACAGGGCTGTGGCTCTGGAATGCCTCATGCAAATTTGTCACGTGCAAATATTTGCTTCAGTTGTTACAAGTAGAGCACTTTTTAAAATTTAGAACTATTTATTTAAGGGACTTCCCTGTATTTCAGATGGTAAAGAATCTGCCTGCAATGCAAGAGACCCAGGTTCAATCCCTGGGTCGGAAGACCCTCTGGAGAAGAGAATGGCAACCCCTCCAGAATTCTTGCCTGGAGAATCCCATAGAAAAGGAGCCTGGTGGGCTACATTCTGTGAGGTCGCAGAGTTGAACACGACTGTGTGACTAACACTACTACTACTATTGTATTTAAAAACAACAAAAGGGGTGTTAAGTCTGTAAGATGTTCCATTTCCCATGAGTATGTCGTCCAAGTAGAGCCTGCAAGAACAGAGCATCAAAGGAGAATGTGTATTGCCAAAGTAAATCATGCTGTTGTCAAACTATGACACCAACTTAGCCTGTATTACTTGAGGAAAATAGTATGCAAGTAGAACCCGGTGAACTCACTAGGAAGCTGTGTCCAGGTATTGTCTATACTGTTGTTTTTTGTTTAATTGCTGAGTCGTATCTGACTCCCTTGGGACCCTGTGAGCTGTAGCCCACCAAGCTCCTCTATCCTTGGTATTTCCCAGGCAAGAATACTGGAGTGGGTGGCCATTTACTACTCCCGGGGATCTTTCCAACCCAGGGACCGAACCCACATCTCCTGCATTGGCAGGCGGGTTCTTTACCACCAAGGAAGCCAGCCTATACAGTTGAGTGCAAATAATTCATAAATGTAGCTCATCATTTGAAGTACCAGAATTTTGAGACCAAACTGATTTAGTGATGTTGAAATGATGAAGTTAGAAAGAGATTTGCAAGAATTGTCCATAACATTACTTACAGCACTAGATTTTGTCACAGTTGGAGAGTTTGGAAGAACTGTCCCGCTTATGTTTGTTCATTTGTTTCTTCTGTAAACCTCCTCCCCATCTCATCACTTCCCTAAGGTAAGAAGTACACGTCCTTAGTCTTGGAAGTTAGGGCCTATGAATTCTGACAGCTTGAGTATGTTGCATGAAAAATAACTAAACAAGATACTGAAGTAACTCTAATTAAAAAACATTCATCAGGCACTTTAACTTTCTCGAGTACTTTGATAAACCTCTGAGACAGGAAATGAATAAGCATTTTTTGCCTTGAAGAGTTCTGTGTCTGGTTGAGGAAGTATGCTGTGCAAACAAACAAAATACAACCCCAAACAGATAGAAGCAAGAATGGGATTCTGAAGCAGGATGGGACTCAGTATCAATAGTTACACTAGGCATGGGTGACTGCTTCAGGGTCAGCTCACTGGAAGGCATTTTATCTGAGTTTGTATTTTAAATGAAAATAGAAATTTTCCTGGAAAGCAAGGAGTAAAGCTGTTCCAAGATGAGAAATCCCCCTAAACAAACAAACAAACAAACAAAAAAACACAGAAAGTTATATCAATCGTAAGTATCAGATGGAAGACAAAAGATATGAAAAAATGTAAGGACACCAGTTTCAGACTTTGATATCATGTGGATATATGCTTTACTGTCTGAGCCACCAGGGAAGCTCATTGGAGCAGTAGGACAGGGGAAATTAAAGGAATAGTTGTGGGAAGAAAGGGCAGAAAAATGAATAACATAATGAGCTCCATTTAGTGATTAAACAAAGCAAAGGACATAGTTTGTATCATTCACTGTCATGACAAGAAACAGATGGCATACTCAAATTTGGATAATTTATGGACAGTGCATGTAAAGGAACAGCTTCCAGAGGGGTGGGTAGGTTATAGATAAGCTACAAGCTACAGTAACGTACAAAGGGGATTCTAACAAGCAGGTCATGGTCACCACCCCATGGGTAAAGGCAGGCAGCAATTATCTGAACGTGGAGACAGATCTTTGTGGATAAAACCATCTTGAAGGGTCTGTGATTTTTGCTCAAAGGATGATCAAGATTTCCCAGGCAGCCCTGCAGGAAGGAACCTGGAGAAACAAATATGCTGTCCTTAGTTCTTTCTCTTTGCTGTATATTGTTAGTGTTCTCCATTGGTCAAACCCAAACAGCCAGGGTGTCACTGATATCTGCATACTATTCAACTGTCCTGGGTACAGAGTACAGAAAAAAAAGTAAAATAAAATAAAAAAGGTTAATATTTATTTAGAGAGGCCAAAAGAAGATTTTTCAATACATGGGTCAACTTCTACCTTTAAGATTTGGTTGAGTACAAATACCCTTTTCCAAGCAACTATTTTTCTCATAAAATGCATTTCTATTGCTTTTTAATAACACTAGCAATAGGAATATATATATTCACAAGTTATAAATATGTCATCATAATATAAATGTGTTTTGTTCACATACACAGAATCAACTCCCTCAAATTTCCCTTGTGTCTCATGAACCCATGTTAGGGTCAATTTATTCTCTTCCAGTGAAATATTTGTTAGATCTTTTCCATCTGTTCCAAGCTGCAACATACTTAATTTGCTATAAATAATCCATTTAGTGTGACTTAGATAAAAAGTAATTATTATTGACTAGGTTCTAATTTCCCAAGGAATATTAAAAGTAAAATTATCAAATTATCTTTTTAGGAACAGTCCCAGATACAGTGCTCATGGGGCAGTTTGTCTGCTATAAATGCCAAATGTGTGAAAATTGTTTTCAAATACTGCCAGTTACTCAGTGCTATAAACACCTCTATGACTTAAGAGGCTCTGTAGAGAAGAAGCAATCATTTGTCAGAGTTTATAGTCTAGAGAACTTTTACTATGAAAATACAATTTCATAAGATGACTGTGGGAACAAATATTAGAAATTTCTTTCAACATGATATGTATGGATCACTAAAGCATTTTGCCATTTCTTGAAACTACAGTATGGTAATTGGTGTGAATTATTCTTTTTGGTACTACTCAGTAAAGTTGTTTAAAAAGGATATAAAAGGCAAAATAGGTATGTTTTCCATATAATGAACCACTTTTGAGAAGCTTATGTTTCTTATAAATACTTGCTAAAAATAGCAAGTCATTTCAGAAGGGTGAAGAATGACATAAGATAACATTCAGTTACTTGATAAAAGTGTTAATAAATTATGGTGGAGCTTTAAAATAAAGGGTGGATGGGCCTGAAGACACTGTGCCAGGAGGGATGTGGGAAGAAAACTTACTTAACTAAATAGTTAAGGTTGAAACCTCAAATTACAGATTTGAATTTCCAAACTGCTCTATTTCTTTTGGATAGGATAGTCATGTCAATTATATTTTGAAAAGAATTATTGGATTTTTGATATCATAGAAAAATCTGAAGAGATAAATCCTATAATTCTTTAATTATATAATAAACAGTATGGTATGATAAGAGGTGTGTTGAACTAATATTCAAAAGAGTTTAAGTCCTGATTCTGAAGTCATGAAGGACTGTGACTTTGGAAAAGTCATATAATCTGTCTGGATTTCTGATGTATAAATTATTCTGGGCAGACCTTGTTAAAAAATGTATCATCTCTTTCCCTTTTAATATTGGTTAATATTGACTTTATAACTTGGTCCTGAAAAAGACTAGTTTATTCATAAAAATTATAAAAAAGAAAATAATGCAAAGGATGATGCAGTCCTTGCTTTGTCTTTCTTTTATTTTACTTATGATTAGCTAGAAAGTACTTCAAGGTAAAGGCTATAAGTGAATTTTTACTCCTAAGAAGCAGAGTACACAGTTCTTTTGAAATATACAATAACATGTACTTAGTAAGTACATTAAAATGTAAAAAATACAATGAAAATAATAAAAATAAAATAAAACAAATAAAAGTACAATAAAATGTACTTAGTAAACTGATCAGAGACAACAGGTTTAGTGGAATCCACATAATTTTTTCCTTAAATGCTAGTTTACATACTTGTTTCACAAAAATTCTTGTAGATGTTTTAAAACAAAGAGATTCCCAAGCCTTAACTTTAGACACCTAGAATCAGCCATGTCTGATGTAATCAGAATTTAAGTACAAAACCTACCCAAGATAATTTTTTTATTTTAAATTTATTTATTTTAATTGGAAGCTAATTACTTTACAATATTGTATTGGTTTTGCCATACATCAACATGAATCCGCCATGGGTGTACATGTGCTCCCCATCCTGAACTCCCCTCCCACCTCCCTCCCCGTACCATCCCTCTGGGTCGTCCCAGTGCACCAGCCCCAAGCATCCTGTATCCTGCATCAAAGCTGGACTGGTGATTCATTTATATTATGATATTATACATGTTTCAATGCCATTCTCCCAAATCATCCCCTTCTCTCCCTCTCCCACAGAGTCCAAAAGACTGTTCTATACATCTGTGTCTCTTTTGCTATCTTGCATACAGGGTTATCGTTACCATCTTTCTAAATTCCATATATATGCATTAGTATACTGTATTGGTGTTTTTATTTCTGGCTTACTTCACTCTGTATAATAGGCTCCAGTTTCATCCACCTCATTAGAACTGATTCAAATGTATTCTTTTTAATGGCTGCATAATACTCCATTGTGTATATATACCACCGCTTTCTTATCCATTCATCTGCTGATGGACATCTAGGTTGCTTCCATGTCCTGGCTATTATAAACAGTGCTGTGATGAACATTGGGGTACACGTGTCTCTTTCTCTTCTGGTTTCCTCGGTGTGTATGCCCAGCAGTGGGATTGCTGGATCATAAGGCAGTTCTATTTCCAGTTTTTTAAGGAATCTCCACACTGTTCTCCATAGTGGCTGTACTAGTTTGCATTCCCACCAACAGTGTAAGAGAGTTCCCTTTTCTCCACACCCTCTCCAGTATTTATTGCTTGTAGACTTTTGGATCGCAGCCATTCTGACTGGCATGAAATGGTACCTCATTGTGGTTTTGATTTGCATTTCCTTGATAATGAGTGATGTTGAGCATCTTTTCATGTTTTTGTTAGCCATCTGTATGTCTTCTTTGGAGAAATGTCTATTTAGTTCTTTGGCCCATTTTTTGATTGGGTCATTTATTTTTCTGGAATTGAGCTGCAGGAGTTGCTTGTATATTTTTGAGATTGGTTGTTTGTCAGTTGCTTCATTTGCTATTATTTTCTCCCATTCTGAAGGCTGTCTTTTCACCTTGCTTATAGTTTCCTTTGTTGTGCAGAGCTTTTAATTTTAATTAGGTCCCATTTGTTTATTTTTGCTTTTATTTCCAATATTCTAAGATAATTCTTATGTGTAGACGTAGATAATGAACTTTCTAGACCACCACTACCACCACCACCCCATAACCACTACCACACTCTGCACCTCAAAAACAGTGATTCTTTTTTAAATTTATTTATTGCTAATTGAAGGATAATTGTTTTACAATATTGTGTTGGTTTCTACCAAACATCAACATAAATCAGCCATAGTTTTACCCATGTACCCTCCCACTTGAACATCCCTCTCACCTCCCTCCCCATCCCACCCCTTAGGTTGTTACTGAGGCCCAGTTTGAGTTCCCTGAGTCATAGAGCAAATTCCCATTGGCTATCTATTTTACATATGGTAGTGTATGTTTCCATGTTACTCTCTCCATACCTCCCACCCACTCCTTCCCCCGCCACAGCTATGTCTGTAAGTCTGTTTTCAATGTCTTTGTCTCCATTGCTGCTCTGTAAATAGGTTCATCAGCGGCATCTTTCTAGATTCCATATATATGCATTAGCATGAGATATTTATTTTTCTCTTTTTGACTTGGATTGCTGGGTCATATGGTGGTTTTATTCCTAGTTTTTAAAGGAATCCCCATAGTCTTCTCCATAGTGGCTGTGTCAATTTGCATTTATTTGCATTCCCACCAACAGTGCTCCACACCCTCTGCAGCATTTATTGTTTGTAGATTTTTTGATGATGGCCATTCTGACCAGTATGAGGGGATATCTCATTGTAGTTCTGATTTGCATTTCCTTAGTAATCAGCAGTATTGAGCATCTTTTCATGTGTTTATTAGCCATCTGTATGTCTTCTTTGGAGAAATGCTTGTTTCAGTCTTTACCCCACTTTTTGGTTGGATTGTTTCTTTTCCTGATATTGATTTGTATGAGCTGCTTGTATATTTTTGAAACTTAATCCTTTGTCAGTTGTTTCATTTGCTATTATTTTTTCCCATTCTGAGAGTTATCTTTTCACTTTGTTTATAGTGTCCTTTGCTATACAAAGCCTTTAGGTTTAATTAGGATCCACTTGTTTATTTTTGTTTTTATTTCCATTATTCTAGGAGATGAGTCACAGAGGATCTTGCTATGATTTATGTCTTAGAGTGTTCTGCCAATGTTTTCCTCTAAGAGTTTTGTAGTTTCTGGTCCTAAATTTAGGTCTTTAATCCATTTTGAGTTTATCTTTATGTATGGTGTTAGGAAGTGTTATAATTTCATTCTTTTACATGTTGCTGTCCAGACAAAGAGTGATTCTTAATTGTGGAGGCACAGACACTCTTTAGACTCTAAACACTAAAAGTAGTAAAGAATAATTGTAATTGGAGGGATTTCAGATCAGAGTTTTAATGGTCCCTGAGGCTGCCTCCAGTGGTCATGTATGGATGTGAGAGTTGGACCATAAAGAAATCTGAGCACTGAAGAATTGATGCTTTTGAACTGTGATGTTGGAGAAGACTTTTGAGAGTCCCTTGGACTGCAAGGAGATCCAACCAGTCCATTCTGAAGGAGATCAGCCCTGGGATTTCTTTGGAAGGAACGATGCTAAAGCTGAAACTCCAGTACTTTGGCCACCTCATGCAAAGAGTTGACTCATTGGAAAAGACTCCGATGCTGGGAGGGATTGGGGGCAGGAGGAGAAGGGGACGACAGAGGGTGAGATGGCTGGATGGCATCACTGACTCGATGGATGTGAGTCTCAGTGAACTCCAGGAGTTGGTGATGGACAGGGAGGCCTGGCGTGCTGCGATTCATGGGGTCACAAAGAGTCGGACACAACTGAGCGACTGAACTGAACTGAACTGAACTGAGGCTGCCCTAGTTAATCAAAGTCCTAATCCCTATAGAGCCTTAAAAAAAAAAATTAGCAATGTATGTTGTTCTGCTCCTATTTTCATGCAAGCATGGAATTTAAGTGTTTGGATTGTAATATACTAGAAAGACTTAATTTCTAATATTCTCTGGGAAGAATGTAAAGCAAGAAAAAAGAGTATGATGTTTTCTGACTGATAAGGGGACAAAGATGTAGCAGTAGACCAATTATATAATGATAATTAGGCCACATGCAGTGTTGTGTAAATTCTAACAAACGTGGTGAATGTGTTTATAGCATAAAGGTAAAAGTACATCTTCCTGAAATAAACATTATGTAGCCAGATCAAGGATGTAGTTTACTGTAGCAGAAGTATTTTACTAGTGTTGCTTCATTATCAACCTCATGATATACATTAAGCTTTTATATGTTGAGTAATAAATAAAAGTTTTTGGTTAAGATTAACTCTCACAGCAATAAGAATATATTAAGCATTTACACATTTAACCTTAAAAAGATCTTGACCCTCCAAAGTTGTTTCTTTTTTTAATTTTCCACTTTTGTTGTAATTAGAATGAAAAGATATACTCTATCATCCTCTTTGTTGAAAGTCCTAAAGTGAAACCCCCAAAAAACAGATGAAAAAGGGAAAGAAAGCTTTTTGGCTGTTTGAGTAAGAGGATCAGTTTGAAATGAGCATATCCTGACTTCTGGCAGTAAGCAGATATTTTGTATGTTACAAGCATTAGTATGGTCATGAGAAAAGAATACTAAGAAACAGAAGTGTGATGTAGGCCAAAGCAAACCATTTCCCTGAGGTTAGTTATAATTGATCTGTTTTCTCAAGTAGATACATAAGAATAAGAAAAACTGGGAAACTGTGTTCTGCAATTTCACATTTGCAAAGAAAAATGTTTGCCTTAGGATCAAGACATGTTATTTTTGATCAAGGACTGCAGAAATCCTTAACCCTTTAACTCCTGAATTTTTATGAGAACTGTAGTAACTATTTGATTAATTCAGTAAGATAATTTCCTTATAGTAGTGATCTTTAGTTTCCTATAATATTAACCTCAAATTAATCCATGTTGTAGTCTTATTTTTATTTCACAACAGTCTTATGCAAAATGAGTATAAAACAGAAAAAGTGGGGGAAAATTTGATAGTAGATTCCATTTCGTATATATATTTATAAATAAAAGACTGAAGTAAACAAAGATGAATTTATTTCAACAGTATTTTGTTATTTTCAGTGTATAATTATTCTCTTTAATTAAATTTATTCTTAAATATTTGTTCTTTAATGCTATCAAAAATGGAATTTTTAATTTCAGTTTTTATTTTTAATTGCTAGTGTATAGAACTTCAATTTTTCATATTTATCTTCTACCATTGCAAGCAGTGTACTGAAACTTAATAGGTCTAGTTTGTGTGTTTGTATTAAGATTTCTCTTAGAAAATATCATGCCATTGTGAATGGAGATAATTGTGTTCCATCCTTTCTTGTCTGACTTGTATTGCTTGTTCCTACCTAATTGCCCTGAAAGACCCTCTGGTATATTGTCAAATAGAAGTGATGGAAGCAGATATCTTTGCCTTGCTTTTAATCTTCAGATCAGATCAGATCATATCAGTCGCTCAGTCGTGTCCGACTGTGGTATGTTCAGTCTTTCACCATCAAACATGATGTTAGCTGTGTGTTTTTTATAAATACATTTTTTCAATATTAAGGAAATTCCCTATTATTACTAATTTTTGAGTGTTTTAATCAATGAAGTGTGCTGTATTTTGACAAATGTTTTATCTTTGTTAAGATGACCATGGGCTTAATTTGTACAGTATATATAATAGCATATATTATACACACAGAGAATATAAGATGTTTCTCTTTAATCTCTTTAGGTTGAAGAAAATGAACTTTTGCTATTGAGAGTTGAAATTAATGTAATGCGGTATCACTGCTAAATATACTTACTTTCTACAGTACTTCTGAAAGTTCCTCCTCCACAAATGCCAATATTTTGATATATTTTATCAAAAGCTATATGATTCATATGTAATTGTATACAGTTAATCAAGAGTATGCCTGACAAGAATGAAGTACCTTTTCAATTAAGCATTGATGAGAACTGAATTTTCCACTTAAAATTTTACAAGTCTGATGACCATAAGAATTTACATAGGGTAGCTTTTTACTCTGTAATTTTCAAATCTTGTATTGTTTTTACTACTCATATTCAGTGCTAAACACAGATGATGTAGGGCATACTGGTACTGCAGTACCTCTGGCCTTGCATTTTTTTTAACAAAGGAAAGTTTCAACACAGCAGTTGGTTATAAAACTATCAGGTGTTATTCCAGTTCACGTATGTTTGGTCATAACTAAGGTAACAAGTTGGAGAAGGCAATGGCACCCCACTCCAGTACTCTTGCCTGGAAAATCCCACCGATGGAGGAGCCTGGTAGGCTGCAGTCCATAGGGTCGCTGGGAGTCGGACGCGACTGAGCGACTTCACTTTCACTTTTCACTTTCATGCATTGGAGAAGGAAATGGCAACCCACTCCAGTGTTCTTGCCTGGAGAATCCCAGGGACGGGGAAGCCTGGTGGGCTGCAGTCTATGGGGTCGCACAGAGTTGTACACGACTGAAGTGACTTAGCAGCAGTAGCAGCAGCAAGGTAACAAGTTATGACACCAAGTTAAATAATTGAAAGGATTCTTGGGACTTTGTAGGGCATACAGATGTAAGAATTTAAGAAAGGAAAAAGAAACTAACAGTAGAATTAGTACAAACAGTGTTTAGCAGTTAGGGCTTCTGTAGTAGCAAGGGCTTCCCTGGTGGCTCAACTGCTAAAGAATCTGCCTGCAATGCAGGAGACCCCAGTTTGATTCCTGGGTTGGGAAGATATGCTGGAGAAGGGATAGGCTACCCGCTCCAGTATTTTGGGCTTCCCTTGTGGCTCAGTAGGTAAAGAATCTGCCCACAATGCGGGTAGACCTGGATTCGATCCCTGGGTTGGGAAGATCCCCTGGAGAAGGGAAAGGCTACCCACTCCAGTACTCTGGCCTGGAGAATTCCATGGAATCTATAGTCTATGGGGTTGCAAAGAGTTGGACGTGACTTTCACTTTTTAAGATATCTAGGCATAGTCCCTACTTGTCCTTTGTGGGTCTCATAGAACATGCATTGTTTTTATGTTATGAGCACCTGCTGCTGCTAAGTTGCTTCAGTCGTGTCCAGCTCTGTGCGACCCCACAGACGGCAGCCCACCAGGCTCCCCTGTCCCAGGGATCCTCCAGGCAAGAACACTTGAACTACCTAAGATATGTAAAAGACACAATTTTTCAGGGAAATTATTGAATGAGTTCACTGAAGGGATGCTTAGGTCCTGCTGGTCATGTAGCTAAATCCAGGCTGTGTAAGTACTTATGTATATGATAAACAAGGAGACAAGCTAGTACAGGGTGCTTCCAAGGGAATTTTGTGTTTTCAACATCGGAATAAAATTCATTAACTAGTATATTTCATCTTTATATTGGCCAAGCGTTGTTGTTAGACTTCCAAATATCCCTGGAGATCAACAGAGCTACCTGAGTTCAGTTGCATGTTAAACATATTCTTGTATAACTGTATGTGAACATTATAATTAACTATAAAATGTACTTCTTTAAACCTACACTAAATGAACAACTCCAAACTCAACTTTTCTTAAACTCAGATCAGATCAGATCAGATCAGTCGCTCAGTCATGTCCGACTCTTTGCGACCCCATGAATCGCAGCATGCCAGGCCTCCCTGTCCATCACCAACACCCGGAGTTCACTCAGACTCACGTCCATCGAGTCAGAGATGCCATCCAGCCATCTCATCCTCTGTCGTCCCCTTCTCCTCCTGCCCCCAATCTCTCCCAGCATCAGAGTCTTTTCCAATGAGTCAACTTTTCGCATGAGGTGGCCAAAGCACTGGAGTTTCAGCTTTAGCATCATTCCTTCTAAAGAAATCCCAGGGCTGATCTCCTTCAGAATGGACTGGTTGGATCTCCTTGCAGTCCAAGGGACTCTCAAGAGTCTTCTCCAACACCACAGTTCAAAAGCATCAATTCTTCCGCTCTCAACCTTCTTCACAGTCCAACTCTCACATCCATACATGACCACTGGAAAAACCATAGCCTTGACTAGATGGACCTTTGTTGGCAAAGTAATGTCTCTGCTTTTGAATATGCTATCTAGGTTGGTCATAACTTTCCTTCCAAGGAGTAAGCGTCTTTTAATTTCAAGGCTACAATCACCATCTGCAGTGGTTTTAGAGCCCCCCAAAATAAAGTCTGACACTGTTTCCACTGTTTCCCCATCTATTTCCCATGAAGTGATGGGACCGGATGCCATGATCTTAGTTTTCTGAATGTTGAGCTTTAAGCCAACTTTTTCACTCTCCTCTTTCACTTTCATCAAGAGGCTTTTTAGTTCCTCTTCACTTTCTGCCATAAGCGTGGTGTCATCTGCATATCTGAGGTTATTGATATTTCTCCCGGCAATCTTGATTCCAGCTTGTGTTTCTTCCAGTCCAGCGTTTCTCATGATGTACTCTGCATATAAGTTAAATAAACAGGGTGACAATATATAGCCTTGACGAACTCCTTTTCCTATTTGGAACCAGTCTGTTGTTCCATGTCCAGTTCTAACTGTTGATTCCTCTCCTGCATACAGGTATCTCAAGAGGCAGGTCAAGTGGTCTGGTATTCCCATCTCTTTCAGAATTTTCCACAGTTGATTGTGATCCACACAGTAAAAGGCTTTGGCACAGTCAATAAAGCAGAAATAGATGCTTTTCTGGAACTCTCTTGCTTTTTCCATGATCCAGCGAATGTTGGCAATTTGACCTCTGGTTCCTCTGCCTTTTCTAAAACCAGCTTGAACATCTGGAAATTCATGGTTCACATATTGCTGAAGCCTGGCTTGGAGAATTTTGAGCATTACTTTACTAGCGTGTGAGATGAGTGCAATTGTGCGGTAGTTTGAGCATTCTTTGGCATTGCCTTTCTTTGGGATTGGAAGGAAAACTGACCTTTTCCAGCCCTGTGGTCACTGCTGAGTTTTCTAAATTTGCTGGCATATTGAGTGTAGCATTTTCACAGCATCATCTTTCAGGATTTGGAATAGCTCAACTGAAATTCCATCATCTCCACTAGCTTTGTTCCTAGTCATGCTTTCTAAGGCCCACTTGACTGCACATTCCAGGATATCTGGCTCTAGGTCAGTGATCACACTATCATGATTATCTGAGTCGTGAAGATCTTTTTTGTACAGTTCTTCTGTGTATTCTTGCCATCTCTTCTTAATATCTTCTGCTTCTGTTAGGTCCATACCATTTCTGTTCTTTATCGAGCCCATCTTTGCATGAAATGTTCCTTTGGTATCTCTGATTTTCTTGAAGAGATCCCTAGTCTTTCCCATTCTGTTGTTTTCCTCTATTTCTTTGCATTGATCGCTGAAGAAGGCTTTCTTATCTCTCCTTGCTATTCTTTGGAACTCTGCATTCAGATGCTTATATCTTTCCTTTTCTCCTTTGCTTTTCACTTCTCTTCTTTTCACTGTTATTTGTAAGGCCTCCCCAGACAGCCATTTTGCTTTTTTGAATTTCTTTTCCACGGGGATGGTCTTGATCCCTGTCTCCTGTACAATGTCACGAACTTCATTCCATAGTTCATCAGGCACTCTATCTATCAGATCTAGGCCCTTAAATCTATTTCTCACTTCCACTGTATAATCATAAGGGATTTGATTTAGGTCATACATGAATGGTCTAGTGGTTTTCCCTACTTTCTTCAATTTAAGCCTGAATTTGGCAATAAGGAGTTCACGGTCTGAGCCACAGTCAGCTCCTGGTCTTGTTTTTGCTGACTGTATAGAGCTTCTCCATCTTTGGCTGCAAAGAACATAGTCAATCTGATTTCGATGTTGACCATCTGGTGATGTCCATGTATAGAGTCTTCTCTTGTGTTGTTGGAAGAGGGTGTTTGTTATGACCAGTGCCTTTTCTTGGAAAAACTCTATTAGTCTTTGCCCTGCTTCATTCCGTATTCCAACCAGTAACGCTGAAGAAGCTGAAGTTGAACGGTTCTATGAAGACCTATAAGACCTTTTAGAACTAACACCCAAAAAAGATGTCCTTTTCATTATAGGGGACTGGAATGCAAAAGTAGGAAGTCAAGAAACATCTGGGGTAACAGGCAAGTTTGGCCTTGGAATGTATATAATAAGCAGCCTCAAAGTTTAAATACTGTTAGATTCATGGAGAATTTTCCTTTGACAAGTTAATTTACCATCTGAGCCACCAGGGAAGCTAATCCACCAGCAAAGTGGGAGACCAAGTCTTGATCCCTGGGTTGGAAAAATCCCCTGGAGAAGGTACAGCAACCCACTCCAGTATTCTTTCCTGGAGAATTCCATGGGCAGAGGAGAATGTAAAATTGGATATTAGAAATCACTGGTTGTCAAGTCCATGTGGCATGTTCCTTTACAGAGTCATGAATCCATGCTTATCTTACTACTTCTTAACCTTTCATTTCCAGTCTGCTGCTATGTTGAGAAAAATATTCCTTTCTTTGAATGGGAATGTCCCTGAGCATGGTTCAAGAATCCAGCCAGGCTAAAACTCCTCTCCATAATCTGATCAACTTCATAGCTATTTTTTAGTCATCTTCATATTTTTTATCACCCTCCCAAACACCATGACTATTTAAAAACAGACTTGTTATATTGAGCAATTTAGTTCCACACTGACTTGAAGTTCTTTACCCCCTGAAGCCCACAATTTTAATTTATTATGTTTTGCATATTAAAACATGCCAAATTAAATTATTTTGCTTAGTTTCTTACCAACACTTAGGAGGCATCCCTGTGGTGCCTCTGTCCCTTCTCCAATAATCCAGTGAGAAAGGACAGAAAGTCAGTTTTAAAATAAGTTTCTCCTTGCATGTTGCCTTTGAAATTTTAGAAATCATGGATATGAGTAATGTTTTATGCTGGGTGCAATGAAGTGATTGTCAAAAGGGAGCTATAAATCATTAGAAATTGAGTTTATGGAAGCAAACTCTGATGTAATTAGAGAAATTTTTTTGGATAAAAGTAAAATATGAGTTGAAATTGATATGCGGTGATTCATATGTCAGTGACAGAAAAGACTGGAAAGTAGATTGAAGGAGCCAAATCCTAAGGTTTTGAAATATAAATATTCAGTTTTTCTTTTAAAAACAAATATTTTGTGTGGTTGTGCTGTCTTAGCTGTGGCACACAGGCCCTTCGTTGTTGTCTGCAGGCTTTCTCTAGGTGGGCTATTTCAAGATGTGGTGCACAGGCTTCTCCTTGCAGGGGTTTCTCTCTGTTCAGAGCATGGGCTCTAGGGCACGTGGGTTCAGTAGTTGTGTCACAGGGGCTTAGTGGCTCCATGTCATGTGGGATCTTCCTGGACAATGGGTCGAATCCATGTCCCCTGCATTGGCAGGTGAATTCTTAATAACCGGACTGCCAGGGAAACCCCTAAACTGTTTAGTATTGACTCTATATTGGACAGTAGACAGGAAGGTTTCTCAGCAGAAACTAGACATAAGAAGAACTATAAGTAAACAAACTCAACTCAACAGCTGTGAGAGAAAGAGGAAGCTGAAGAGAATAAAGGACCAGTTAAGATACCACCAAGACAGTGGAAGACCAAGTGAAAGGAATCAAAAGGCAAGTAGCTAAGGGAGAGATCAATAAGCTTGAAAAGAAAACTTTCTGTTGACCTTTATCAGAATGTTGAAAAAGATCTATGATGTCGGTACCTAATTGAAAAGGTAAAATTTTAAGCTATTAAAGAGACACACGCGTAAATCTCATGTCACATGAAGCTCCACTGAATTTTACATATTAGTCTTCCTAAAAACAAGTTTAAATTTCTACCTACCTAATGATCACATTTGGATCTTTTCAATGCTCACTTGTAGATATTCACTGCAGATCAGAGATATTAGGAATTAGAATCATAACACATTTCCCATGTTTAACTTGGTTTAGTCTGCCATTACAAAGTTAACATAGCAACTTATTTCCTAATGGGCATATATTTTATCATTATGCATGAATTTTTCAATGAAATGTACATTATTGCAAAAGAACCATAGATACATGTGCTTATACTCAGTATCAGCTGTGCATAAAATGAATAAATTCTAATGACACGTGTCTCTTCTTGATAACTAGACTTAGAATTGAGATTTTCCTGGAAAAAAATTCAATCTCCTCTCCCTCAGGAATTTGGAATAAAACCTAGCAAACATCCAGGTTTTCTGTCAAAGACAAATAACCTATGCTTAGAATCATCACATTCCTAGGATACTAAGGTTTTGTTTTACTTTATCTTCATTGCAAAGTCATTCCCATTGCAAGTATTTCTCAAAGTTGCTAAAAATGGTATGACCACTGACTGAACAGGCAATTAATATCATTTTATCCCATAATCTAATTATGTATTAATATTGCAGCAGTGATGCTTATAATGAATAAAATTTCTCATGACACCCAAATAATCATTCAGAATAGTGAGGAGAATAAATTGATATACATTGATTTTCTACTAAATGCCAGGCACTGTGGTTAATGATTCATATTTATGATCTCACATATTACTTGAGAATATCCATGGAATAATATATTACTATCCTCAATTGATTTGTGAGTGAATTAAAACACAGATTATGCAATTTGCCCAAAGTCACAGAGATAGCAAATGAAGCAGAAATATGGATCTGTCAGTCTAATGGCACAGCCTGGTTGCTTCTCCTATAATGGCATAATTTGAAATAAACTTTTATTGAACACCTCCCAAGATGGTGCTTCAGAGTTCATCGTTGCTAAAGAGAAAATGATTTTGTATTTCTTTTTTCTCTAGTCCCATAAAAGATAGATGGAATCAGATAGCAGTGTACAGAATAATCAACCATTGATAACTCTTTTTTTAAAACTGTTTCATCTTCCAAATAATTCTACTGATCTCTAACAGCAATACTTTATGCTTCAGGCTTACCTATTTCCACTGTAATAATTTTTTAATTGTGGTAAACATGCTTAATGTGAGATCTAGTCTCTTAAAAAAAGTATTAAATACATCTACAGTATTGTTAACACTTAGGCACAAAGTTGTACAGCAGATCTCTAGAACTTATTAATCTTGTATAACTAAAACTTTATACCCATTGAACAGCAACTCCCCATATCCCCCCTCCCCACCACCTCTGCTAAGTCATTTCAGTCATGTCCGACTCTGTGCGACCCCATAGACGGCAGCCCACCAGGCTCTCCCGTCCCTGGGATTCTCCAGGTAAGAACACTGGAATGGGTTGCCATTTCCTTCTCCAATGCATGAAAGTGAAAAGTGAAAGTGAAGTCACTCAGTCGTGTCTGACCCTCAGCGACCCCATGGACTGCAGCCTACCAGGCTCTTCCGTCCGTGGTATTTCCCAGGCAAGAGTACTGGAGTGGGGTGCCATTGCCTTCTTCACCCACCACCTCTAGAAACCACCATTTCTACTCTCTACTTCCAAAGGTTTGACTATTTTAGTAACTTCATATATGTGGAATCACTCAGTGTTTGTCTTTCTGTGACCAGTTTATTTCTCTTATCATACTGTACTCCAAGTTCATCCATGTTGCCACAAATAACAGAATTATCTCCCTTTATGAGGCTGAATAATATCCCACTGAATGTGTATACTACATTCCGTTTATCTGTTGATGGACATTTAGGTTGCTTGCTATTGTGAATAATGCTGCAATGAACATGAGAGTGCAGAAATCCATCTGAGATCCTGATTTCAATTTTTGGAAGCCTACACTTAGAAATAGGATTGCTGAATCTCATGGTAGTACTATTTTTCTTTGTTGAGAAAACTCTATATTTATAGTTTTCCATACTGGTTGCACCACTTTATATTCCAACCAACCATGTATAAGGCTTCCACTTTCTCCATATCATTACCAACATTTTTTCCCTTATAACAGTCATGCTTCTACTAAAGGAGGCTTTTAAAAAAATGTGGCTGTGCTAGGTCTTTGTTGCTGTGTGGGCTTTTCTCTAGTTGCAGAGAGCGGGGTCACTCTAGTTGCAGTGCACAGGCTTCTCATTGTGGTGACTTCTCTTGATGCACAGCATGGACTCCATCCAGTAGTCACAGCTCCCAGGTTCTAGAGCACAGGTTCAATAGTTGTGGCGTATAGGCTTAGTCATTTTATGCCATGTAGAATCCTCCCAGATCAGGGATTAAACCTGTGTCTTTTGCATAGACACGCAAATTCTTTACCATAGAACCACTAGAGAAGCCCTCAAGGAGGGTTTTGATTCCCTGAAGTATAGAGGAACAGTGACAGACAGGAAATGGGAGGGAGCCAGGCAAATGACACTGATGCCGGGAAAGATTGAAGGCAGGAGGAGAAGTGGGCAACAGAGGTGAGATGATTGGATGGCATCATTGACATGAATTTGAACAAACTCTGGGAGATAGTGAAGGACAGAGAAGCATGGCATGCAGCTGTCCCTGGGGTCACAAAGAGTCAGACGCAGCTGAGTGACTGAACAACGCCAGGCAAATGCATTCCTTCAATCCCCCTTTCCATGTAGGAATGATTTCTCTGTAGTCCACATGCAAGATTTCTATGAGCCATGTGAACACACCATACTCTTTCCTTCATCCTCACTCTGCTTCCTATATTTGTGATGGCCAGATAAAATGTCTGCATTCTACTCTTGGATTTGGGCTCTGCAGTCTAATGCTTTGAATTTCTGAAATGAAACACTGTCTCCTCCTCCTCCTCCTCATTATTACTCTTACTAATGTATATCAGTTGCTACATATGTCTTAGCTTGAGTTTTGCAACTCAAATGTATAAGTGTTTGCAACTCAAATGTATATGTGTTTGCAACTCAAATGTTATATCAGTTGCTACATATGTCTTAGCTTGAGTTTATGAAGTGAGCCTATATTAATTTTAATTAGCTAACATACATCTATATTTGCTTTACAAGCTTCTCTTTTAAAATAACAGATGTTGGTATAAATAATCAACCTGGAGGTTAACATAAATTATACATATTTTCAGTATATGTCTTTTTTGTTTTTTTTTAAATTTTTTTTCAGTTCTATCATCTCACCTCAATTAAACCCCATAAGAAAAAACAAAGTAATTGTAAAATTACAGTTAATAGTTGAGGTTTGAATTATGACTCCCTCTTGTTTCCTGAGTGTCTTAGATAATCTATTTACTCACACATTCCACCCTCTGTGCTCTGTGTTAATTTAACTCTTTACACATTTTCTTACCCAGATATTTTTTGCCATGATAGTTTTACAGAAAATGTGTCATATACATACTTGTTTGACTTTGTCTTTTTTTTTTTCCTATTTATAACATTATAAAAATAAGGGATTTGGTTTAGATCATACCTGAATGAGGCTTCCCTGATAGCTCAGTTGGTAAAGAATCTGCCTGCAATGCAGGAGACCCTGGTTTGTATTCCTGGGCTGGGAAGATCCTCTGGAGAAGGGATAGGCTACTCACTCCAGTGTTCTTGTGCTTCCCTTGTGACTCAGCTGTAAAGAATCTGCCTGCAATGTGGGAGACCTGCGTTCAATCCCTGGGGTGGGAAGATTCTCTGGAGAAGGGAACAAGTACCCACTCCAGTATTGTAGTGTAGAGAATTCCGTGTATACACTCCATGGGGTTGCAAAGAATTGGACACGACTGAGGGATATTCATTTTCTTTCATGTTTATTATCAAAATACTAACCTCTTTCAATTGTTCCTATGTTTGTTCAAAATATTTTCTTTAAGAGATAAAATAATACATTTGGATTTTGTCTTCTTTATACACTCTTCAGAGTCTTTTTCTAGATGCAACTTAGAAACCTGACAATAGAGTGTATTTTCCCCATTCATATTTTATGCTTTTGTTCTGTGCATGTTTGTTCACAGCAAATATTTTTCAGTGAATTGGTCAAATTTACATGAATTTCACACTATACATGTATTTCTGCACCTTGCCAATTTTCCTCAGTATCTGTTTAAAATAGCTATCCAACTTTAAACATCTATTCGATCTAATTCATTAATTATAACACCTATGCTGTATTTGGAGAAGGCAATGGCACCCCACTCCAGTACTGTTGCCTGGAAAATCCCATGGATGGAGGAGCCTGGTAGGCTGTAGTCCATGGGGTCGCTAAGAGTCAGACATGACTGAGCGACTTCACTTTCACTTTCCACTTGCATGCATTGGAGAAGAAAATGGCAACCCACTCCAGTGTTCTTGCCTGGAGAATCCCAGAGATGGAGAAACCTGGTAGGCTGCAGTCCGTGGGGTTGCACAGAGTCGGACACGACTGAAGCGACTTAGCAGCAGCAGCAGCATGTTGTATTCAGGGGCTATGTTTTTCTTTCGAGTCTATATTGTTTTTGACGCTTCTATAAAAGGCCACACATAATGATGGATTATATCTCCATTCAGAAGACAATACTTAGTCAAACAGCCATCTGTTCATTCCTTGTTTTTATGCACATAACTTAGGTCATCTATCTGAAACTGAGAAAATATAGATTTCAAGAAAATAAAAAATATGAAATTATTGTATATTCTCAAAAAGTAGAGATGATGCTCACAGAGTCATAAAATCATGTTCTAAAAAGGACTTGGAAATATTTTCCCTCTTTTGTGCAAATCTTTGAAACTGGGTTGATTGTGGTCTCCTTACCATAGTAGCATGTTTTTAATTTTTAAACAGGAGTATACATTCAGTTCTTAACTCCTACATTCCCTCCTACATTCAGTTCTTAACTCCTAACTTCTTACGTCCTTTTTTAGATTCTTTCTTTGTTGCATGTATGTTACTTTTTCTCTCCAAACTGAATGCCTCTTTTGGCTTTTCAATAAAAGGTAGCTTCTTCTATCATTGTGTCCTTGTTCTGAGCAGTTAAGTTGGGTTTTCAGTGAGCCGGGTCTTTGGAGTCAGTCTGACCCTCTGCTATGCAGACATCTGATTTGGGGCAAGATATTTTACCTCGTTGTGTCTCAGTCAATTCAGGTATAAAATGGAATATAAAAATAATTTCCTCAAGGAGTATTATATGAATTCAGTTTAACCATCATTATGTTTAAGCAGCTCAGGCAAGTAGAATAAGCTTGGGTCAGTCTTAGTTTTATAACCCAGTTTCACCATTTACCATTTACTCTTTGACACTGGGTAAATCATAATTTCTGAAAATCTCAGTTCTTCAGCTTATGTATAAGAGAATTCATATATACTTAATATTTTTAAAAACATACAAAATGAATGAAGTACTGATACATACTGCAGTATGGGTGAATCTTGAAAATACTATGCTAAGTGAAAGAAGTTAATCACAAAAGCACATGTACTAGTGGTGAATGTGAAATAAACATTGATATGAAATGTCCAGAATGGGCAAAATAATACTTTGGCCATTGATGAGAAGAGCTGAACCACTGGAATGGACCCTGATGCTGGGAATGATTGACGGCAAAAGGAGAAGAGGGCAGCAGAGGATGAGATGGTTAGGCAGTGTCACGGACTTAGTGGACATGAATTTGAGCAAACGCCAGGAGATAGTAAAGGACAGAGGACCCTGGCATGCTATAGTCCATGAGGGTCACAAAGGGTCAGATACGACTTAGTGACTGAACAACAACAATGTATAGAGAAAATAGATTTGTGGTTACCTACGACTGGGGGAGATAGGGATAATTGGGAAGTGGCAGCTAAAGATTTGGTGTTTCTTTTTGGCACAATGTAAATATTTTGATTGTCATTGTATAGCTCTGTAAACATAGTACAAAAAAATCTTTACACTATAAATGTGTGACTTATGTCAATTATATTTCAATAAAGCTGTTAAAAGCACAGTAGAAAAAAATCAATAATCCAAAATTGGTTATTCAAAAAGACAAAAAAGGAAATTGACAAATTACTATCCAGAAGCCAGATTAGGGACAAAATGAGGGAAGACCCAAGTTACTAAAATAAGGCACAAAAAGGCATACTACTACTAAGTTTATAGGGATTAAATGGCATAAAAAGGACAGCTTGAAATGATGTTGTTGAAAGGTCATTTATTTCCCACATTTAAACTCTACAACAAATGTTAGTCAAGGAGGAAGTTAGCCCTCCTGTTATTAACTTCTCTTTAATTTAGTACTCAGCTTTGATATAGGCATAAGCTATCTGGGAACATACACTGGGTTTGAAGGGGACTTGGGTTTCACTCAAGGTTCCTGCAACTTTGAGTAAGTTATCTACTATATAGATACATAAAAGATATTATTCATCTATGAAGTAAAAATAATATCATCCTTTATAGTATTGCTGAGATAATTCACATGCTAAATTATATTATGCTGTTGCTGTGAGCCACTGCATAAATTGATAGGAAGTTTTATATGATAGAGCAGTACTTTGAATAAAGAAATTAATAGGTTTTGATGAGCAAAGGAATAAAGGGAAACATGGAAAAATCAAAGTGACACTGAATAGCAAGTAGGTGAGACTGAATAATAGCATCTAAGGAATAAATGGTAATATCACTAGGGAAATAAATTTAGATTTTCCTTTGAAGAAAATGGGATTTTGCAACTTGAGTTTGAATTTATGTTAAGGTATCTAATCGTATTATTCCAATAATGGGAATTATAAGCAGATATAAAGGAGACCTTGAGTTTTAAAATTTAAAATCCAGAACTTTGCCTATAAAACTAAATGTTAAAATAATATGATTTGGTGAGTTTTACATTGAACTGAGTATAAAGAAATAAAGGCCAGCACATCAGACTAAATTTCAAATAATGCTCAAATTTGAAAAGAAAATGTATGAACTGTTATAAAAATTAGAGAAATAGAAAAAAATAAAAATTATTTATAATAAGTCAGAGAAAAATTGATTTATTGAAATAATTGTACTAGGTTAAGGCTAGTGAAGCATATTAGAGAAATAAAATTTTGAAAGTATTTTAAAGAGTAAACAGTGGCAAGAAAGGAACTTATATTGATTACAATATACAAGGTGAGATCAATAGAGAGTTGAATTAAAATGGTAAGTTACACAAGTATATGTGTAAGTTTAATTTTGTCATACATTCTCCTTAAATCTAGGAACATTTTCTCAACTTTCTCTGGCCATGTTTTTGGCAATTGTGGCTCCATATACAACCATTGTTTCACTTTGTCTGCCAGCCACACTAGGCTACTTGCTGTTTCTCAGCCATGCCAAGTACTGTCCAATTTCAAGGTATTTGAACACAGGGCTGTTCTGTGCCCACAGTACTCTTCTACCTGGTACTTGGATATCCAGTCTCTCAATTACTTGAAATCCTTTAAAAATGTCACTTCTTCAAAGCATCCTTTCCTAAAACTTATATAAAATGTCTTTCACTCTGATCACACTCCTTATGCTTATTTCTTCTTTATGTTTTTCTTTATAACTCAATACTATCTGATCTCATATAACTCATATAATCCTTAAACATCAATGATTCAGTGCTTTCACCACTGTATGTCCGACATTAGAAAAGTATTTAGAACATCAGTTCAGTTCAGTCACTCAGTCGTGTCCAACTCTCTGTGACCCCATGGACCACAGAATACCAGGCCTCCCTGTCCATCATCAATTCCTGGAGTTTACCCAAACTGATGTCCATTGAGTTGGTGATGCCATCCAACCATCTCATCCTCTGTCTTCCCCTCCTCCTCCTGCCTTCAATATTACCCAGCATCAGGATCTTTTCCAATGAGTCAGCTCTTCACATCAGGTGGCCAAAGTACTGGAGTTTCAGCTTCAACATGAGTGCTTCCAATGAACACTCAGGACTGATCTCCTTTAGGATGGACTGGTTGGATCTCCTTGCAGTCCAAGGGACTCTCAAGAGTCTTCTCCAACACCACAGTTCAAAAGCATTAATTTTTCAGTGCTCAGCTTTCTTTATACTCCAACTCTCACAACCATACATGACCACTGGAAAAACCATAGCTTTGACTAGATGGACCTTTGTTGACGAAGTAATGTCTCTGCTTTTGAATATGCTGTCTAGGTTGATCATAACTTTCCTTCCAAGGAGTAAGCATCTTTTAATTTCAAGGCTACAATCACCATCCGCAGTGGTTTTGGAGCCCCCCAAAATAAAGTCTGACACTGTTTCCACTGTTTCCCCATCTATTTCCCATGAAGTGGTGGAACCAGATGCCATGATCTTCGTTTTCTGAATGTTGAGCTTTAAGCCAACTTTTTCACTCTCCTCTTTCACTTTCATCAAGAAGCTCTTTAATTCTTCTTCATTTTCTGCCATAAGGGTGGTGTCATCTGCATATCTAAGATTATTGATATTTCTCCCAACAATCTTGATTCCAGCTTGTGCTTCCTCCAGCCCAGCGTTTCTCATGATGTTCTCTGCATATAAGTTAAATGAGTAGGGTGACAATATACAGCCTTGACGTACTCCTTTTCCTATATGGAACCAGTCTGTTGTTCCATGTCTAGTTCTAACTGTTGCTTCCTGACCTGCATACAGATTTTTCAGGAGGCAGGTCAGGTATTCCCATCTCTTACAGAATTTTCCACAGTTTATTGTGATCCACACAGTCAGTGGCTTTGGCATAGTCAATAAAGCAGAAATAGATGTTTTTCTGGAACTATCTTGCTTTTTTGATGATCCAGAGGATGTTGGCAATTTGATCTCTGGTTCTTCTGATTTTTCTAAAACCAGCTTGAAGATCTGGAAGTTCACAGTTCACATATTGCTGAAGCCTGGCTTGGAGGATTTTGAGCATTACTTTACTAGCATGTGAGATGAGTGCTATTGTGCAGTAGTTTGAACATTCTTTGGCATTGCCTTTCTTTGGGATTGGAATGAAAACAGACCTTTTCTAGTCCTGTGGCCACTGCTGAGTTTTCCAAATTTGCTGGCATGTTGAGTGCAGCACTTTCACAGTATCAACTTTTAGGATTTGACATAGCTCAACTGGAATTCCATCACCTCCATTAGCTTTGTTCATAGTGATGCTTTCTAAGGCCCACTTGACTTCACCTTCCAGGATGTCTGGCTCTAGGTGAGTGATCATACTATGGTGATTATCTGGGTCATGAAGCTTTCTTTTTTTACAGTTCTTCTGTGTATTCTTGCCACCTCTTCCTAACATCTTCTGCTTCTGTTAGGTCCATATGATTTCTGTCCTTTATTGAGCCCATCTTTGCATGAAATGTTCCCTTGGTATCTCTAGTTTTCTTGAAGAGATCTGTAGTCTTTCCCATTCTATTGTTTTCCTCTATTATATTTGGAACATAATTGGTGCTTATTATGTGTTGAGCTGTATCCCCGCACAAAAGACAATTAAGTCATGGCCCCCATGCCTCAGAATGTGACTTCATTTGGAAACAGGGTCTTGAGAGAAGTAGCCAAGTTAAAATGAGGTTGAATTCCTGAATTCAATAAGCCTGTTTAAAATATAAAAAGGAGGAACTTGGACACAGAGATAGACACACAGAGGGAAAATGTGAAGACACACTGGAGAATGCCATGTGAATGCAAAGAATTAGAGTGGTAGTTCCACAAGCAAAGAAAAAGGATTGCCAGCAAACTACCAGCAGCTAGGAAGACACACAGAAAGATTCCTTTACAGTTTTCACCAAAGTGCTGGTCTGCCAACACTTTATTTTAGAATTCTAGCCTCCATAACTGTGATACAGTAAGTTTCTATTGTTTTCTGTCACCCAGTTTGTGGTACTTTGTTAACAGTATCCTTGGGAATCTGTTTCCATGGCCTCTGAGACTTCATTTCTGCTTCAGAAACTCTGATGCTGGTTTCAGAACTAATTCCAACCTACTGACTCTATCAGGCCTCAAGTGCTGTTCCTTCCTGCTTACTTTGATTTCCCTGAAATTAAAGTCTTAACCTGTTGAAGTCAGTAAAAGAAAAAGACTCCGTTTTGAGTTTAAGAAATACATTAAGCAAAGTTTAGACACTTCTGGCTATTTTATTTCCTTGGTTTCAAATCTCAGGTACACAGAATTGAAATAACCACAGCTTTTGCTTCATGACTCACTTGCAGCATTGATCCATCAGGATCCACTTTATTCATTTATTGAACTGAATGAATATATCAGAGTAAAAATTATGACTGAATTTATTTGATTCTGAAGAAACTGATCATTTGTATGAGACATCAGACAAAAAAATAAGCACATGATATTTTATGTTAAACATTTATTTTTTGTTTTACTTTTTTCCAAAATAAGTAAACCCACACATTTGACTGGATGATGTCAGAATGACACTTCAACCTATGAAAAAAAACATAGTATTACATAATAATCAGTCTAACTCAGACTTCCCTAATTTTCTGCCATTTGTTCATTTTTAGGTACACACACACACACACACACACACAGGACTTTGATCATCTGGGTGATTCATAATTGCTCAAGGTCATCGATGTTTTTTCCAAAATTTGGAGTCTGGAACTGGTGTCATCTGAAAGTATTATGTTTTTTTACCACAGATTTAAGTGATGTTCAGTTAATATGAATTAGACTTCGGGGCTGGCCAGTTCTTGGCTCTAATTTGAGTCTGTTGGATTCCAAAGTAGAGAGTAAGTTACAAGAGGAATTTCTCCTTTGATTGTAGCAGTATATACCACATAAAATACTATCTGCTTATTTCTGTAAGAAAAAAAAAAACTGTATATATTTAATAAAACTAATACTTTTGTATTTTCCAGTTAGGTGGTCTTAAACTAGTTATTTTACTAAAAACAAAATGAAAGAACTCACTGCAAAACCAATTTGAAGTGATGTACTGAATCTTTATAAAAAGGGTCCAGATAAAAACTTTTACTCTTCCATTACAACTAAATGAATTTAACTACATTCTGGAGATGTTCCTGTGCAAAATATTAAAAAGTGTACATATCAGAGTCAAAGCTCTGATAAATGAAAGAGAGAATTCCCATCCGAAAGATATTCTTTAAAAGAATGGAACAATTGGAGACCTATGTCACTTACTCAGAAAGCATGTCTACATTTATCTATTTACAAATATACACCAGAGATGAAGCACTAAACCAAGGAGGTTGATGCGTGCCTAAATTTCACTTTGGATTATTTCAGCCAAATTGTACCATTTTAGGTGCTGCTTTTTTGGTCTTTGTGGAATATTACTTTTCTGTCACACTTTGCTAACTTTATTTTTCAAGGTCGAGCACTTCTGAGAAGTCTGAGTCACTAATAATCACAGAACAGTGATCAGCATTGCTTGAATTCTTCATGCAGGAAGGATAAATAGTGGCCAGAAGTATGGATTCAAGTCATTGGCACAAATCCTCTGGCAGAAAGAAGTCATTTCCCAGTCTAATTATGAAAGTGACTTGAGATGCTTTCTAACATAGGCCAATTATCCTTTATAAAATAGAAGTGCTATCAGTTCTGATCATCTGTCTCTTTTTGCAGAAAACCATTACTTTTTTCTTTATCACAGCTTCTCTCAAACACATAAATGGTGTGGCTGAAAGTTTGCACAATCAGGTCTCTTTCAGAAAATGGCAGCACATCCCCTTCACTTTATATCAGTTATGGCACCTCTATACATTTCTAAGTTTCTTCCAAATGATTCAATCATTCCCTTAGGTTGGACTACACATGCAAGATTTCTACTCATCACTGGAAATGTCTGGGAAGAGCAGTGATATATTGTGCTGAAAGGGAGTCATCAATCACCATGTGTTCTAAATCACCTCCTTGGTCAGACAAGGAAGTTAAGAGGAAAGTAATTGAAGGATGACATATATCTCTTGATTCTGGAATTTTCAGCCCACTGTCTTAAAACAAGCAAAAAATAAACACACACACACATATATACACATGAAGGCTTTGTTTCTGCTAGTTTGCTGTGGAATTTGTTGACACTCTAAACACATAAATTTCAGTATGTCTTCAATGAGTCAAGTGACTTGGGGGTCATGCATTTTTCCCTTAGGCATCTCTAAAATGGTGAGAAGGGAAACATATGAATGAATTCTTCTGACTTATTCTCTGAATCGGTTAATTATTCATGAAACCAAAAATAGGAAACCTTGATCTTTATATGCCATAGTGAGAATGCACTGTAGCATTCCATTCAAGTGGCTGTGAGCTAATTCATTTTGAAGATGCTAATGAGCAGAGAAATGATTCTCTGAGAAATTTTCAACGCTATTTGCTGTCAGGCATGGCAATTAATTCCTTTGGTAAAGTCACTAGAGTAATTTTATCTCCTAATTCTGAAACTTATAGCAGAATTTCCAAAATTTGGAGTGTGACAAAACATTTCTTACAATAAACCTATCTCCCACTCACTGCCTCATTTTGTAATTCATCAAGATCAGAAAATTTGGCAGCAGTTGCCCTTGTAAATCCAATGAGATTATTTATACAGGCAGCTATATCTTGGAATCCTTACACTGGAACAGTAAGCTGTGTGCTGTGTGTTTGTGTGTGTGAGTGATTCTTCCAGAATCAAGAGATATATGTCATCCTTCAATATTTAAGTAGTTGCCATCATAGTAATGATAGATCAACTAAAACTCAATTAAAATTAAAAAGAAGTTAAATAATAAGAAGTTAAATAATAATATTCAATAGCAACTGTCAATTATCTTTAAAGCAAAGCAGAATTCTCAAGACCTCAGACCTCTTTGGGGTTTATTTTATTGTGCAAATTTAAGTAGGATGAAGAGACCTTCAAATATCATGATCAATGCATGTTGTGTCAGTATCATTTTCCTTTCCTTTTAAATAGCCACTGTATTTAATATTGGAATTCATTGTGAAAAATCCATGCCTCTGTGCATGGATCAAGTTAGAAAGCTGTATGTTTGCCTGTACAGTTTGGTGATTCAAAGAAAAAATACTCCCAACCCATAATCATGGGAGATAAGGTTTAACCACTTTATTATTGTTCTGGTATATCAAACAGGATGAAGTTTTGTAAATGACCTCTTTTAAAATGGAAAGCTTCAGAAAGCAGTAGAGGCAGTAGAGGCAAAGTTAAATCATAATAGCTGGTAAACATGTCTACCTGTTATAAGACTGTTCTCCCTGAACATATTTAGTGTTGCTGTGGCTTTTATATTACATAGAATACTGAGCTAACTCCCAAATGGGGAATGGAAAAGGTTTACTTATCCTGTGATCTCTGTTGTGGTTGTTTAGCAATTTTTAGTGAGGGCTCAGCATCCATTCTCTTGCTTAATATATTGATTTTCTTTGATAGAAAATTATTCCTGATTCTCATGTTATATGACATTATTGGGGAGAATGCCTCTCACTACAGAAACTTATATCCTCTTATTATGCTAATAGAGAAAAAGGATTGGCTCCTAACATAATCTTCCCTCAACATATGCTCTATTATGGGTTTTAATCATGAACAGAGAGATACAAAAAATAAAAATATTTCTTCTCAGCTATGGCATTATGGTTAGGCTTCTCCTTTATGGCATCCAGGGCTTCCCTTGTAGCTCAGACGGTAAAGCGTCTGCCTACACTGTGGGAAACCCGGGTTCGAGCCCTGGGTCGGGAAGATCCTCTGGAGAAGGAAATGGCAACCCACTCCAGTACTCTTGCCTGGAAAATCCCATGGACGGAGGAGCCTGGTAGGCTTCAGTCCATAGGGTCACAAAGAGTCGGACATGACTGAGCGACTTGACTTCACTTTACTTCATGGCATTATGGTTAGGCTTCTCCTTTATGGCATTGTAAACTGCAAAGCTCTGATTCACATCTCAGAAATGTAATCTTTCTCAGGTCATGAATGACTATAAATATCTAGTTTACATAAATTATAGAATAGGAACAATTTTGGAAATTAAATTTCAAATAGACACGTTTAGGCTGCTAAGTTGTCTGACTCTTTTGCGACCCCATGGACTGTAGCCCACCAGGCTCCTCAGTCCATGGGATTTTCCAGCCAAGAGTGGGTTGCCATTTCCTTCTCAGGGGATCTTCCTGACCCAGGGATTGAGTTTGAGTTTTCTCCATTGGCAGGTAGATTATTTACCACCAAAGCACCTGAAAAGTGAAAGTGAAAGTCATTCAGTCGTGTCTGACTTTTTGTGATTCTGTGACCTTACACAGTTCATGGAATTCTGCAGGCCAGAATACTGGAGTGGGTATCTTTCCCTTCTCCAGGGGATCTTCCCAACTCAGGGATTGAACTCAGGTCTTCTGCATTGCAGGCAGATTCTTTACCAGTTGAGCCACAAGGGAAGCCCAAGAATACTGGAGAGGGTAGCCTATCCCTTCTCCAGTGGATCTTCCTGACCCAGTAATCGAACCAGGGTCTCCTGCATTGCAGGTGGATTCTTTACCAACTGAGCTATCAGGGAAGCCCCCGAACCACCTGGGAAACCTCTAAATAGACATAGCATTTTAAAAAATCTTACAACAATATCTATTATGTAGGTTCTTCTAGAAAGAATGTTGCAGACTCTCTTGAGTATTTTTTTTTAATTCTATCCTTTATCTGTTTACAATAGATAGAATACCAAACACTACTTAAAGCCTTATCATGTTGATGGCTCATATGATCTCCCCACCTCCCATTCCCTAAAACTGAAAAATTCCTACCCGTCCTCCAGGTTTCTACTAGACAGATTAGCTGTTGCCTGCCCTATCCTCAATTAAGGTACAGATATTTTAATACTGTTCATGGGGTTCTTGAGGCAAGAATACTGGGGTAGTTTGCCATTTCCTTTTTCAGTGGACCACGTTTTATCAGAACTTTCTACTATGACCCGTCCATCTTGGGTGGCCCCATATGGCATGGCTCATAGCTTCATTGAGTTACACAAGGCTGTGATCCATGTGATCATTTTGGTTAGCTTTCTGTGATTATGGTTTTTATTCTGGAGGCTGTAGGATGTATTCTTCCTTCTTCTGTCTGATGGATGTGGATAAGAGGCTTGTGTAAGCTTCCTGATGGGAAGGGCTAGCTGTGGATAAAACTGGGTCTTGCTCTGGTGGTCAGGGCCATGCTCAGTAAATCTTTAATCCAATTTTCTGCTGATGGGTAGGGCTGTTATCCTTCCCTACTAGTTGTCTGGCTCAAGGCAGCCCAGTCCTGGAGTCCACAGGCTCTATGATACGGCTGAAGGTAAACTCCAAGAGGACTTATGCCAACATGTGCCTCCCAGGACTGTTATTACCAGTGCCCCTGTCCCCGCACTATTTGGTTCCAAATAGGAAAAGGAGTACATCAAGGCTGTATATTGTCACCCTGCTTATTTAACTTATATGCAGAGTACATTATGAGAAACTCTGGGCTGGAGGAAGCACAAGCTGGAATCAAGATTGCCGGGAGAAATATCAATAACCTCAGATATGCAGATGACACCACCCTTATGGCAGAAAGTAAAGAAGAACTAAAGAGCCTCTTGATGAAAGTGAAAGAGAAGAGTGAAAAAGTTGGCTTAAAACTCAACATTCATAAAACTAAGATCATGGCATCCAGTCCCATCACTTCATGGCAAATAGATAGAGAAACAGTGGAAACAGTGGCTGACTTTATTTTTCTGGGCTCCAAAATCACCGCAGGTGGTGACTGCAGGCATGAAATTAAAAGATGCTTACTCCTTGGAAGGAAAGTTATGACCAACCTAGACAGCATATTCAAAAGCAGAGACATTACTTCACCAACAAAGGTCCATCTAGTCAACGCTATGGTTTTGCCAGTGGTTATGTATGGATGTGAGAATTGGACTGTGAAGAAAGCTGAGTGCTGAAGAATTGATGCTTTTGAACTGTGGTGTTGGAGAAGCCTCTTGAGAGTCCCTTGGACTGCAAGGAGATCCAACCAGTCCATCCTAAAGGAGATCAGTCCTGAGTGTTCATTGGAAGGACTGATGTTGAAGCTGAAACTCCAATACTTTGGCCACTTATGTGAAGAGCTGACTCATTTGAAAAGACCCTGATGCTGGGAAAGATTGAGGGCAGGAGGAGAAGGGGATGACAGAGGATGAGATGGTTGGATGGCATCACTGACTCAATGGACATGGGTTTGAGTGGACTCCGGGAGTTGGTGATGGACAGGGAGGCCTGGCGTGCTGCAGTTCATGGGGTCGCGAAGAGTTGGACAGGACTGAGTGACTGAACTGAACTGTCCCCACAGCAGGCCACTGCTGACTGACACCTCCACAGGAGACCCTCAAACACTCACAGGCAGGTTCTCTTGTGGAGTCACTGCTCCTTTCCCCTGAGTCCTGGTGTGCACGCGGTTTTGTTTGTACCCTCCAAGAGTCTCTGCTTCTCTCAGTCATGAGGAAGTTCTATAATCAAAGCCCTCTCGCCTTCAAAGTCAGATTCCCTGGGGATTCCCAACTGAAAAAACTGATGTGGGTCCAAGAACCTTTGCAAAAATGTGAGAACTTCTTTGGCATTACTGTTTTCCACTTTGTGGGTCGCCCATCCATTGGGTATGGGATTTGATTTTAACATGATTGCACTCCTTGTACTATCTCATTGCAGCTTCTTCTTTGTCCTTAGATGTGGGTATCTTTTTTTGGTGGGTTCCAACGTCCTCCTCTTGCTGCTAGTTCAGCAAGTAATTGCAATTTTGGTGTTCTGGAAGGAGAAGATGAGCACACTTCTTTCTGCTTAACTGAGCTAATGTTTTTGTTTTTTTTTTTTTAACATAACAATAGGAGTTGTGAAAACCTAAAAGCCTACAGGAAGTTGAATTAGGAATCGCCCAGGGGGAGAGAATAGTATTAAAGTGCCAGGTGATTACTGCAGATCCAGTAACCCAAAGTTAAACTTTGTTTGACCCAAAAACAGAGTAAGATTTGTAGAATAAACTACCCAAAGAAAAAGTTGAGGTAGGTTAACAATCTAGGCATATTATGGATTTATATAGAAGCCAACTAGGCATGAAATGGGAGAGGAGTCTTTTATCTCTGCCTTCTGGAAATTTAAGAAATTGATAGTATCACATTTATTGACTGAAATTAATATGTAATAAACACATCCATTTCAAGTGCGTAGTAGTAACTTTTGACAAGTGTATAGAGTCAAGTCACCATCACAGTCAAGAAATAGGATACTTCCATTACTCCCCAAAACTTCCATGTGTTCTTTCCCACTTGGAATCTCTACTTCCAATCTTAAGCAACTGATAAGTCTCCTAAATGTCACTATAGTTACATTTGTCTTCTGATTGTCTGTATCAATGGCATCATATGGTATCTCCATTATATGTGGCTTATTTCACTTCAGCATGATATTTTGAGATTTATCCATGTTTCTGTGTATAGCAGTAAATTTTCATGTTGATTTATGAGTAGAATTTCACTATATATTACAATTTACTTTTTAATATTTACCAGTTGAAGTACATTTAATGTGTTTCCAATTTTAGAGAACTATGAATGCAGCCAGTATAAATAGTTATGACCAATTCTTTGAGTTGACATATTTTAATTGTCTGATCTAAGATATTGATTCTTCTCACTGAAAATTCAATAGTATGATTTATAAGTTGTATAAGTATGTGTCTAACATTTAAGAAATTCCTAAACTCTTTTTAAAGTGTTTCTACAATTATATATTCCCAAAAGCAATGTATATATACATTCCAGTTGGTTCATATCATTGCCAATGCAAAATATTATCATTCTCCTAAATTTTATCTACTTTAATAAATATGTAGAAGAATCACATTGAGGTTTTAATTTAGATTTTGCTGATGACTAATGATTTACAATGATTTTTCATGTGCTTATAAGCCACTAATATACCTTATTATATGAAGTATATATGCAAATTGATGTATTTTTATTATTATTGCATTAAGAGGATTCTTTGTACATGTTAGTAAAATATTTTTTATTAGATATATATCTGTTAAAATTTCTCCAATTGTTCACTTGCCTTTTAATTTTCTCAATAGTATATTTTGAGAAAGAAGTTTTCAAATTAAATGAAATTGAACTTATCATTTTTAAATTTATGCATGTTTTTGAATTGTAAGAAATAATGTCTTAAACCAGGGTCGCAAAAAAAATCTTATATATTTTGTTTTAAAGGCTTATTGTTCTGGGTTTCACATTTAGATTCATGATATATTTAGAGTTAAATTTTGTGTGTGCTGCAAAGCAAAGCAAAGGTTATTTAATGTGTTTTGAAGTGTGGATCTATAATTGCTGTAGCAGAATAATTTTTTCTCTATTGGCTTAAATTGTCTGCCTTTTAGAAAGATCAACTGAATACTGAGATTGCTATTGTTCAGTTGCTAAGTCATGTCTGACCCGACTGCAGCATGCCAATCTTCCCTGTCCTTCACCATCTCCTGGAGTTTGTTCAAACTCATGTCCATTGAGTTGGTGATGCCATCCAACCACTTTGTCTCTCTAGTACCCTTCTCCTCCTGCCTTCAGTCTTTCCCAGCATCAGGGTCTTTTCCAGTGAGTCAGCTCTTCATACCAGGTGGCCAAAGTATTGAAGTTTCAGCTTCAGCATCAGTCCTTCCAATGAATATTCAGGGTTGATTTCCTTTAGGGTTGACTAGTTGGATCTCCTTGCTATCCAAGAGACTCAAGAGTCTTTTCTAGCACCATATTTGAAAGCATCAATTCTTCACTGCTCAGCCTTCTTTATGGTCCAACCCTCACATCCATACATGACTACTGGAAAAACCATAGCTTTGACTATATGGACCTTTGTTGGCAAAGTAATATTTCTGCTTTTTAATACCCTGTATAGGTTTGTCATAGCTTTTCTTCTAAGGAGCAGGATACTGAATAAGTATTTATAAAAAAAAAGAAAAGAGAGAGAGAAAGTGTTGGTGGAGTTCTGATATGCTGAGATCTGTTCCAGTTGCAGGAAAGTTGAGAACAATGTTCCCAGCAGAAAGCAACACGTGGTATAAGTGCCACATACAGGAGAGGCCGAAATCATAAGAATGCCATTTTGATCACATAGGAATCAAACAGTGCTAAATATTGTTTATATAAATGGATCTGGAGTGCTAAAAGTTGACTCATTGGAAAAGACACTGATGCTGGAAAGATTGAGGGCAGGAAGAGATGGCAGTGACAGAGAATGAGATGGTTGGATGGCAGAACCGACTCAAAGGGCATGAGTTTGAGCAAACTCCAGGCAACAGTGAAGGATGGTGAAGCCTGGTGCTCTGCAGTCCATGGGGTCACAAGGAGTTGGACGTGACTGAACAACAACAAGGCCTGCTCTAAGAATCTGAGTGTTTCTCTAGTAGAACACATTGTTCCATATATTTAACCCATTTAAGCCTAGTCAGTTAGAAAACTGGCATCATGGAAACTCTGAATGTGTACTAGTGGAACAGTATTTTTTTGTTTGTTTGCTTTTTTAAATGTATTTTTTCCTCTTTGAAAATACTATGAAACATAGAAAAAGATTAAATAGATAGCTCACACTTAGTGGTGAATTTTGAAAAGGTAAATGGGTACAAACAGGCAGTGAACATTTGAAAGGCAAATAGTAAATCACCCTTGTGGATGATCAAAAGAAATGTGTATTTAAAACAATATCCCAGCATTGGTTTTACTCTAACCAAATAAATATAGTTGTTATCATGAAGTCCATAGGACCATAGTTATATTACTGTTTCTATGGTAAATTGGTATATTCTTTTTAAAAGAGTTGTTATGCAGAAATTCAAATGCTCTACTCAGGAAAGCTAATTCTAGAAAATAACTCTAAAATTACAACTAGAAGCCCAAAATTCAAAACAGAGAGATGCTTTTAGATGCATTCTCTCTGTTTCAAATTTAAAAATACTAGAAATAATTAAGGGAGACGGCAATGGCACCCCACTCCAGTACTCTTGCCTGGATAATCCCATGGGCGGAGGAGTCTGGTAGGCTGCAGTCCATGGGGTCGCTAAGAGTCAGACACGACTGAGCAACTTCACTTTGACTTTTCACTTTCATGCATTGGACAAGGAAATGGCAACCCACTCCAGTGTTCTTGCCTGGAGACTCCCAGGGACAGAGGAGCCTGGTGGGCTGCCGTCTATGGGGTCGCACAGAGTCAGACACGACTGAAGCGACTTAGCAGCAGCAGCAGAAATAGAGTGTATAATATTATGAAAATGGTACATTGATATAAGAGGCCATTAATTTTTTAAAATTTATTTTTTAATTGAAGGATAATTGCTTTATAGAATTTTGTTGTTTTCTGTCAAACCTCAACATGAATCAGCCATAGTTATACATATATCCCCTCCCTCTTGAACCTCCTTCTCATCTTCCTCCCCATCCCACCCCTCTAGGCTGATACAGAGCCCCTGTTTGAGTTTCCTAAGACATATAGCAAATTCCCATTGACTATCTATTTTACATGTGGTAATGTAAGTTTCCATGTTACTCTACCCATGCATCTCACCCTCTCCTCCCCTCTCCCCATATCCATGAGTCTGTTAAATGTTTAATTAACCTGAAGTCAAAGCAGAACAATGAGAGGAGGAAGATGTGTTCTTTTTAAATGTTATCTAAGATTGTAAATATATTTATATTAATAGAGTGATTATATTACATAAATGTATGTAGTGCACATGTCAAAGTGTAAGTTTCATCTTACCCTACTGAATATAGGGATGAAGCTGTATCTAATTTCTAGGATCACTCTGAGGATTAAATTTCAAGTATAAAGTATGCATCTAAGTAAATTACATTCTACAGCTATAACAAGATATCTATAGTTAATAAATTACTTTCTAAGTGGGTTTTAGGTCAATAAAAATAGAGGGTCGAAATAACAATATATTCTCAGCTCTCAGCTCAGTATTTTATGTTGATTTAAGAGGTGTGACTTTGGTTCAAGGAGTTACAAAGTAGAGATATAATCATATTGAGAATAATATCATTCATTGCATAATAGTCAGTGGAAACCACTTGTGCTGTCTTCTAATCTCAATTCCACAAAGTATAGCAGTGACATGTTATAAAGTATGCTAAGTCTCCATATCTCATTAGTATTCTACTCAGTGCAATCTCACAATTCATAAAATGACTCTATCTCTGCTCAGCAATTCCAGAAAATGTGAAATTTTGCAATTTTCCATTTCAAATGGCTTTTGTATTTATTGTGTTTATCTAAATATCTCATTTTTTTCTGATAAAAATGATTTGAAGCAGCTGCATTAAAGGGAAAAACTTAATAGTGGGGGAAAAGGGACAATTAGGGATAAAAATCAGAAAGACAGCCTTGAAAGTGTTCTGTGAGGTCAAAGGAGCCTCCAGTACTTTTTCATGGAGAGGCTGGTGGATAGAGCTGTGGTACATTGTTCTCACTTCCAGACTAACAAAAGTGGTTTTACTAAGGCAATTTTGGATATCTGAAAACAAAGTTGATCAAGTCAGGGTCAGAGTCTCAAGACAGAAATTCCTTCTCCATGTACTAATTGATGTGTAATGTCAGTGTCCCCAATTCCTTCCAACCTTATATGACTTTGTTGACAAAGGATAATTATAATAATGATGCATTTAGTGGTCACTTTGTGACAGCTTAATGATGCTGCATATAGCTGAGCATGCTGTGTATTGCACAACACTGGCACTCTATTCATATTGTAGTCAAATGCAGATATTCAAATTATGTTTTAATGGCAGTAAGATGTCTTGGGGAAGGGAATCTTTCAGTTAACAGAAAGACACTATATGGATAAACTGAGGCCCTGAACTGTGCTTGGAAGGTGGAATAAATTATCTATCTTATTTTTATGGAACTATTTTATAAGGGAACATTATCTTAATTTAGAGATGATGACATTGAGCTTCAAAAAGAAATTTGGAAATTTGTTCAAGGTCATAGCTAGTCATTGGTAGACCTGAGACTTAAGACCAGATTATTCTAATTATAAATTTTATAAATTTTGAAAAGTCTTTTTATTATGGAAGTTCCAAATTTATTCAGTGTAAAAACAGACTATATTGAATATCCACCACCCAACTGCAGCAAATATTAGTGGTCTTGTCATCATGCTTCATTTATACAACTTCCCAACATTTTTAAAGGCTTATATTTCCTAGGTTCCTCACCTTATGTTTTTTTAAAAACCTTATATAATATGTGATTAAACTATAAGCTCCCTCTAGTATTTTATTTATAAAAGAGAAGTGCATGAATGCACACATGGATAGGTTAAAAGAGAAATGAACAGAGATTGACCTTCTTGACTATTTATTTTAGAAGTAAAGAAGACTAAAAAAATATCAAACTCAAAAAAATATAATATATATTATAATGGAAAGCAATAAAATTTCAAAGATTTTGAAAGGCTTACCTAAACTTCTGGCAAAATGGGTACTAACCACATGAGATTTTTAGCAGCTGTATCATCAGAGTTGATTTAAACTCAAAGAAAAATTACAGATTCATACACATTTGAGATAGGAATGACCACTGAAGTTATACAGCCAGTTCTTTGTTATAAGATTGTTTACTTTGCTTTAACAGTATATTTGCTCATCAGATATTAAAGTCAGACAATATAAATCAGCAGGCTTATATAGACAAATGGGATTCCATAGTGGCTCAGTTGATAAGAATCTGCTTGCAAATTAAGAGACCTTTGTTTGATCCCTGAGTCAGGAATATCCCCTGGAGAAGGAAATGGTAACCCATAACAGTACTCTTGCCTGGAGAATTCCATGCACAGAGGAGCCAGGCAGGCTATAGTCCATGGGATTGCAGAGTCGGACTGAGTAACTTTCACTTTTCATTTTATATAGGCATAATAAAAGGATATTACAAAAGTTGTCCTAATTGTTTGATAATCATACACTGACTACTGACAAGTCAAAGAGATGGTGCCTTCAGAGATGTATGATTGTCTTCATAAATAGGAGGTCTGCTACTGCTAAGTCACTTCAGTCATGTCCAACTCTGTGCGACCCCATAGATGGCAGTGCACCAGGCTCCCATCCCTGGGATTCTCCAGGCAAGAACACTGGAGTGGGTTGCCATTTCCTTCTCCAATGCATGAAAGTGAAAGTGAAGACATACAGTCGTGTCCAACTCTTAGCAACCCCATGGACTGCAGCCTACCAGGCTCCTATGCCCATGGGATTTTCCAGGCAAGAGTACTGGAGTGGGGTGCCATTGCCTTCTCTGAAATAGGAAGTCATATTTCATTTATTATAACAAAAACATTGGACTGAGAATATTCAGTATGTCAGAAAAGCTCTAAACATGGGATATGGAATTAAGAGTGAAACATAAATGCTAGAAATGTACATATATTTATATGTATATTAAGGTTTCTATATCTTCACAACCCTACCCCACCCCACCTTTGAATCTGTTGCTGAATATTATGCACAGGGGATCAAACTGAGTACCCTAGAAGAGAAACAGCTGGATCCTTTAGTATTGAGAAAGTCATAGGCATAATAAAGCATTACAATCTTGACAGAAGTCCAGTTCAGTCACTCAGTCATGTCTGACTCTTTGCGACCCCATGAACTGCAGCATGCCAAGCCTCCCTGACCATCACCAGCTCCCAGAGCCTACCCAAACTCACGTCCATTGGGTCGGTGATGCCATCCAAATCTCTCATCCTCTGTCGTCCCCTTCTCCTCCTGCCTTCAATCTTTCCCAGCATTAGGGTCTTTTCAAATGAGTCAGCTCTTCGCATCAGGTGGCCAAAGTATTGCAGTTTCAGCTTCAGCATCAGTCCTTCCAATGAACACCCAGGACTGATCTCCTTTAGGATGGACTGGTTGGAACTCCTTGCAGTCCAAAGGACTCTCAAGAGTCTTCTCCAACACCACAGTTCAAAAGCATCAATTCTTTGGTGCTCAGCTTTCTTTGTAGTCCAACTCTCACATCCATACATGACTACTGGAAAAACCATAATCTTGACTAGATGGACCTTTGTTGGCAAAGTAATGTCTCTACTTTTGAATATGCTATCTAGGTTGGTCATAACTTTCCTTCCAAGGAGTAAGCATCTTTTAATTTCATGGCTGCAGTCACCATCTGCAATGATTTTGGAACCCCAAAAAATAAAGTCATCACTGTTTCCCATCTATTTGCCATGAAGTGATGGGACCAGATGCCATGATCTTCATTTTCCGAATGTTAAGCTTTAAGCCAACTTTTTCACTCTCCTCTTTCACTTTCATCAAGAAGATCTTTAGTTCTTCACTTTCTGCCATAAGGGTGGTGTCATCTGCATATCTGAGGTTATTGATATTTCTCCCGGCAATCTTGATTCCAGCTTGTGCTTCTTCCAGCTCAGCATTTCGCATGATGTACTCTGCATATAAGTTAAATAAGCAGGGTGACTTATATATATATAGCCTTGATGTACTCCTTTTCCTATTTGGAACCACTCTGTTGTTCCATGTCCAGTTCTAACTGTTGCTTCCTCACCTGCATATAGGTATATCAAGAGGCAAGTCAGGTGGTGTGGTATTCCCATCTCTTGAAGAATTTTCCACAACTTATTGTGAGCCACACAGTCAAAGGCTTTGACATAGTCAATAAAGAAGAAATAGATGTTTTCCTGGAACTCTCTTGCTTTTTCGATGATCCAGAGGATGTTGGCAATTTGATCTCTGGTTCCTCTGATTTTTCTAAAACCAGCTTGAACATCAGGAAGTTCATGCTTCACATGACAGAGGACCTACCCTCAACCCTAAAAAAGACAAACAGAAACATTAAAATTGTTATATATACCTTCTATTTGTTAATAACAAAAAAAAAAAATAAGTTTATGCAAAAACGTTAAACATTAAAATACATACATTTTTGTTTGCCTTTTTTAGGGTTGGGGGCAGGTCTTTGGTAAGGATTGTAATGTCTCATTATGCAAGTGACTTTATCAAAGTTAGAGGATCCATCTGTTTCTTTTCTGGGAAACTCACTTCGACTTCCTGTGCATAATATTCAGCAACAGATTCAAAGGTGGGGTAAGGTAGGGTTATGAAAGTTTATGGAGCCACTTTTCTGAGTAACTCCATCCTCTAGGAAATAACCCGTGTGCTCTACTCATCTGGCCACTTCTGCCTTTCTACACTACAGACTTCTCCTGTCAACTTAGGGAAAGCACTGTGTTATGTTCGGATCCTCATCCTTGTGCAGTGGCTCAGAAAGCATCTTTGGGCAGAAAGCCAGGGTTGATCATAGGGGCTCACCTCATTCTTTTCTCCTTTCTCTTAGAAATCAAAGCCCTGCAATTCTTATTTTTCAGTGTTTAAGAAAAAGTTTCAAAAATTTATTTCCCAGTTTTCTTATTATTTGGAGGGGGAGGCTAAGACTTATGCCAGATTCCTTATTATGACTGCAGGCATAAATTTTATGTATAAGGTTTAGCCCTTGGAGTATGTATGCATGCATTTGTCTCTTATAAATAGACTGATGTATGTATTTGTCTCTTATAAATGGACTGATTTAAGTGTACTTAAGTGTACTTCCTAAATACAGTCTTCCTGGATCCCTTAGCTACAATTAAAATTAGATTATCCCCTTATCCTTCATAATGCTTAGTCACATCCCAATTTTAAATTGTGCTGTATTTTATTTAGTTATATATCAGTCTTCCCATCACAAGTTCAGGAAGAGCTGCATCTCTAATCTTGAAGGTGGTGATGGAGAAGGAACAATACATCCACTTGCATGGTATCCTGCTTGAGATTACTTCCTAAAATTAGTCACAAAATCTGCTGGGACAATCAAAGTTGATAAGTTATTGAGTTGAGAAGGCCACAGATTATTAAAGTCATTGTCAAGTTCTGGGCCATTTTGTAGTTGCCTCAATAATACAATGAATAAAACATCATATTTGTATATTGTTAGTAACATTACTGAGAGTCCAGTCTCTGATATTCCAAGCATATGGAAAAAATGAAGCTTAATTCATAAAGTAGCAAATGCTGCTAGATCACTCTAAACAGTGAAGCATTATCTCTATTTATGAGAAATAATATATACTGAGCAGCAGCACTGTGAGCAGACTATTAAAAATAATTTTTTTTTGTATTACAAACATCTCTATTGCAAGTCACTGGATGTGTATTAGTCTCCTTATTTATCCTCTGTTCCATACTTGTACAAAGCAGATATTTAATAAAAATATTGTTAATCTAGGAAATTAAAGTTCAGCTATTTAAGCCGTCATCCTGTAAATTCTACAAGTAGTTATATATCTAAAACCACGATAAAATAAATATATTATATAAGAAGGCAGTAATTAAAATGTACTTAAAAGTTCATATTCAAATCTTTGACAGTCTCATAAAATGAGATATGGATTCTTTGCTGGAGAAAGTACCCATAAACTTACACATCATTTGCTTGTGACCTGAAGGAATTCCCTGTTTATTTACATGTAAATGATATTTTCAGTTTCTCTAGAAGAGAGGACAGACCATGTTGGTCTTTGCTAAGCAGGAGTCTAAGAAACAAATAACATTTTTTTTCCTTGCTAGAATATTTGGACATTTGTAAATGCCTTTGTCCTATTTCCTACTGAGAGAATAATAAATAGCTTTAAGATAATAACTGTGAGGGCATGGTTAGTTTATTTCCTCTCATTTAATCTATTTAATAAATATTTAGTGCATTTATTTCTGCTACACCTGGACACTGCCGTATGTTTTAGGAACACGTCAATGAACAAAACAACCTTGGTCTTTCTTTTATGATTCTTCAGTTCTTATGTGGACAGATAAATAATGATCAAGTGAGCAATTAAATAAAGTTGTATGCATTTTTTACTATGCGTCCTTGTATGCTAAGTCGCTTCAGTCGTGTTCAGCTCTTTGTGACATGGACTATAGCCTGCCAGGCTCCTCTGTCCATGGTATTCTCCAGGCAAGAATACTGGAGTGGGGATTGCCAAGCCCTCCCTCCAGGGGATCTTCCTGGCCCTGGGATCAAACCTTTGTCTCTCAAATCTCTTACATCTCCGGCATTGGCAGGCAGGTTCTTTACCACTAGTGCTACCTGGGAAGCCCCTAACATAAGGAATATAAATAAAATATAGCATTGTGATAGAAAATGTCTTTGGAGACCTGAAGGATTCAAATGTTGCAGGTAATTCATATATAATAGAAGAGTGTTCTAGGTATAGAGAACAGAACCTAAGGGACTTGAAGTTGGACAAAGTCTCATACTTTTGGAAATATGGTGTAGGAGTATCGAAACTCTCCACATATCTCAGAATTAGATCCAGGATGGGGGAATATAGTCAATATTTTATAATAACTATAAATGGAGTATAGCCTGTAAAAATTGTGAATCACTATGTTGTAAATGACTAGAGCCACCCCTTTCTAGCCAGACAGGTAGAAGGACAACCAGAAGAAAGAGTTGTCATGGAAATTAAGATTATAAAGGTGTTTGAAACCAAGGAACTCTTTAAAATGAAAAATAAAAACAGCAATGATTTCTAATGTACAAGATGAAATACGAATTTTATGATATATATGGAAAGATGCACCATAGCATCTTTCAGAGAAGTTAACTAAATGCCATAATCAGCATGTTAGAAGTTTCCATGGCTTATGGCTTCCATAAGGATAAGAACTCATAAGCATCCTGAATCTAAATATCTTCCCTGGCACGTGATCAAAGAGAAGATAAAAGAGAGAATCTAGTATTTATTGATCACATACTCTGTGCCATTGAATAAAATAGTGATTAAGAACACAGAAGTAATGGCTGGATTTACAGTGTTCAAATTTCAGTGTTATTGTTGATCAGCTCTGTGTCCTTGGGCATGAGGCATCCAAACATCAGAGAGTCCCCAAAACACTGTTGTGGTGTTTTTGTGTAGATCATTACTTATAGCACTATATATGTGGGTTCAGTAAGTTATTTAAATAAACTTGTTTCTCCAAATAATTAACGTATCTCATTGGAGATATATGGAAAAATAGTGAGCTGTTGTTTAAGCCATTTTTCAGCTACAGCATTTATGTATTTCTCTTCAGCATGCATTTAGATAATACAGTTGCATCCTTCTTTTGTTTTAAAGATGTAATGTGCTAGCTCTCGATTCTTTGCAAATCAAACACTCCCAAAACCAAGCTGTGGGCAAGAAAGCACAAATGCTTTGTTCAGGTTACCTGTTGGTAAGTTTAAAATCACTGTGAAAAAAATACAGCTGGGATCCCTGTCATAATGTGTTTTACTAGGCTGAAATCAAGGTGGAAGCAGGGTAACATTCCTTTTAGACTGTTGATAGAATTCAGCTCCATGTAGAGATCCCTGTTTGCTTGCTGCCTGTTTCCAGGGAGATTCCCTCAACTCTGGCCACCTGCGTGCCTCTGTTTCCTTCTTCATTTTCAAGCCAGCACAAAAGAATTGAAATCTCTCACTCTGAATCTCTTTCAGCTCTCCTCCTGTGCCATTTCTTCTACCTCCAGCAAGAGAAAAGTCTCTCTTCACAAGGGCTCATGTGATTAGATTGGATCTACCCAGAAAATCCAGAATAACCTCCCTTTGAGGGGTTAGAAAACCTTAATTACATCTTAAAAGTCTCTTTTGCTATGTAACAAAACATATTTACAGGTTACAAGGAATAGGTATGGGTATTTCAGCTTCCCAGGTGGCTCACTGGTGAAGAATCTACCCGCCAATACAAGAGGTAAGTTCTATCTATAGGTCGTAAAGATCCCTTGGAGGAGGAAATGGCAACCCACTCCAGTATTTTTGCCTGAGAAATACCATGGACACAGGGAGCCTGATGGGCTACAGTTCACTGGGTTTCAAAAGGGTTGGACATGACTTTGCAACTGAACAACAATCTTTGGAGACCGTTCTATTTACCACATTGGTTCTTCAGAGTCCTTCATTAAAAGCAAGCAGTTGTTTGGAAATCAAATCACATATTTTCCAATCATGTTTATTTACCAAGATGTTTATATATCAGCCTGTAGGAAAAATACTTTTTTAATTCATGAATCCCCAGAGTATTTAAACTCAAACTTATTAAGAACTGTTATAAAGGATAATATATCACAATCTTGATCTCTCAGGTATAAAGGATAATGGCATAATGCATTGTCTTCAAAGAACATTAACCTGGAAGATCTATTAATAATAAATTCCTAACTTACAAAAATCATTATCTAATTCATCTCAATTGAATCAGTTGATGTACTGAGTCTAATTTTGAAGAAATGAGAGGAAAATTTTAGTTAACTGTAGTTACTTTAGGTAAGAAGGCCCGTAACTATCGATGTCTTTGTCCATTTTCGTACAATCTTACTTTTGGGTAAAAGAATCAATTTGCCATGGGTGATAGAGAAGGAGCTAAGCCCTTTGTTAAGGAGAAATAACTAGGATTCTAAGAATCTGTACAATCAGTATGAGTCATATGCATTTGTGAGGCTATATTATTGAAGGTGGAACATGTACAGTAAATGAGTAGATAATCCTTCTCAATTCGGCATTGGTCAAACTACGCCTAGAATATCATATTCAATATTGGAAACCATGCATTGTAGAAATAAATATGGTGGATTTTAGTATACAGCTTCCAACATATTTAAGAGAAACTAAATAGGACATTTGAGGCATATTTAAAATAACTGGAGATGATAAGAATCAAGTCCTATTTGCAATTATTTGAAAGACATTCCTAAAATTTTAAAAGGGGACCGAATATTTTCTGAGTGGCTTGAAGGGAAAGATTTTTGACTAATTAGGTGGAAGTAATAGAGAAGAATATCTTTACCTTAAAAAAGCTAAGAGATAACTTCTTTACTTTGAGAGCTGTTTAATACTGAAAAAGCTACCCTGGAGAGTGATTACCTAGTAACTGGAAGATGGTCAAGGAAGCCGGGAGGAATATTTGGAGGTGATGCTGCAGAACAGAAGTGTGTCTCAAACTTTAGTGCAAATACCAACCACCTGGGGATCTTGTTAAAACTAGCCTGTGAATCAGTTGATCCAGGATAGGCATAAAATTCTGCATGCCTAACAAGTCCAAGGTGATACAGGTTGAATCTGCTCTCCAGATCCCTCTTTGAGTCATAATTTTGTAGCAAGATTGTATGTAGTATGACAGAATACATCAGTGATCTAAGGATCATTTCACCCCAATACCTTATTAAATCCTGTTTGGCATAGCAGGGACTTGATTTCTCTGTTGGGTAGGGAACCTCTATCATCCCACTTTGGCAAGAGAAATAGGCACACTTTCACACAGAAAAATCAGAGAAAGTGAGATTATCTTGACTAAGAGGACATCTGGGACTTGGTGTACATTTCTCCTCGCCATGTATTATTTCTGTTTCTTATATTGAGGTTTTTGTTAGCAAATGATGATAGGAACTGTTTTCTGGTTCCTTTAGTGGTATCATTTCATTTTTCATAACTATCTCTTGGCCTTATTTAGTATATTTGAAGTGGAACTTTTCATTGAGATGTTTATATTTGGATTGTGCTTAAACGTCAAATGAATTTTGGAAAATTCCATGTGGCAGACAAAAACATTAAACTTCCAAAGCCTTTGTTCTTATTTTATACTTTCTGTGGTTTAGCTGTAAAGAGACGGCTGTTAAAACTTTAGTCACTGACTATAGGCAGAAGAATGGTGACTGAATTATATACATCTCTGGACAGAAATGTCTTGGCCCTTTATCTGCACTAGCACATGGATTACGAACCATATTTAGCTTTTGCATAATTAAATATTTTCTTAAAAATGCATTTTATGCTACATTGAGAAAGTTCCATTCAAAGAAGGTAATACAGTATGACTGATTCAAGTTACTTGTTTTGGCATTGGATGGGGGCCATCAAAGTGGAAAAAGTTAAAATTTTCACATAATTTTCAAAACCTGTCACAAAACAGACAAAACAACAAATTATTCTCCCTTTCTCTTTATACTCTAATTTGAAACTTTATAGCTTCAACTTAAAATTAAAATGTTATTAGCATAGTTTAAATTTTAGCTCCTAGTGCTAATATCCAGGCTAAGAACTCCACTCGACAGTTTGAAAAAGCAAAAAGGAAGATAATAAAAATACTAAGAAATGTTCTAATTCTTGGAATTTGTTTCCAACGTTTCTATTAATCATTAGAGTATGAGTACATAATTTAATAGATTTGTTAAAGACTATATAGAAAATCATGATAAATTGGCCCAAGAAGCTAGGTTTCAAGCTTTGTGCTCTGATTAATGGAAACCATTCTTTTATTTTAGAATGGTGAATGGGACAGTGGGTTTAGGGGACCTTAGATTGACAGATTTGCTTCACGGCAGTGGGAGGAAATGAAACTGTATTTACTTTGCATTTAGATGCCAATCATTGAAAAATCAATTCCTACAAATAAATAGTTTTTTGTTATCTCATCTATCTTCCTGTCTGTTTTAAAAGGAGACTGTCACAAAACCATTTTAGAAGAATAATTGTAATGTAGGTCCATGTTTCAGAGGCCCAAAATGGTCTATCAAAGACAGATTCATACTTGAAGAAATTTAAGTTTTGAACAGTTGGGAAAATAAAATTTCCACAGAACTCAACCAAAGTGGACAGGTAGTCTGACTGATTCGGGACCACTGAGACATACATAAGATGATCCTAATATATGAGGCTATACTAGGATACATAGTTGTATATATTTTATATATATATATATATACCTGCACATATATAGTTCAAATATGTACATGTATACATGTATATATACATACTTCAAATATGTGTTTTGTTGAGGATGTCTTTAGTACATAATGCTTAGTGACAAGTAGTGTATTTGGAGATGGGAGGTGATAGGAAAATGATTTCCAGGAGAATATGGAGGCAGGGGAAGCTGGGACCAGATGCTCCTGTGGAGCCCAGCATACAGGGAGATGGGGGGAGGAGGGAGGGATGGAGAGAAGGAATGCAGATCTGAAATTAGGATATTTCTACAGCAATTGTTCAAGGGTAATACAACCTAATATTAGATCCATTTCTTATGTGTCTCTTGGAAAGAAAAAATGAAAACACCAGCTTTAATTTAAAAGGGTTATGAATCATTTTAAAAGATATTATTACATCAAAGAGAGATAAATATTCACTATTAACACTTAATAAGTTCATTTGTCTCAAAATACCATCATTATACCTCTCTTAAATCCTATATTATCCTATTATTTCTCTATCAGTATCTCAGAGTTTTACTTTGTTTACATTAAAATATCACTTAGTTCAAGATGATACCTATCTTATGTACATCCACATGAGCTGCAAATTTTTATGGCTATTTTAATGAGATAAATATGAGATTGACTCATAAAAGCCAATAGAAATTCTAGTTGGGAATTGGATTGAGATTGCAATGAAATAATAGTTAATTTTATTCCTAGATTCTTTAACCTATTTTAATTTTGATGGAATAGGAACCAGGTATTCCAGATATGTGAAAATCTTACTTGTTTCTCACCATTCCTCAATAGAAGCCCAAGTTCTTCTATTTAACTCTATTTAACTCTTCTATTCTCTCTCAGGTTAAAGTGCCCTCAGATTTTATATGGCCTGTTAATGCCTTCCACAGAAGGTGGCTTTCCTTCATTGTTTTCAGAAACAATTTTGAGTTCTATTTTCTGTCTCCTCTTGAAATTCCCAATGCTTATACTCTTATAAAGAATTCTGTGATTCCATCATTGTTAATGAGAAGGGGTCCTGCAAAAGCACACTGAAGACATGAGAGATCTGTGGTCACTCACTGAGCAAGGTGACAGGAATGGGAAAAGTGTCCATGTGTCTGCTTCTTAGCAGATGTGAACTCTTGGCTTTGTTATGATTGCATAGGCTTTGTCGTATGTAGAGAGGTGTGTGTTAAGTGAGAGGGTTTTTGTTGTTGTTTTAAGATGGTGGTGTTAGCAAAGATGTAATGAAAGTTTAGGGTTGATAAGTACCCCTTAAAAAATGTCTTCCATTAAAACAAACTTTCAATTGAGTGATTTCACAAAATGTAAGCTGTTTTCATACATACTGACTTATGGACTAACTGTGCTGCTGCTAAGTCGCTTCAGTCGTGTCCGAACCTGTGCAACCCCATAGACGGCAGCCACCAGGCCTCCCCGTCCCTGGGATTCTCCAGGCAAGAACTGAGCTAGGAGAGTATATTAACTTTCCATATTCTCAATTTTACAAACATTACTGATTCTAAATGATTTAAAAACCTAATAATATTGTTCTAGGTGATTATGAATTTTTATTATATACTGTATTTATTCTATACACATGTCTTGGAGAATTGTAAGGTAAGGGAGTTAGAGAAGGTGAGGTTCAGAAAAAGAACGAGACCAGCACTTTACAGGAACAGATTGCCTTTAATGAGGTGAGAAGGGGCAGCAGTCAGATTAGTGAGCTGCTACCCTAACCTAAGAAAAGAGTAAGTATATATAGGCATGTATGTGGAAAGCTACTGTCTTAAGGGGGCCTGTTGTTCTCCAGGGTTGTTCAGAGTAGTTATCTTGCAGCAGCAGGGGCAAGGAATTTTGGAAATTGGCTAGAGGCTGGACCAACTGGGAGCTGGGCGTAATCAACCTTAATGTCCATTATTTTCTTCCTGTGAGAGAGTTCTTTGTTTTGCATAGAATGGTGGGGAGGACCTGGAGGGGAGTTTTAACTCCAGGCTATTTTGAGCCGTGTAACTTTCCTTCAATAATAACCCCAAAGGCACTATGTTCTGGTATTGAGTGGCATATACTAGCAATAGGGGCTTCCCAGGTGGCACTAGTGGTAAAGAACCCACCTGCAAATGCAGGAGACAAAAGAGATGCAAGTTCGATCCCTGGATCAGGAAGATCCCCTGGAGAAGGAAATGGCATCCTATTCCAGCATTCTTGCTGGGAGAATCCCATGGACAGAGCAGCCTGGCAGGCTACACTCCATGGGGTTGCAAAGAGTCACACGTGACTGAACATCTGAGCACAACATACTAGCAATATCTTGCCCTCTCTTACTTCTCCTGCACCATCTCTGTCTCTGTGCGTGTGTGTGGAATGTGTGTGTCTCCCTTCCTCTGTTCTTTGTAGCTGCAGCTGATCCTTTCTGGGTTCAAAAGCAACTAGTATCATTGCTTTTGTGATATAATGGCAAGATTGACTAGTTGTAAGAGAGAGTGGCCTGCAATGCGAACATCATTCCCTAGTTGGCATTAAAAATGTCTTCCAATCTTTGATATGTTGTAAAATGGAACATTTTGAACTAGGGAGAGAGAGATGGATTAGAAGCATTTATAAAATTCTACTCCCTATTATAGCTAGGGCAGAGCTCATTTACTACTATGAGACAATACGTATTGTACTGCCATAGAGATATGGACTCTTTTTTAATACTTTGAGATCTGGGACAAATAGCAGTCTTTAAAATTATTTTTTCTTATTTGCAGTGTAAGGCTAAAACCACCTAATTTATTAATTGGAATATATACATAAAATGTAAAGTATAGCTTTCAATAACTATTTATTTATATTATTTGATTATAAATATTATAGTATTATATTTATTACATATTATATAATAATATTATATTTATATTATTTATAATAATATTTATAAATATTTATATTATTTATAATATTTATAAATATTTATATTATTTATAATACTTATAAATATTTATGTTATTTATAATAATATTTATAAATATTTATATTATTTATGATTTTATTTATTTATAAATAAATGTTTACTTTATTTATTTATATTATAAATATAATAATATATAATTAATTTATGTATTTATATGATTATAAATGATTATCTCTCTTCCAAATGCTTTTCATTAAAATATCATATCAATAGAATTAATAAGGAGTCTTAAGAGGAATGCATATTCTTATTGGATCCAAATAAGTATACATCTTACTTGACTGTCTTGGTCTGTAGAGTCCCTATTGCTAGGATGCCTATCTTATTAGTAGATGACTGTCAAAATACATGTCTCCATTTGTCCTTTCATATTTCACACAAAAAATACTCACTCCTCTATATAATTTTTTTCACTTTCAAACCTTGAACAACTCCAGAAAATATGGAATCTTTATCTTTTCATCACTTCAGCTAGTGTTAGCCTAAAATTGGAAATAGAGTAGAGACAAAAACTCTCAATGAAAACTATTTCATGGACAAACAGCCGTCATTTTGCAAAATGTGTTTGAAGGTGGAGTTAAATAGATTAACTCTTGATAATCTATTTGATGATTAATTATATTAAATGACTCCTCAGTTTGAAGAAAATTATCATGAACTAGTAGCCATTAGTTGAATACTTAGAATTAAACTATCAAAGCGTGAGCCATTTGTTCAAAGATGAACTCCATTGTGTAATTTTTATGTCGCTGTGATAAAAAAATATCCATTCAAGGAAATTTATGTGTGCGTTTTATATATATATACATTGCCATGTATGTTGGAAAAAAAAGTTTCCCAATTACATTTGTCATCTAAAATATAAATCAAGTCTAGAAAGTGGTAAAGTTGTCTTCTGATTAAGCAGCAGATGTCATGAGGTTCATGCACTAAAAATGAGGCCCTTGAATAATCATGGTGAGTTCATTAAAACTGTTACTGAAAACCTACTTACTCCATTTCAGAAATAATTTTAACTGTTCCTGCTACAGAAAATCTGAGTTGTAGGGATGACAATTTTAGCAGAAAAAAAAGGAAAATTGACTATGAGAGATGAAAAAGAAATTTCAAAGGGGAAAGAGGAAGATGAGTGCAGGGAAAGGAGGTGGGAAGAGAAGGAAAGAGGGAGAAGAAAAGAAATAGAACTGAGCATTTTATGGCCAAATGACTAGGTTTTTTTTTAACTTAATAAAGCAACCTAGGTATTTCTACCAATCCACTGAGGTCTTCCTACAAGTGACATAAGTGACTTGTTGGACGTTCCCATCCTTTCTGGAAGTAAAATGGAAGCTAGAGTCAAGTGAATTAGCTTCTTTGTTCTGAGCCAAACTTAGCCACTTGTTATGTCAGATAGATCTTTGAGAACAAGCGTTTACTTCTTCTGCTAGAAATCAATTGCCTTTATGTAAATTTATTCAGCTCTTCCCTTGGCCCCTCAAATAAACGATGGCCTGAAAGATTAATATGAACCCACAGATCCTGAAACAACATATAGCAGCAGAAAATTTCTAAAAAAGTAACAGCTCTGTGGTTAAAATACATAAAATGTTTACACGAGTATTCAGAGCATACACATTTTACCTTAGAAATTCATCCCCAAGAAATTTGAAATATACAATTGCCTGCCATGCATCTATTCATAAACTCACATATTATCTTCCACCTCTAAGGAAGACATTCACCCATAATTTCTATTAACATTTTATGCTGCATTCATAGAAGAAAATATTTCTATAGGAAATTTACTAAGCACTCTAACAATGTGTCTTTTTGTTTTAAACCAGGTGCTTTTCTCAAAAGATCACCCCATTTATTCCTTCACACATACAGGGGAACTTTTACTAAACAATTTGTATGCAAAGAAGGGGTTAGAAGGGAGAAATCAAAGTTTAGCTGTATTTAAGAATCAAAGGCAATATGGCAGCTGTTTGTGATCCTTTTATCACTGGAACCCAGCACTTACTGAGAATTGCCTGTTATGTTATGTACATGGGATGGCAGCAGAGGGCAGGAAAGAGACTATCCTCATTTCATCTGGTTGTCAGGTGAGGGGAAGCGTAGGCATTGGAGCCTTATATATATCATCAGCTAGTTCAGTATAACTGTGGTAAGTGTTCTAACAAATACACGTAGCCTTGAAATTATGAATGAAGATGATTAATCTGTCTGGGATGAGGGAAATCTTCCCAAAGGAAGTGAAAATTAAGATAAGACATACAGGTGAGCTGGAAAAGAGTGTACTGGGTCGAGTTACTACACTGTATTAAAGTCCTGGGGTAGAAGGCAGTGTAGGAAGTAATCAACATCTACATGAGATTGTGGCTTTCCTGGAGTAATAGCTATGGAAATGGAAAGATATGGATAGATCCAGACATACTGAACTTCATATCCCTGAAGGAAGAATCATTTCTCTTCTGTTCTTTGCTGTGTTCCTGTGTGTAACACAGCAGCTAGCTCTCAGTAAGGGCTCAATTCCAGGTTATGAAATTACCATAGATGATTGCCATTGTTGTCTCTTTAGTCTGTTCCTAAACAAGTATGGCAAATGTTAATGTCTGCTAAATAACACTGTCATTGTTACATTACTGCATTTTCTATATATTTATATATGTATGAAATATTTCATGAGACACTTAGCACTGCACTGGCATTGCCTATTTGCTTGTCTGTATCTCCAACTAGTCAGACTGACCTCAAAATACCATCTGAAGTGTAGTCCTTTGACTCACCACAGACTGTATAATCGTTATGCCCACAACCATTCATTCTTAAAATAGCTTATGAAAAGCTCTCTGGAGAGTAATTACAGACAACCAACACAGGATGCAAATTAATTGGGAGAAATTAATCCATGTAATTAGCCTCCAGACAGAATAAAATAGACATGTTTTTCTTTACCTTCTTTGTTCATGTACATGCACCATAAGCACAGTTTTAAACAAAGGTATAAATATTTTCTCTGCATATTTTAGTTTTAGATTTTAAATTTCATTTTAAAATTTCATGATTTCATAGTATTCGGTCTGGTTTCTGTTCATTTACAATTATCTCCGCTCTTACAATTGTCCTCCTGTTACCCTTGTGCCTTATTTTTTACCTAATAAACATAGGGCCTTATTGTTTCTTCTTTTACTCATGGACATTTCTGTAGCAATTCTCCTGTCCTTCCTGAATCATTAGTTTCTTTTTGCATTTAAGAGTCATTTTCTGTGTCAGTTTGGTCACCAGAACTCAGGCACTGAAACCAAGTTAGGGATTGATTTCTATGAGAGACAAAAGTGAGAGCGAGCAGCACTGAACAAAGAAAGCCTTCAAAGTATGATGCAGGTTTGCGATCTGAGAAAAGAAAGGGAGGAGAAATCAGGAATTGATAGGGAGATGCTTCATGTTAATGCTGATCTGCAATATTTGGTCAGTTCAACAGGAATGTTTAAAGCAAGGACTGCCTGGGAGAGAGGTTATGCAGGGGACAGAAATGGACAGGCCATTTCTCAGTCACTGACTCAGGCTGCCTGGCATGACCATGGCGTTGGTTTGAAAATGGAAGTGGGTGCAGAATGCTGGAGATTATCAACCAACTGTACTCTTGCAATATCACAGATTTGTTTTTTTCTTGAAGGGATATAAAAATAGCAGATGACCTTGAATGTTACTGTTTACCCTTTGTGCTGCATTAATCAACTTGTCTATAAATGTTCAGGACTCAACTCTGACCAAGCTTTCTAGGTCTTTCTTCCTGTAGAGATACTTAGAAGACATAAAGTAGTGGCCAGAACTATACCCACTCACTACAGTTGGTTTCTGGATCACAGTTGGTACCTGTTCTCCCCCTCTGTTTTCCATTCTTAATTTCCCTTGCCATTGAGAGCTGGCTCCAACAAATTGCTTGGTCTTGTGGCCCAAATCCCCTTCCAGAAGGGTCTTTAACCCCTTCCCCACCCCCCCATTTAGAATCTTAACAGATTGAATAATGCCCACCCACATTGGTAAATGGCAATCTTCTTTGCTTTCAGGCTACTAATTCAAATGCTAGTAATCTCTACCAGCAACACTATCACAGACACACCAGGAATAATGTTTTATCAGATATTAAGCAAGTCAAATTGACAGAAAATTAACCATTACATGGATAAATAAATATCTGGTACACTCTGGTCATACTGAACAAAAAGCAGTGTAGATTTTACAGTTGAATAGCAGACTAACAATGCCACCCTATATATATATATATATATATATATATATCCCTCCTCGTCATTTTCAAAATATCTTAATATCTTTAGTTCATAAAACACCCTTATGTGATTGTTGTTGTTCATTGCTCAGTTGTGTCTTACTCTCTGAGACCCCGTGGACTGCAGCACACCAGGCTTCCCTGTCCTTCACCATCTCCCAGAGTTTGCTCAAACTCATGTCTGTTGAGTCAGTGATGCCATTTCAACCATCATACCCTCTGTCATCCCCTTCTCCTCCTGTCCTCAGTCTTTCCCAGTATCAGGGTCTTTTCCAGTGAGTTGGCTCTTTGCATCAGGTGACCAAAGTACTGAAGCTTCAACTTCAGCATCAGTCCATCAAATAAATATTTAAGGTTGATTTCCTTGAGGATTGGCTGGTTTGATCTCCTCGCAGTCCAAGAGACTCTCAAGAGCCTTCTCCAACACCACAGTTCAGAAGCATCAGTTCTTTGGTGCTCAGCCTTCTTTATAGTCCAACTCTCACATCCATATGTGACTCCTGGAAAAACCATAGCTTTGACTATTCCAACCTTTGCTGGCAAAATAATGCCTCTGCTTTTTAATATGCTGTCTAGGTTTGTCATAGCTTTTCTTCCAAGGAACAAGTGTGTTTTAATTTCATGGCTGCAGTCACCATCCAAAATGATTTTGGAGGCCAAGAAAATAAAGTCTCTCATTGTTTCCCCATCTATTTGCCATGAAGTGATGGGACCAAATGCCATGATCTTAGTTTTTTGAATGTTAAGTTTTAAGCCAACTTTTTCACTCTCCTCTTTCACTTTCATCAACAGGCTGTTTAGTTCCTCTTGGCTTTCTGCCATAAGGGTGGTGTCATCTGCACATCTGAGGTGACTGATATATCTCTGATTATCTTGATTCCAGCCTGTGCTTCTTTATGTGATGGTCTGCCGGTTATCAGTTCATTCTTTAATTCAAATTTAGTCTCCTTTGTCCTGCTTTATGATACCAGACCTGGGCCTATAAAACTTTCTTCTTTGCCAAATGGGATGATATCCTGCTTTTCCTTTAGAGAGTGCAGGGTGAACGCTGGAGGAGGAAGGGTCTTCTCATACTGGTTCAGGTGTTCTCCTCTCTTCCAGCTCCTGCACGATTCAGTGTGTGGAGCCTCTAGCGGTCATCCCTTCCCGTGAATTTCTTTCTTTCTTCTAGGTTTTGTTTTCCTTTCCCTTTGACTGCACGGTGCAGTGCACACAACTTCTCCAGTCGGATGGAACTTGAGCCCCTGCAGTGGGAGCCCAGACTCTTCACCATTGGACCACCAGGCGAGTTCAATTTTAGAAATGTTTTTCTCTTTTGGTCCAATGAATATCAGTGGCATCCTAGTGGGCAGCATCTCAAAGAGTTCCTCTGGCCACAGCCTGTGGCACCTCCTTAAACCTTTCCATTATTTAAAAGCACAGGCTGTCCAACAAAATCTTAATTTGTTTAGTTGAGGATGGTTGCCTTCCAAGTTTCTTTCTTTTTGGACATTCTCTCTCAGTCATGAACACAGTGGCTGTTCCCTATATCTATTATTCCTGTATTCTTTGTGGTTCTTTTTTATCTCTTGGGAATTATAGAATTGTTCCTGATTTATATTATTTTTTCCCATTCAAATTGTGAAGCAGTTCTGTGTTCTGATAACCTGTACAAAAAAGCATCAGATGTCTTATTTTACCCCTGAGAGGCAGCTTAACATTGTGTAAGCCATAGATTTCTCATCTGAATAATACAATAGGATTACTTCTCTTCTAAATTCACTTTGGACATTGAGTTATTTTATATCTGTGATAGGGTTCTGTATTTGCAATGATATGCCCTTTTATTGTATCATTACTAAAACTGTGTCCATTATCTCACCTTCCTGATTTATGTTTATAGAAATCACAGACTCCCAAAACCTGTTTTCTGAGTGTTCCCTGGGTAATCAATGTGTAAAATTAAAACCTGCCTGTTAAAGAGAAAATCCTTGCAAGAAGGAGTCTCTTCCTTACCAGAGAGGGCACTTGTATTTAGGCTAGCTTTCATTTTACTTTTTTCACAGCTGCAGATTAGTCGTCTTTCTATAACATGTGTAGAAAATGGTTCATCCAATTCTCCATGGCTCACAGATTGCATCCTGCCCTATCCTATTTATATTTTGTAGTGTCTGACTCTTTTGAGATTCCATGGATTGTAGCCCATCAGGCTCCTCTGTCCATGGGATTTCCCAAACAAGAACACTGGAGTGGGTTGCCATTTCTTTCTCCAGGGCATCTTCCCAATCCAGAGATCAAACCCATGTCTCCTGAATTTTGTTACTGCTGAGCAACCAGGAAAGCCCATTAATATTTCAGTCTACTATGTAATCTATAGCCTTCATCATCCACAAGCTTAAAACTAACACTTTTAACATTCATATTATAATATCATTCAGTATAATATATTATACTAACTGAAACCAATTAGCCAAAATACATAGACTAAAATAATTTCTGAATGATGTTCTGTAATGAATAATTGGATCATTTTAAAATACTCTAATTATGATAAAAATCTATTCATGGCCCTCAATCCTAGACAGTTTCTCTGTGAAGCTCATAGTCACTCAATATCTGAAGATTAAAAGGTTTTCTCCCCCAAACATGAGTTATTTCAACAGATAAAATCATCTTTGAAGAAGTAGACCAGTTATTCATAGGGATGGTGAACCCTCTCGAACATATTTCAGATTAGATCACTGATTAAAATCGTCTAAAGTGGGCAATTACATTTCTGTGCTAGGACCAATACCTTCTTGGAGCCACAGTTTCTTTTACTTTAAAATAGGTAGTTGTGATGAACAAATGACACAATCTGTGAGAATTTGGATACACACAAACACACACACACACATATAATTCTAATTTTAAAAAGGCTCATTTGTCTACGTACAGTGTTAGGGGGTAATTTAACCTCTCTAAACCTCTTTTACCTTGCATGTAATTAGTGATAATACTAACAACGATTCTGTTCTTAGTGCTGTTATGAATGCTTAGCCAGTGAAAGGGGCATAGAAAACGTGCATATAAATTATCCATTATTGTTATTACTACTGTATGTGTGCTCAGATATGTCCTTTTTACTCCTCAGCACTGCTTACAGGAAAGGCATGGAATACACTGTGGAACTGAATACACTTGTTCTCCTGCTTGACTGAGTAGTGCAGAATCTTTTTTATGAAATCTGGGTTCAGTGACAAATCAGTCACTTGATTGAAAATTATCTTCCAACTATAAAACATCAGTCAGCTACTCATGACCCTGGTTCCCTGCGTACCCCAAATTTAGGGTAAATGGCAGCACCTCCCATCAGTTTTCTTTCATTTATCATCTGTGACTGTGATTGATCCACATTTACCTCTTGGTGAGTCTGCCAGTGAGGTAATGCAGGTACTCTGCAAGAGCTTGATTGCTGAGAGCCATGAAAATAGATGAAGAAATACAGCTTACTTGAAAAGGTGGATCATTGTCATAGCTCTGTTTAAATGTGCTCTGTTTGGTATGATTGTTTCATACAGCATGGATAGTCATTCAAATATCAGGTTATCCACCAGCAGCCTATTGAATGCAGGCTAGGATTATTTCACATAATATCCTTTTCTCCCAAATAATGTTGTTTCTTTTTACAAGTTTCATTTAAAACTGAATCAGATACCATTTCCTCAGTTGCAATTTTCAAAATAATTGGTTATATAAAAGTTATTCCAAAAAAAGTAACAGTAATTCTTAACAAATTACCATAAATACAGGATTTAAAACACAGTGTTAAATCATTACCTGCCTCTTTTTTGGCTCACATCTGAATTTCCATTTATAGCTTTAGAGTTTTTTATAGAGCAACCCTCAACTATTAAACTTCTACTCTCATGCAATTTCAGGCTCCTTTGTGTGGAATTATAGTGATTACAGGACCCTGAGTCTGACATAATACTCAAGTCCATTAGCCTCAAGTTCTCTTTATTTTGCAAGGAGAATTAAAATGTCTTTAGAACAATGTTTCCTCTAAATGATTAAGTTTTATTATATGCTAAACTTAGAAGAACAACAATCAAGTCTTCTGGAGATGGACAGTTTTGTATTGTTCTAAAAGGAACATGACCCTTAAGAAATTCGACCTTCAGATCACTATACTGCTATTTGTAAATGTGAAGTCCACAAGAATTACCTTGCTGTCTTGCATTTCAATTTTGTTTATAAACAAAAAGTATATCAATATTATAATAAATAGTTTGCAAAAAATAAGGTAACCATGCAACACAATTATAATCAAATAATAAAAATACTCCTGAAACATAAGTATTCTATATTAATAATATTCTATTTCCTCTACAGCTTAGGATTACATTTTATGTATATACCACTTATCCATCCAGCATGTTTTTTTTTCATTAATTAATTAATTTATTTTTGATTGCACTGGGTCTGCGTTGCTTTGTGTGGTCTTTCTCAAGCTGCAGTGAGCAGCGACTACTCTTTGTTGTGATGCATAGGCATCTCATTGCAGTGGCTTGTCTTGCTAGGGAATACAGGCTCTTGGCACATGGGTTTCAGCAGTTGTGGCATACAGGCTCAGTAGTGTGGCTCACAGGCTCTAGAGCTTGGGCTCAGTAGTTGTGGTGCATGGGCTTAGTTGCTCGATAGCAGGTATAATCTTCCCAGACCAGGGATTGAAGCCATATTCACTGCATTGGCAAGCGTATTCTCATCCACTGTACCACCAGGGAAATCCCTATCGGTATGTAGTAATGACATCACTGTCAACAATGGACAAAACATTCACTTTAATTCATAAAATGATGCTCAGTGAATTGTTAATATAATAAGCTCAGATAATGTCTTCATACTATTAGGGATCTAAGATGCAATTTTAAGTTACTATTAGAAACAATTATAAAAGATGGAAATCTCATTCCATAAGAAGAGCTAGAAAAGAAATGCCTAACAGGGTAGGTGTAGATATTTACACTGAAGAGGGAGGATAATAATAATATTATTATAATATAATATTAATAATATTATAATATTATATAATTATATTATAATAACAATAATATAAAGTTGAAGCAAAATCACTAAGATTTAAATAGACTCCTGACTAATATGGGGTGGATATAAACTATTTTAGTCCCTTCATGTGGCTAAGCCAACAACATAGAAGGGGTTACTATATTGGCTGGGACACTAGATTCTGATTACCAAAGAGATACGAGGTTGCCATTCTACAGTGGTGGCATGGAGAACTTTGGAAACAAGATATATCACAATACATTATTTCTAAATAATAACAGTTTTCATTGGAAAATAACTGATAAGAGATTATTTCACTGATTATTATAGTGACTCATTCATTTCAATGATGAAGTTATTTCTGTGAGAAATAGCTCTTATAGAAACATAGGGAAATCAACCTGCTGAGGTGTTAGAAGGGGTAAGGGTAATATTAAATGAATGATAGAAAAAAGGAAGCTATGATGAAGCAAAAACAATACCCAGTTTTGGATGTGACTGGTGATGGAAGTAAAGTCCGATGCTGTAAAGAGCAATATTGCGTAGGAACCTGGAATGTTAAGTCCATGAATCAAGATAAATTAGAAGTGGTCAAACAGATGGAAAGAGTGAACATGGACATTTTAGGAATCAGTGAACTAAAATGGACTGGAATGGGCAAATTTAATTCAGATGACCATTATATCTACTACTGTGGGCAAGAATCCCTTAGAAGAAGTGGAGTAGCCCTCATAGTCAACAAAAGAGCAGAAATGCAGTACTTGGGTGCAGTCTCAAAAATGACAGAATAATCTCTGTTCATTTCCAAGGCAAACCATTCAATATCACAGTAATCCAAGTCTATGCCCCAACCAGTAATGCTGAAGAACACAAAGTTGAACAGTCCTATGAAGACCTAAAAGACCTTCTAGAACTAACACCTGAAAAGGTGTCCTTTTCAGGTCCCCATCATATGGGACTGGAATGCAAAAAGTAGGAGGTCAAGAGATACCTGAAGTAACAGGCAAGTTTGGCCTTGGAGTACAAAATAAAACAGCGATAGGCTAACAGAAGTTTGCCAACAGAACACACTGATCATAGCAAGCACCTTCTTCCAACAACACAAGAGAAGACTCTACACATGGACATCAGCAGATGGTCAATACTGAAATCAGATTGATTATTTTCTTTGCAGCCAAGATAAAGAAGCTCTATACAGTCAGCAAAAACAAGACCAGGAGCTGACTGTGGCTCAGATCATGAACTCCTTATTGCCAAATTCAGACTTAAATTGAACAAAGTAGGGAAAACCACTAGACCATTCATGTATGACCTAGATCAAATCCCTTACACTTATACAGTGGAAGTGACAAATATATTCCAGGGATTAGATCTAATAGAGTGCCTGAAGAACTATGGATGGAGGTTCATGACATTGTACAGGAGGCAGTGATCAAGACCAATCCCAAGAAAAATAAAATGCAGAAAGGCAAAATGGTTGTCTCAGGATGCCTTAAAAATAGCTGATAAAATAAGAGAAGCTAAAGGCAAAGGAGAAAAGTAAAGGTATACCCATTTGAATGCAGAGTTCTAAAGAATAGCAAGGAGAGATAAGAAAGCTTTCCTTGGTGATCAGTGCAAAGAAATAGAGGGAAACAATAGAATGGGAAAGACTAGAGATCTCTTTAAGAAAACTAGTAACATCCCTATTTCTTCATAACCTGTATTTTACTTTCTTTCTCTGTGAATTTGCCTATTCTAAGAACTTCATAAAAGTGGAGTCAAACAATAAAAAAAAAAAAAGATATCAAGGGAACACTTAATGCAAAGATGGGCACAATAAAGGACAAAAATGGTATGGGTCTAACAGAAGCAGAAGGTACTAAGAAGAGGTGGCAAGGATACACAGAAGAACTACACGAAAAAGATCTTCATGACCCAGACAACCATGATGATGTGATTACTCACCTAGAGCCAGACATCCTGGCATGTGAAGTCAAGTGGGCCTTAGGAAGCATCACTACGAACAAAGGTAGTGGAGGTGATGGAATTCCAGTTGAGCTATTTCAAATCCTAAAAGATGATGCTGTGAAAGTGCTGTGCTCAATATGCCAGCAAATGTGGAAAACTGAGCAGTGGCCACAGGACTGGGAAAGGTCAGATTTCATTCCAATCCCAAAGGACAATGGCAAACAATACTCAGGTCAGATTTCATTCCAATCCCAAAGAAGGACAATGGCAAGCAATGCTCAAACTACCGTAAAATTGCACTCATCTCACACGCTATTTCTCACATCTATTTCTGCTTTATTGACTATGCCAAAGCCTTTGACTGTGTGGATCACAATAAACTGGAAAATTCTTAAAGAGATTGGAATACCAGACCACCTGACTTGCCTCTTGAGAAACCTGCATGTAGGTCAGGAAGCAACAGTTAGGACTGGACATGGAACAACAGACTGGTTCCAAATAGGAAAAGGAGTATGTTAAGTCTGTATATTGTCACCCTGCTTATATAACTTATCTGCAGAGTACATCACGAGAAATGCTAGGCTGGAGGAAGCACAAGCTGGAATCAAGATTGCCAGGAGAAATATCAATAACCTCAGATATGCAGATAATACCACCTTTATGGCAGAAAGTGAAGAAGAACTAAAGAGCCCCTTGATGAAAGTGAAAGAGGAGAGTGAAAAAGTTGGCTTAAAGCTCAACATTCAGAAAACTAAGATCATGGCATCCAGTCCCATCACTTCATGGCAAATAGATGGGGAAACAGTGGAAACAGTGATGACTTTATTTTCTTGGTCTCCAAAATCACTACAAATGGTGACTGCAGCCATGAAATTAAAAGATGCTTGCTCCTTGGAAGAAAAGCTATGACCAACCTAGACAGCATATTAAAAAGCAGCGACATCACTTTGCTGACAAAGGCCCATCTAGTCAAGGCTATGGTTTTTCCAGTAGTCATGTATGGATGTGAGAGTTGGATCATAAAGTAAGCTAAGCACCAAAGAATTGATGCTTTTGAACTGTGGTGTTGGAGAAGACTCTTTTTTTTATATATATTTCTTTTTTTTAAATTAATTTATTATTATTATTATTTTACTTTACAATATTGTATTGGTTTTGCCATACATCAACATGCATCTGCCACAGGTGTACACGTGTTCCCCATCCTGAACACCCCTTTTGAGAAAATGCAAGAAAGTTTTAACAAGGACCTAGAAGAAATAAAAAAGAGTCAATATATAATTAATAATGCAATAAATGAGATCAAAAACACTCTGGAGGCATCAGGTAGTAGAATAACAGAGGCAGAAGATAGGATTAGTGAAATAGAAGATAGAATGGTAGAAATAAATGAATCAGAGAGGGAAAAAGAAAAACAAATTAAAAGAAATGAGGACAATCTCAGAGACCTCCAGGACAATAGTAAATGCCAAAACATTCGAATCATAGGAGTCCTAGAAGAAGAAGACAAAGAGAAGACTCTTGAGAGTCCCTTGGACTGCAAGGAGATCCAACCAGCCCATCCTAAAGGAGATCAGTCCTGGCAGCAGATTAGATGTTCCCACAACCTCCTCCTTGGGTTCAATTAATTTTCTAGAGCAGCTCACAGAACTCAGAAAAATATTTTATTTATTAGATTGCCGTTTATTATATAAGAATGTAACTTAGGAACAGCCAGATGGATGAGATGCATAGGGAAATGTAAGAGCAAAACATGGAGCTTCCATGACCTCTTCAGGGTGTAACTCCTCTGACATCTCCACTTTTCATCAACACAGAAGCTCTCTGGACCCTGTCCTTTTGGATTTTTATGGAGGCTTCCATGTGTAGGCATGATTGAATAAACCATTGGCCATTGGCAATTGATTCAACTCCCAGCTTCTCTCCCCTCTTTTGAGGTCAAGGGATGGGACAGAGAGTGTCAACCCTCCAACACTAGGCTGGTCCCCCTGGCAACCAGCCTCCTGCCTTAAGTGATCTAAAGGCATTCCAAAAGTCACGTTATTAACATAATAAAAGACACACTTAAGAGATTGCAAGGTTTTTAGAAACTCTGCACTAGAAACTGGATGGACCAAATATGTGTTTCTTATTATAAATAACAGTGTCATTCTTCACAATTTAAAAATTCTGTAGAAGTAGTCTAAGTATTTCTTTAATGCAGTATAAATAAAGTTGTGATTTAGAGACCATTGTTATATATATATAGAACCAAAGACAATGGTTTCCTAATCTCAAATAAATGAATTCTGGTGGCTATGGTGAAAATTTCCATGGACAGATTCACAGGAATATTAAAAAAGAGTTGTATCTCAAATAATTCTAAGTTCAGGAAAATAATCTGCTCTGGGACACTGCTAACAGTGCAGTCCCAGGTAAGATAGCAACATATAAAGTTTTTTGTTTTTTGTTTTTCTCACAGAATATGAAAGTAAATCAAAACCAAGAAGTTATTAATAATAAGTAAACACATGAAATCAGGAAATTATGATAGAGGAGCTTAACAAAGATTGATGGAACCAGAGATGGTCTCCAGGAGGAAGCTATGCTGATTGACAGTTCATGATATACCAGGCAAAAAAAGTGCCATTGAACACAAGCACATGAAAGTATGGAGCAGTCTAATAAACTCGTCCCTCTCTCCAGCTGGAACAGACTTGTGAATCGAAATATACTAAACTTATTTAACCAATCTTTTTGACCTGCATCCACTGAACTGCATTTGTTGTTTGATGTTTATCCACTGACTCATCTAATTTACCAAGTAAAATGCTTCACATTTTTCAATTCAGTTCAGTCACTCAGTCATGTCCGACTCTTTGTGACCCCATGGATTGCAGCACGCCTGGCTTCCCTGTCCATCACCAACTCCCAGAGCTTGCTCAAACTCATGTCCATCCAACCATCTCATCCTCTGTCATCCCCTTCTCCTCCTGACTTCAATCTTTTATTAGGGTCTTTTCTAAGCAGTCAGTTCTTTGCATTAGATGACCAAAGTATTGGAGTTTCAGCTTCAGCATCAGTCCTTCCAGTGAATATTCAGGACTGATATCCTTTAGGATGGACTTGTAGTCTAAGGGACTCTCAAGAGTCTACTCCAACACCTCAGTTCAAAAGCATCAATTCTTCGGCATTCAGCTTTCTTTATGGTCCAACTCTCACATCCATACATGACTACTGGAAATCCATAGCTTTGATATACAGACCTTTGTTGGCAAAGTAATGTCTCTGCTTTTTAATATGCTGGCTAGGTTTGTCATAGTTTTCTTCCAAGGAGCAAGCGTCTTTTAATTTCATGGCTGACAAAACATGGTCCACTGAAGAAGGAGATGACAAACCACTTCAGTATTCTTGCCTTGAGAACCTCTCATTATATAAAACAATAAAGGATGGAGATAGAATGGAGGGAGACAGGAAAAGGACAAAGATAAGATACAGGTTGGGCTTCTCTTGTGGCTCAGCTGGTAAAAAATCTGCCTTCTATGCGCAAGACCTGGGTTTGATCCCTGGGTTGGGAAGGTCCCCTGGAGAAGGGAAAGGCTACCCACTCCAATATTCTGGTCTCAAATTCCATGGGCTATGTCTATGGAGTTGCAAAGAGTTGAGCAACTTTCACTTTTACTTTTGAGATACAGGTAAACATAAAAGGGGGTAGAAAGAAAAAAATATATATATGGCAGACCCATTCCTTGAAGAGTGTCACACAGGTAGTCTTACTCAGTGCTCATTCTACACAAAGATAACTTGATCTTGTGTGCTCCTTGTCTTAGTAAACACATTAATCCACCTCCATATACTATATTGATTTGAAGACAAGATCAGTCAGTTCAGTCCATCAGTCCTATTTGACTGTTTTTGATCTGGATTCTTTGTGATCTTATCTTGAAGACAAGATAGACATGGAATAATTTTATCTCCCACTCACTTATTTTCAAAGAAGTTTTGACAACCCTTTCCTTTCACTTGAAATATATCTTCTAAAGACCTTGAGAATGTTTCTTCTTACTCACTCAGCAATGTAGTCATACTTGAAACACTAATTAAAATATTTTCCTTACATTTAACCAGAAAACTACTTGTTCAAATCAGTACCCATATTTCTACCAAATTCTTAGCAAGTACTGGGCATATGCAATACATAATTGGAAAAGGTAGTAGGATAATTGAATTATGTGTTTTTTAAAACTTTATTTTCTTTAATATTTTCACCTTTGTTTTAAAATCACTTTATTGAGTTGTAATTTGAAAACAAAAAGCTATATATACTAATGTATATAACTTGATAAGTTTGGAGATAAGTTTATAATCATTACCACCATCAAAACCAAACACATATCCATCACCCTTCAAAGTTTCCTCTTGCCTCCATTATTATTATTGCTGTTATTATGTGTGTTGAAAGAACTCTAAACAAGATCTATCATCATTAAAAAATAATTTAAGTACATAATACAGTATTGTTAACTGTAGGCACCATGCTGTGCAGTGGATCTTCAGAATTTATTTCGTGTAACTGAAACTTTGTATCATTTGACCCATCACCTCCCATTCCCTCTTCCTCTCAGTTCTTGTCAAGCATCATCTCTTCTCTGTTTTAAATTTGAGTATTTCAGAGTCCACATAATTAGATCATAATATATTTTTGTCTTTGTTTCTTTGGTTTATTTCAATTAGCGTAATGTTGGAAGAAAAGTTACGACCAACCTAGATAGCATATTGAAGAGCAGAGACATTACTTTGCCAACAGAGGTCCATCTAGTCAAGGCTATGGTTTTTCCAGTGGTCATGTATGGATGTGAAAGTTGGACTGTGACGAAAGCTGAGCACCAAAGAATTGATGCTTTTGAACTGTGGTGTTTGAGAAGACTCTTGAGAGTCTCTTGGACTGCAAGGAGATCCAACCAGTCCATTCTGAAGGAGATCAGCCCTAGGATTTCTTTGGAAGGAATGATGCTAATGCTGAAACTCCAGTACTTTGGCCACCTCATGCGAAGAGTTGACTCATTGGAAAAGACTCTGATGTTGGGAGGGATTGAGGGCAGGAGGAAGAGGGGACGCCAGAGGATGAGATGGTTGGATGGCATCACTGACTTGATGGACGTGAGTTTGAGTGAACTCCAGGAGATGGTGATAGACAGGGAGGCCTGGCGTGCTGCAATTCATGGGGTCGTAAAGAGTTGGACACAACTGAGTGACTGAACTAAACTGAACTGAATGTCACAACTGGCAGGATTCCCTTCATTTTAAAAGTTGAATAGTATTCCATTGTATGTATACGCAACATCTTCTTTATCCAGTCAGCTGTTGATAGACATTTAGGCTGTTTCCATATCTTGGCTATTGTGAATAATGCTACAATGAGCCTGAGAGTGCAGGTGTGTTTTTGAGATCCTGATTTCAACTCCTATGGAAAAATTACCAAATGTGGTAGTGCTGGATCATATGGCAGGTCTATTCTAAATTTTTTGATGAAACTCTACACTGTTTCCCATAATGACTATACCAAATTACATTTTCACTGACCTGGGTTCCTTGTCCCTGTGTCCCCACCCACTCTTGTTGTCTACATTTTTTTTTTTTCCATGATAGCCATTCTAACAGATGTGAAGTGATATCTTATTGTTGGTTTCATTTGCATTTTCCTGATGAATGGAAATGTTGGATACCTTTTCATATACCTGTTGGCTATTTGTATGTTTTCTTTGGAGAAACATCTACCTGGATACTTTGCCCAATTTTTAATTGTATGTGAGTGTCTATGATGTGTATGAGTTTTTATATGCATTTGAATTTGATATTAACCCCATCAGTGTATTATTTGCAAATATTTTCTACCATTCTGTTGTCTCTTTACTCTATTGTTTCTTTGCTATGTTGAAGATTTTTAGTTTGATATAATCCCATTTGTTTGTTTATTTACTAATTTGTTTGTCTTGCTGTGCCTTATCTGTTACATCCAAAAAATTATTGTAAGACAAATATCAAGGACTTTCCTTCCTAGGTATTATTCAAAGTGTTTTATTATTTCAGTCATAGGTTTTTTTAGCCTTTAATCCATTTCAAGTTGATTTTTGTGTATAGTATTAGGTATGGTCCAATTTCACTTGTTTGTATGTGGATATCTAGTTTTCCCAAAACCATTTATTGAAGAGATTATCCTTTCCCCATTTTGTATTCTTATCACTCTTGTCAAAGATTAATTGACTGTATATGTGTAGGATTATTTCTGAGCTATTTTTAAGTTTTTTTTAACTTTTTTTATTTTGGTAAAATATGTATAACATAAAGCTTTCTATATTAACTGTTTGAAAATATATGGTTCAGTGGTATTAAGTACATTCATGGAGTTGTTCAACCATCATAACTATCCATTTCCAGAATTCTTCATCTATCATAACTAAAACTCCTCACCTATTGGCCTCTGTTTCTATTTTTATAGCTATACAATACTGTTTTAATTCTATAACTTTGTAATATAGTTCAAAATCAGAAAGTGTGATGGCTTTGAGCATTCTCAAGATTGCTTGACTCTTTGAGGTCTTTGTGATTCAATACAAATTTTAGAGTTGCTTTTTCTGTTTCTGTGAAAATGCCACTGGAATTTTGATAGCTCTTGTCTTGAATCTGTATATTGCTTTGGGTAGTGTGGATATTTAATAATAGTCATTCTTATAATCCATGAATTTAGAATATCATTCCATTTATTTGGGTCTTCAGTCTTTTTCGTCAGTGTCTTATAATTTTCATTGTACTGTTCTTTCATCTCCGTGGTTAAAGTATTCTTGTAGATTCTATTATAAATAAGGTTGTGATCTTCATTTCTCTTTCTGATAGTTCATTTTTAGTGTATAGAAATGCAACTGATCTTTGTATATTAACATTGTATTCTAAAACTTTACTGAATTAATTTATTAGTTCTATTAAATAGAATTTTTGGAGTCTTTAGGGTTTTCTGTATATAATATGCAATCTGGAAACAGAAAGAGTTTTACTTCTTACTGTCTAATATGGATGCCTTTTATTTTTCTTTACTTGCCTAATTGCTTTGCTAGGGCCTCTAGTTCTATATTGAATAGAAGTGGTGAGAGTGGGAAGTGTTGTCTTATGCCTCATCTTGGAAGAAAAGTTTTCAGCTTTTTCCATTTCTGTGATGTTAGCTGTGGGCATGTCATTCATATATATATGTGTGTGTGTGTGTGTGTATATGTATATGTATATATGTATACACACACACACACATAAAACATTATATATGTTAATATATAATTAGTTAATATTGGGCTTCCCTGATAGTTCAGTTGGTAAAGAATCTGCCTGCAATGCAGGAGACCCCGGTTAGATTCCTGGGTTGGAAAGATCCACTGGAGAAGGGATAGGCTACACACTGTAGTATTCTTGGGCTTCACTTGTGGCTCAGTTGGTAAAGAATCCACCTGTAATGCAGGAGACCTGGGTTCAACCCCTAGGTTGGTTAATGAGTTAACCGTTACTCAACCATAACCAGGACTTCCCTGGTAGCTCAGGCGGTAAAGCGTCTGCCTACAATGTGGAAGACCTGGATTCAATCCCTGGGTCAGGAAGATCCTCTGGAGAAGGAAACGGCAACCCACTCCAGTACTCTTGCCTGGAAAATCCCATGGACAGAGGAGACTGGTAGGCCACAGTCAGTCTGTGGGGTTGCAAAGAGTCGGACCTGACTGAGCGATGTCACTTTCACTTTCAACCATAACTGGGTTGGTTAATGAGTTAATATTATTGATTATGATATGTGCTTAGTCTCTCAGTCATGTCCAACTCTTTGTGGCCCCATGGATTGTAGTCGGCCAGGGTCCTTCTGTCCATGGGGAATTCTCCAGGCAAGAATACTAGAGTGGGTTGCCATGCCCTCCTCCAGGGGATCTTCCCAGCCCAGGGGTGGAACCCAGGTCTCCTGCGTTGCAGCCAGATTCTTTACTGTCTGAGCCACCAGGGAAGCCCACTGATTATTATATGATCTTTATTATATTGAGATATACCCTTTTATATTAATTTTTTGAGTTATTTTTACCATGGGGCTGCTCTGGCTAAAGAATACTGCGGGCAGTGAGTGGTGGCGGGACATGAGGTCAGAGAAATAGCCAGAAGCCAGATCCCTAGTGCCTTATGTTGGTCTTGGGGGGATGTTTGAATCTTCAGTGACTGGGAACCTATAGAAGTGTAAGAATAAAGTTATGTGATTTGATTTTTCACTTTATTCTCTTGAGTTCTCTATTCTTTTACTTAAGATTTAATTTAGTGATTCAGCTCAGAGTTGTTCCAGTATATGGTCCCTCAGAAACTAGTTTCTAATATTGAAATTAAAATCACTATAGTATCTGATTTTTTTTCTTTAACTTTTTATTTTATATTGGGGCACAGTTGATTAATAATATTTTGTTAGTTTCAGGTGTACAGCAAAGTCATGCAGTTAGACAAGTACATGTATCTATTCATTTTCAAACTCTTTCCCCATTTAGGTTGTTACTTATTACTGAGCAGAGTTCCCTGAGCTATACAATAAGTCCTTGTTGGTTATCCATTTTTAATATAGCAGTGTGAGCATGTTGTTTTTTCTTAAGGAGTACAAAATAGAGCTTTACTGAATTTCAGTCTGGCCGTACTTCTTAACCTTCCTTGTAGTCACAGAAGGGCCTGAAGCAAACACTATATTCAAGAAACTGTCCAGTTTCAGGTACTTTAATGATCTACCAAATGGCTAGCTTATCACAAATTGTCACTATATAATCCCTTTCACAACCATTGATACTGGCCTAATTGTTACTCAAAATGCATTATGGATTAGATAAAGACAAACTTTCTGCTCCTGAAGCTTATTCCTTTCTGTCAGAATAATTATCTGAAACTTGGAAATGAGCAAACAGGTTTCTGAGTGCTTTTTTTTTTTTTTAGTGCAGTTCTGAACTTGCATCTTTGGTAACATTTACATTGATTGGGCTGCTTCATAATTTCGTAAGCATAGATATTAACCTGTAGATTTTTGTCAGGTAGAGAGGCAAATAATTTCTCTCTAGCAGAACAAATAATCCCAGGGATTATGGTTTATGGCCCCACTAGGCATTAATTAGATTTCTATATAAAGCACTCTTGACTTGGTATTTCTTTGTCAAATATTCTATGTACACTAAGCTTCCCAAGTACTATTTGAACTGGTAATAACATCTTACAACTTTTATTCTTAATTAATGAATTGTATAGAATCTTTGAATATGCATTCTACATGTATGTGGAGTGATTTTTTTTCTTTTTGAAAATTATACTTTAACATTCATCAGATTTCCTTTTTCAAGATCAAGTCTCTAGTTCCTTCTTATCCCCACTCCAACAGATATCCTCAGGTTTCTGTAGTACTTTGAATACAATGTCAAATTTAAGATCTTCTATTTTTAAGGCGGTAATTACAGTTCATGGTGATTTACAAGCACATAGCAAAACCCCATGAAACTCGTAGCTTCCAGAAGGAGCCACTGCTAGGGAGACCTCATCACAGATATCCTGCATGGAGGATGATTAGATGATTATTAGAATGATTATTATTTTCAGTGATCAGTTAACACCTTTAACACTATTACAGATTCAAGCAGAAAGAAAAATAAAGCCCATTAAGTTGCCAATATGAAGACGTGCGATTTATACCTCTTCTTTAATTTTCTGTGTGTTCAGACTCTTTAATCTTGTCTTATTTCTTTAATATTTTGTCTGGGATATTCTAGTGACTTTGAGAGGAAGATTAAAGCGACAACACTCACATGTCCATAAAATGTTACATGTTTATCACAAGCATCCACTGCTTTTATGAACCCTTTTCAATATTCAAAACAAACCCCAGATTTACTCTCTGTTGCCATTGGCATGCAAATTTGAGTCCTTTAAATGTGTCAGTTTATTATTATAGTGGATGCATCTAACCATCTTTTAAAATCTGAAGAATAGTTGTTGGTGCACATACATGTGTAGAGTAAAATCTACTCGGAATACCACTTACATCAAAACAGGCTGTTAATTATACCAGGAAAAATATATTGTCAGTTGTCCCAAAAAATGTTGTTATATGATGTTGAATAATGGAAGAAAGTTGCACCCCTAAAATAAAATTGTTCAGTGTATCATTCCATGTATTTCTAACCAACAAGATATTAAACTCAATCAAAAATAAACTAGATGTACTTGTTATGCCATCAGTCACCTTAAATATAATCCTTTTAGAACCATACTTAGAAGTTTTATCTTTATCTCATTTGGCCATCCTAGCAGTCCTGTGAGGAAAGGAGGGTGGTTGTGGATCTTATAGTTTACAGGCAAGGGTAATTTCAGGGAGGATTCAAGACTTGCCTCAGTTTAACAAGGCTAATTAACCTGCAAGGGGCAGAACCAGGATTTGGACTGAGAATATATTAATTTCAGAGTGATTCTCACTATAATACCAATGACAAAGAAGCAATGGGAGCACTAAGAAAGTGAGCTTTCCATTCATTTTTCCATCATTATTCAGTGAGCACTACTTTGTGTCAACTAAGAAAACAGCCATAAACAAAAGAGATAAAGTCTGTCCTTTAAAGGAGAGTGTATTTTGGACAGCTAACAAATCAATATTAAGTGTAATGTTAAGTATAATAAATATTCTCAGGACAAACTTGGAGGTAGAAAGTGATAGGATTGGGGTGGTAGAGTGGAGGATACTATTTTACATAGGATATCATTGTATACATCTCAGATAAGGTGGTATTTGACTAGAATCTGAGACGGAGTAAAACATGTGATACTGGAAGAATAGCAGCCGTGGAAGAAAAAAGGAGCAGAGACCTAGAGGCAAGATGTGTTTGGAAGTTCTATGCATACCATAGAGACAAGGGTGAGTGGAGTTGAGTGAGCCATAGGTAGAGTAGCAAAAGATAAGGATATTTTATTAATTTAATGGGAGACCATTGAATAGTCTTAAGGGGAAGGATGGTATGATTTGACTTACGTTTAAAAGAGTTATAATATTATGACTTTTTGTGCTGTAAAGAAAGGAAAAGAGGTGAAATGGAATGATAATTTAAGAGACAAGTATAGTCATTCAAGAAAATTTAAAGGTTTAATTTTACAAGCTTTGAGCTCTAAATCTTTGTGAGCTCCAAATCTTTCATGAATTGTTCAGTTCTACAGAGACCCTGGCTTATTAAATTTTTTAAAAGAAATTTTAATGTATATCAGGGAGGGTTCTCTGCTCAGGCAATCCTTTAAAAAGAGGTACTAGAGGGAGAAGAATTAAATATGTCCATTAGGCCTTGAAGGTTTGAAGCAGGGTTAAAGAAATATTGAAAACATTGAAATGCTCAATTTCCCAAATGAGAATAAAAATCTCATATGAAAAATAGATGTAGAAGCTACTAGAATCATTTCCACCATAAAATTTAAAATATGGTTCTTTTCATTTATCAATGTTTTAAAACTCTCCAATTTTTTTCTATTAAATGTCAAGTAAAAGTTATAATTTTAAATTTTTATTCTTTTTCCAAAACAATTAAAACCTTTACAGTTTTTTTTGAATTATATGTTAATGAACACAGAGTAAAATTAAATAAAAATATTGTAATTGCTACTTTGAAACTTCATACTAAACCAATAGGTGTACACAACACTACTACTGCTATCTTTTCACCAGTATTTCAGAAATGAAAAGAAAGTGTCAATTCTCAAAACAGGGAGAGAGAATTTCATAGAAAAATCACTTTATCATGTTTCTCATTTTTTTGGTTGTTTGTTCTACATGTAGGAATGTGGAAGATTTCAACACAAGCAACATTTACACATGGTTCAGTGTTTGAGAAACAAATTTTGCATCTACTAATCTCCCTACCTTACTTATAAGTTAGAAAAAAAATGATACTTATTCTCAATGTTGACCTCCTAGTAAAATGAGATGATACATACAACTTAACTCAAGAAGCAAATGAAAATTGCTCAAAAATGTGAATTAACGACTGGCCCCTTCCACGAGGCAATTCGGTGTAATGGAAAGAACTGTGTTAGACTCTCTCAGATTATAGTTCCTTTCATACTTATTGATTGTGTGAACCTGAGAAAGTTACATCATTCCTTTGATGTTCTGCCTTCTCAACTGAAAAGCAAGCAAAATAATAATACAAATGATTATTCAGCTCAGTTTAGTTGCTCAGTTGTGTTCGACCCTTTGTGAACCGATGGACCACAGCACGCGAGGCCTCCCTGTCCATCACCAACTCCCGAAGTTTACCCAAATTCATGTCCAATGAGCCGGTGATGCCATCCAACCATCTTATCCTCTGTCATCCCCTTCTCCTCCTGCCCTCAATCTTTCCCACCATCAGGGGCTTTTCAAATGAACCAGCTCTTCATATCAGGTGGCCAAAGTATTGGAGTTTCAGCTTCAATATCAGTTCTTCCAATGAACACTCAGGACTGATCTCCTTTAGGATGGACTGGTTGGACCTCTTTGCAATCCAAAGGACTCTCAAGAGTTTTCGCCAACACCACAGTTCAAAAGCACCAGTTCTTCGGCACTCAGCTTTCTTTATAGTCCAACTCTCACATCCATACATGATCACTGGAAAAACCATGGCCTTGACTAGATGGACCTTTGTTGGCACAGTAATGTCTCTGCTTTTTAATATGCTGTCTAGGTTGGTCATAACTTTCCTTCCAAGGAGTATGCATCTTTTTATTTCATGGCTGCAATCACCATCTGCAGTGATTTTGGAGCCCCCAAAATAGTCAGCCTTCTTTCCGCTGTTTCCCCATCTATTTGCCATGATGTAATGGGACCAGATGCCTTGATCTTAGTTTTCTGAATGTTGAGCTTTAAGCCAGCTTTTTCACTCTCCTCTTTCACTTTCATCAAGAGGTCTTTAGTTCTTCACTTTCTGCCATAAGAGTGGTGTCATCTGCATATCTGAGGTTATTGATATTTCTCACAGCAATCTTGATTCCTACTTGTGCTTCATCCAGCCCAGCATTTTTAATGATGTACTCTGCATATAAGTTAAAAAAGCAGGGTGACAATATACAGCCTTGACGTACTCCTTTCCCAATTTGGAACCAGTCTGTTGTTCCATGTCCAGTTCTAACTGTTGCTTCCTGACCTGCATATAGATTTCTCAAGAGGCAAGTCAGGTGGTCTGGTATTCCCATCTCTTTCAGAATTTTCCACAGTTTATTGTGATCCACACAGTCAAAAGCTTTGGCATAGTTAATAAAGCAGAAATAGATGTTTTTCTGGAACTATCTTGTTTTTTTGATGATCCAGAGGATGTTGGCAATTTGATCTCTGGTTCCTCTGCCTTTTCTAAAATCTTGAACATCTGGAAGTTCACAGTGCAGGTATCACTGAAACCTGGCTTGGAGAATTTTGAGCATTACTAGTGTGTGATGTGAGTATAATTGTGCAGTAGTTTGAGCATTCTTTGGCATCACCTTTCTTTGGGATTGGAGTGAGAACTGACCTTTTCCAGTCCTGTGGCCACTGCTGAGTTTTCCAAATTTGCTGGCATATTGAGTGCAGCACTTTGACAGCATCATCTTTTAGGATTTGAAATAGCTCAACTGGAATTACACCTCTCCACTAGCTTTGTTCGTAGTGATTATTATTGCTCATAGAAGATTATTATAAGGTTAAATAAAAATATGTGTTTCCTTATATGAAGATTTCTGCACATAGAAGATGGAGCAAAATTAAACTCAACTGAGCATTTATGTTTAGTATTTTTCCTATGACTTCCTCAGCCTTCCATCAAAATCTCTTTTATAATAATAAATGTTTGAGAGTGGCAATGACAACATGCAATTATTTTACTTTTTATAACCCCAGATATCACCATATTAACTACTGTCTCCAAGTGTCCTGGAATTGTCAAAAGTGAAAAGTAAAGTCTCTCAGTCGTGTCTGACTCTTTGCGATCCCATGGACTGTAGCCTACCAGGCTCCTCCATCCGTGGGATTTTCCAGGGAAGAGTACTGAAGTGGGTTGCCATTTCCTTGGGTTTCCTATTACTTTTCTTATAAGCGCATGGTTTACTTTTTATTTTGTTTTGTTTTCTTATTGTTTTTCCTTTTATGTTTAACAGAGAAAGTATCTTGTCAATGACTACCTTGTTTTTTTGAGAAGTGTTCTCTTAGTGTGTGCTTTTTTCTTCCCATTTTGCTTCTGTTTTATAGAGTGGTCTGTCCCAAAGGATCCTTAATTTGGTTCTTTTGGTTTTCATTTATTTTTAACTATTTTTTTTCTACCTCAAAAAATAAAGTCCGATAATTTTAAAATTTATTTCTGGTATACAGAACTTATTTCTGACAGAGTGATTTGTCAATTTCTTTCATTGTGAATTTTTGTTTTGATTCTGCACTTTCTGCCTATTGTTCTAATCCCATTTGATGTATTCATTATTGTTCAACATTGCAAAAAAGGCCAATTTAATCTCATGAGTTTTCTCAACTACATTTAAATAACTCAGAATAATTAAAAGTATAAGTATGCAATTTATTAGACTGCACTGTATTTGTACATAATTAACTTGACCATCTCTCTGTACTTCCCTGGTGGCTCAGTCAATAAAGAATCTACCTGCAATGTAGAAGATTGCCTGCAATGCAGGAGACCTGGGTTTGATCCCTGGGTTGGGAAGATTTCCTGGAGAAGGAAATGGCAAGCCACTCCAGTGTTCTCACCTGGGAAATCCTATGTACAGAGGAGCCTGGAAGTCTACATGCAGTCCATGGGGTCACAAAGAGTCAGCTGTGACTTAGGGACTAAACCATCTCTCTATCATACATTTTAGCATAGCTTATATATTTTAAATTGTATTCCCTTTAATTAATAAGTAATCCCTCATTTCTAATAAAAAAAATTAGAGTAGCATTATGGCACACTCTGAATTCAGGTGTTGCATGACAGATAGACGATGAGAAAGCAGCGAATTGATCCAAAGACCTTGAAGGTTATACATCAGCTCTGCAATACTGAGAGTCAAGACTGTTTCTTAAAAAATTCCACAGTTGTCAGAATTCTATGTATAAAATCAAACTATTCAGATGGTCTGAAGAATTGTTGCCCAAAGTAGTGAGAGTATGTGATCTCTGGCCAATACCAGAAGTTGTGAAAGTCATATATAATTTCTTTTTTTTTTTTTAAACCAAGTGTCTGCCAACAACTTATTTGAGCCAGCAAACGGCACACAATAAACGTGGTCTGTAAGCAAACAAGAATTTTGCAAATCTCTGCCAAAACTCAGTTTTAACTTGAAAAGCCTGACACAAGTTTCTGTTCTCTGTTGTAGGATTTATTACTTTTGACAGACTCTCTCTTCTCATTGTCCCTAAACAACACCATCCTGTTGAGTAAACTCCCCCTGGTCAGGGATGGGCAAGCAAGTGTAACAACAGAAAACTAAACAGGGCTCCCAGGGCTAAGCAAAAGCCATTGATGCTTTTCATTTCCCAGTTTATTGAGAAAATTTAAACGTATTTTACCTCTAGGAGATGGAGGCATTACCAGACCCATTTAAATTGAGCATTAAGTTATATTCCCTAAGTTAAAATAAAAATGCACACTTTGTTTAATTGTAGATATGCTATGAAACAATGTGAGGCACATTTATGAGCTGTAGGAAATGGGATGGGGCAAGGTATATTCTTTTCTCCCTTCATTTGATTTCAATATTATCATTTAAGCAAAACTACTGAGAATAACAACTCATTTGAAAGTAATTTAAATATACCTCAAACTGAAAATGTAATATTTCCCTAAGCTCTTGATGATGCATTTCAAATTTTCTGAGTCTATTAAAGAGAATCAAAGGATCAAAGCTAATTCCTATATTCCTTGAAGAGTACAGGCAGCATATGGAATCTGGAAAGATATCTGAGAATATGATCCCTGACACTATCCCTGGCCAGCCTGTCCCTGGTTCACAAATCTTCAATTAAATTTCAGAGCAAGATTTTTGTGAGAACTAATTGTGAGAAGAAAAAAAAAAAAAAAAAAAATATATATATATATAAAAAACTGAACTGAACTGATATATATACATATATATATATCATATGTACATAAGATATATATAGATATGGTTATAGTAAACATGACAGGCATGAGTGTCAACATTTCTTAAAGCACGAGCATACATTAATCAAAGATTAACCTAATTCTATTTTGTAAATTGTTTTAGATTCCTGAGCCCAACCCCTGACCTACTACATTCTAATAAGAAAAAAAAAATGCTACCTGTGTATGCACTTTTTAAAAAAAAGTCTTGACAGGAGATGTTTAACTACCATGGAGTTTGAGATCTACTGTTTTTACATTATATAGACAAAGAGAAATTCAGAATATTGAAGCCACTTCCTCAAAGTGTTGCAATTAAGAATCAATAAAAGCAGGATTAAAATCTATTTTCTCTTGAGTTCAAGGCCGAGTGTTCTCCCTTGTATGGGTTCAGAGTCGGATGTGACCAATAGTGGTTAGATGGCTCACTTTGCTTTTTACTCACAGAGAACTCAGGTC